>NC_088932.1:16897500-16922500 GCF_038396675.1 Hydra vulgaris | reverse complement strand
CTGATGAACCTACTGATGGAGAAACAAACTATCAAAAATAAAAATTATATGTGTTTTTACTAATTTATATATATATGTATATATCCATATATGCATATATACATTTATATATATATATATATATATATATATATATATATATATTATTTATATATATATATATATATATATATATATATATATATATATATATATATATATATATATATATATATATATATATATATATATATACATACTGTCATAATAGTAATAATGATAATAATGATAATAAATGTTATCAAATTATATATGTATTTGCTATAAAATATTTGAAACATTGGTGTTTTAAATATAAGCTAATAGATAACCTTAAATCAATTTTACTTTTGAAAACTATTGATAAAATGTTTTTTAACATTCAGTTGTAATTAGTTATTCTATTTATGGTTATTTCAAGGCATGGCTGCATATTATAGACAGAAGAAACATCGTCATTTTAAACAACAAAACCAAAATGAAGTAAAAGCTTTTTATTCAGAAGAAAATTCGGAATATTTGGACACTGCAATTGATTCATCTATTGAAATTGATTCTTCTAGTAATTTAATAACCTATCAATCTGAAAATACTCATATTAATGTTTCTGAACATGATAATAATTTTCTTTTCCAATTTGATTCATCTTTTGATTCAGAATACTTTTCTCATACATTTCCAGATGATAGTTTTTCAGGTAATGAATCTTTTCATAAGCAATCACCTGATTTAACAGAAACCAATTGCCGTGAAAAGTTACAAAAATGGGCGGTAAACCATCGAAGCCATTTGACTGTTGAAACAATTGAAGATTTATTAAAAATACTGAGGGCAGAAAACATTCCTAATTTACCAAAGTCTGCAGTTACATTGTTGCAAACAAAATCAAATAAAAATATAAAGTTAATGAATAGCGCAAAAAACACAATGGGATGTTTTATGTTTCTTGGTATAGAAGAAGGTTTAAATGATGTCATTACTGAGGATTATACTGATAGTGTTATTCGTTTATTATTTAATATCGATGGTTTACCATTATTCGATGGTTCTAATCAACAATTTTGGGCTATCTTGGGACTTATTTTGCACAACGAATATAATTCACAACCATTCATCATAGCTGTTTATAGCGGGGATTCTAAACCACAAAGTGTAGATGTTTTTTTAGAAGATTTTGTCTCTGAAGCAAAATATTTAGTTTTAAATGGAGTAAATATTGGTCAAGTGACCTTTAAAATAGAGGTTGTAGGTTTTTCCTGTGACACACCTGCCAGATCATTTGTTAAAAAATGTAAAGGACATGGTGGTTATTATGCATGTGAACGTTGCGAGACCAGAGGGACGACAATTAAAAAAAAAAGGGTTTATCCTAATATGAGATCTAAGCTACGAACAAAAAGTACTTTTGAAATGAAAAGTCAAATTGAACACCATTTAGGTTCAGGTAAATCCCCATTGTTAGATATACCAGGTTTTGACCCAATTAAATCAATGTTCTTGGATTCTATGCATTTAATTTACCTTGGGGTCATGAAATGGATTATGCAGCAATTAATTGGCACTAAAAAAGTAAACCATAAATGCAAGCTATCTGCGGAAGATATTAAATGTTTAAATTTAAAATTGAAAATCTTAGTGAATTTTGTACCCAAAGAGTTTCAAAGAAAAAAATTTGATATACATAATTTTGCACATTGGAAAGCCACACAATTTCGTTTTTTTTTACATTACTGTGGATCATTGGTACTACGCAATATTCTGCCTAGTCAAATGTATAAACATTTTCTGCTTTTAGTAGTGGCTTGTTGAATACTTTGTGATCCTCAACTTTGCCTTGATAATGTAAACTATGCCAGAGAGTTATTGAGGAAATTCTTTGAGCTAACTCCGTCATTTTATGGCACTGGTTCACAGGTAATGAATATACACAATTTAATCCACTTAGCTGATGACGTTGAGTACACTAAGATGTCTTTATCTACAATATCTGCATTTCCTTTTGAAAACCATCTTGGTAAAATTAAACGACTAATTGGAGGAAGAAATAATACTTTAGGTCAGTTGGCTAGAAGAATATCTGAACAAAAAGCCTGTCCAAAATTAAAAAATAAAAATGCAATTAAAAAGAAAGTTCTTATAATGAACTTTAATACTATGCTTGAAGATGATGTTAACTTTGAAGATATAATATATCAAGGAGTTACACTTAGCATTAAAAAGCCAGATGACATTGTAAAAATGTGTTCTGGCCATATTTTTAAAATAACAAGAATCCGAAAAGTGCAACATAATTTTTTTTTGCAAGGTTATATGTTTATGGATGTCAATGATGTTTTTCAGTATCCATGTGCCTCTTCAAAAGTTGGAATAATGAAACTTGGAAGAATATCCACAAATGAAGAAACAATTTCTTTAGAAAATGTTGTTTAAAAATGTGTTTTGTTTGAAAGCAACGACAATACATTTGCCATAACTTATCTTCATGATTCATAAAAAAATCTAAAATACATTTGTTAACTTTATATTACATTTATCAATTATTATTGTATAATACTAGGCTGTTTAATCTAACATACAATACAAGTTTGTTATTTAAACTTTTCAATAGATTTCAATAGATTCTTATTTGAATAGCGTTATGAATATTTGAAGGCTTTAAACTATTTTATCTTTAGAATATTTTTTGTTCAGATTTACTGAACGATAACTGTTTATTTTAGTTTGAAATTATCAAAGTAAATTATCAAAGTATTCAAAGTAATTAAATTACAGTATTTTGTAAAAGTAATTTTAAATTTAATTTGCTATTTTTATAAGGTATTTAATTAATATGAATCATCAGAAAAGTACTACTCATGTTGTAGTCAAGTTTCTTGAAAAAACATGGAAAAAAAAGCATGGAAAGGAATGTATTGATGTGATTCCAATTTTATGGATGTATTATAAAAAAGACAAATTATTCTGTAAATATCCATCTGAAAATGAGTATCATGCACTTGATTCAATGAGTAAAATGTCATTAATACCAGGAGTTTTGTGGAAGAGCTTTGAAATTGTTTTAGTTAAAGAAGCAAGTACGTAATTCAAATCTTTATGTAATCAATTTTAAATGCATTTTAACTTAAATGTTGTCATATTAAAAGATATTTATTTACATTATAGAAAGCTATGAACAAGGTGTGCGACGGATGATTAGGGCATGCTCTGAATTTGTAGTACAGAGCAGTAATTTTGAAGATCCGAATAGTTCAGAAGGAGAATCTGTTCCTGTTAAATTAAGCAGCTCTGAACTTGAAGCATCTTTAAAAGATATCTCTTCGTTTAAAGGTATGGTATTTTTTTATTATTGCAAACAAATATTACTTGAAATATTTTTAAAAATGTTTTTTTTTTTTGTTTTTTTTTTAAATGATATCTATATCTTATCTGTTTTAGAGCATAATATTGAAAGCTCTGGAGATAGTGATATTTCAGAAGATTCCTTTGTTTCCTTTAAAGTAAAGAAAAAACGATCGTCATCTCGTGATGAACAATCTAATGATTCATCGTTCTCATCCCCCAAAATAAAGAAAATAGCGTCTTCTAAATGTAATACAGAGAAACGAAACCGTATGTTTTCTTTAATAAAAAAAATCCTTATAATTAAAAATTCCCCTTATTGTTGCACACACAAAAAAGCGCGTTAAAGCAATTTTTATTATTCAAAAAATTTATTATTTTCAGAAATGATGAAGAATTCCAGTATATCACATAAAGACACCAGGAAACATTTGAACGACAATAAAACAAATATAAAAGGTAATTCAATTTAATCCTTAGTTTACCTATAAATGTTATTTTATTTTTTTTAATAAAATCATTTCTAGATATCTATATCTTATCTGTTTTAGAGCGTAGTATTGAAAGCAGTGGAGATAGTGATATTTCAAAAGAGTCCTTTGTTTCATTTAAAGTAAAGAAAAAATGGTCGTCATGTCGTGATGAACAATCTAATGATTCTTCATCCTCGTCCCCCAAAATAAAGAAAATAGCGCCTTCTAAATGTAACTCAGAGAAACAAAACCGTATGTTTTCTTTAATAAAAAAAATTCTTTTAATTACAAATAACCGTTATTGTTTCACACACAAAAAAACGCGTCAAAGCAATTTTTATTATTTAAAAAGTTTGTTATTTTCAGAAATGATAAAGAATTCCACTATATCACTTGAAGACACCAGGAAAAATTTAAACGACGATAAAACAAATAAAAAAGGTAATGCAATATTATTCTTAGTTTACATTTAAATATTATTTTCAATGAAATCTTTTTTAGAATGTTGATCATTACTTATAAATGTAATATTCTGAAAATATTTTTTTAGATGTGATACTTAATCCAAATTATAAGTATTGTCCTACATGTGGCTCTGCAGGTTAGGATATTGTCAGAGTTTTTTTACTTACAATTCTTCATTCATTCTAAAGAATTAATTTAACTTTTCACTTGTATAAGAAAATGACACTATGGAAACCATATTTAAACCACACAAGTGTGGATATGGACGTTAAACATTTGGAAAAAAATTACATAATGATAATTTAATAATTAATAACTGATTTAGTTATTTAAAATGGTGGTTTTTCTTTACTAATGCAAATATAAAATATATGTTTTCATGACAGCTAAAGATGCTCCTGCGTCGAAAGCTAATCTGGAGTCTGCCAGGAGAAGCATTGAATATCGTATTAGAGAGGAAGCGAAAATCACAAGAACGTTATTTAGTCTTAACAATGACACTGTTAATATCCAAAAAATAATAACCGAACAGACGATTAACGAATTACCATTCAACCATATAGAGAGTTTTCATGATTTCGATAAGCAATTGAAGAGTGATGTAGTAATGATTCAAAAACTGGTAAATGATTTAGTATTGATTCAAAAAATGCTAGAAATATTTGTTTTAAGTCTGCTACGAAGTATTGCATTATTAAATATTATTTTTTATTTATATTTAATGTTATATTTAATTATTTGATATTTAGTATACAAATTTTTTTTTTTTTTAGAAATGCTTCATGATGTTAAATGTGAAAAGTACTTTAAAACTTTCGGAAAATTTATCTTTTGTAATTCCAAAGATTATTTTACCGAATATTCAAGTGCTTTACAGTGCTTTTGGACGAGAGTCAAATGGTGTAAAAAAATTGAATTTTTCTGGCACAGAAACTTACAAATATTTGCTAGGTATATTGTCTTATTTCTAACTTTAACAAACATGAATAAATTATTTTATGTAATTTCTTACTTAACCCTTAAAATACACAGTTTAAATGTTTATTTTAGAAGTAATTACAATAAGATTTCCTGAGATTAACGAAAAACAAATTTCTAGTCAAATAAGTCGCTGGTTTTCAGGTGCGAAGGATAGAGATGGTGGAAAGAAAAATAGATTGTTAAATAAAAAGAGAAGTGAGTGTTGAAAACGAAGACGAAGTTCTATAAATTTTTTTTTTTTTTTTGAATTATACAAAAAAAAAACATTGAAAAATAATATTTTGTTTGTCTTAAAAGATTACCTTGATGTTATAGTGTCATATATATATATATATATATATATATATATATATATATATATATATATATATATATATATATATATATATATATATATATATATATATATATATATATATATACATATATATATATATATATATATATATATATATATATATATATATATATATATATATATATATATATATATATATATATATATATATATATATATATATATATATATATATATATATATATATATATATATATATATATATAATTTTCCCAGACAGTTACCGGTAACTGTAACGGTAACTGTAACGGTAACAAAACCCAGTACTGGCTACCAGTAGCGCGACAGCTCTCAATTTTTCAAGAAATTTCTTGTAATGCCATTTCTAGCACTTGAGAGTGGAATAGCACCTAAGTGCTATTCCACTCTCAGGTGCTAGCAATGGTTAAGAATAAACAGCTAGTACTGGCAAAACGTTATCATCCCAGATAACTGCCAATGCACAACCAGTACTGGCTACCAGTATTCCGCCAGTGTTAAACAGTACTGGCGCAATACTATGCCAGTTGCGAATTTTTAATTGAGGCAGTACTATGCCATTACCAGATGCCAGCAATGGTTAAGTACTGGACATCCAGTACTGGCAAAGCGTTATCATGCCATGTAAATGCCAATGCAGAACCAGTACTGACTGCCAGTCTTGCACCAGTATTAGACAGTACTGGCGCTGTACTGCGCCTGTTGTGAATTTTTGCTTGGGATCGGGTTCAGTTTTTACCCTTTTACTAATGGCGTACTATATCATTAAACATAAAAGTACGTCCTTCTTTTTTGTCCAATAAAGTCCCGCAAGTTAGACATCAAGTTTATAAAATATGCTATCAATTTTTCTAAGCATGATGAAAATTAATTTTTCAAACATACACGGAAACATAAATGAATTTGAATGTTCATAAAACATCTAAAAAGCTGTGGTCAAGTTGTTGCAACTAAAGTGAGGAATAGAGTGCAATAGCACCCGCTTTCCGACCAAGCCCGATAATGGAGTCGAGCTTGCTTTGGGCATCAACTTGCAAAAAATGGCATAATAATGCAGCCAATGCAAGCAATAAAGCCAACCGTGTTTTAGCCAGTGGGAATAAAAACGTCGAAACAACGCAAAATAATCTTGTTGTTAAAATTGTATTGTTATTTTTATAACGTTGGAAATAGAAAGGATAGATAAGGTTAGATTTTCTATTGTTATAACGTTAGATTTTCCAACCTTAACCAACGTTGTGGTTTTAATGTTTTTTTATTCATTTGTTTTATATTAGGTATCCCATGAAGACCTAACACTGTTTTGTCACAGAGCACCGCGGAAGAGCATTTAAATAAGAAGTTTACGCCTCCTTCCCTACCAATTTCGCATATTATACCCACTGCCACCCTGGATCTCTTTTAAAGCAAGCGCTCTAACCACTGAGTTACGGACATTAAAAGTGTAAAAGTCACGTGTAGTTTAAGTAAAAGCTGGCATTTACCAGGAACCTCGCTTTATATATATATATATATATATATATATATATATATATATATATATATATATATATATATAAATATATATATATATATATATATAAATACATAATTATATGTAATATATATATATATATATATATATATATATACATATATATATATATATATATATATATATATATATATATATATATATATATATATACATATATATATATAATTTATTTAATATATATATATATATATATATATATATAAATACATATATAATATATATATACTATATATATATACATAAATATATATATATATATATATATATATATATATATATATATATATATATATATATATATATATACTTATATATATATATTATATATATAATTTTTTTATATATATATATACATATATATATATATATATATATATATATATATATATATATATATATATATATATATATATATATATATATATATATATATATATATATATACAATATGTCAAAAAAGTCACCCCCTGTTGATTTTTCAATAAAAACAAAATTTTAAATGCCTAAATTTAGATTTTTTACCTCAATTTTTTTTTTTTAATTGAATTTATATCAAAAAACATTTTAATAACAAGAATTTAATATTCTTATACTTAAAACAAAAATTATCCACCAAACTAAAAAAAGTGTAAGTCAAAAAAGTGTGTAAGTCACCCCTTAATCATTTTTTAACTTTTCTGTTCTTTAAATTAGTAAAATTGCAGAAAATAAGCCAAAAACAATCAAATTTGATTGATAGAAGTTTTTCTAACTAATTTCTTAGCAAAGTTGGTTTTCTTTTTAGGTTCTTAATAAGAAAATTACGGCGAAAAGATATGAAGTTCATGATTCAGTAAAAAAACTGATCCTGGGACACTACAAAAGTGGAAAAGGATATAAAACTATTTCTAAAATAGTCCAAGTTAAGCCTAATAGTGTAAAAAATATCATTAGAAAATATAAAAAAATGGGTACTGTTAAAAACTTGCCAAGAAAAGGACGCCCAGCTAAAACTACCCAACGCATTGATAGAGAATTTATTCGAAAAGTTCAACAAGATCGATGATTATCTGCACCAAAGCTTGCGAAAGATTTACAAAGAGAAAAATCCTCAAACTGTTTGCAATCGCTTGAAAAATTAAGGTTTTGTAGGTAGAGTTGCTCCGAAAAAGCCTTTTTTGAGTAAAAAGAATCAAAAGAAAAGATTGGCTTGGGCTAAGAAACATTCAAATTGGACTATTGACCAATGGCAAAGAGTTTTATGGTCCGATGAAACAATAATATGTTTGTTTAATTCTGATGGTATCATATGCAAATAGAGAAAAAATGGTGAACGCCTAAATCCTTAATGTATGAGACCAACTGTCAAGCATGGGGGAGGTGACATTAAGCTTTATTATAAATTTTCAATATAATATATACTTCTAACTTATTTTTTCCTCTTATTATATGTCAAGGGGCTCTTTTGCCCCGAATCATCATTTTTTGGAGTGGTGTTGGCGAACTCGAATTCTTTGACGGAATAATGACGAAAGAGGTTTATACTGACATTCTGAAGCGAAAACTGAGATCAAGCGCCAGAAGTGCTGGCTTATCTCGTAAATTTATCTTTCAACAGGATGGAGATCCTAAACACACATCAAAGTTAGCTACTGAGTGGTTAAAGAAAAACAGTATTAAGATGTTAGATTGGGTTCCTCAGTCACCAGACCTAAATCCGATTGAAAATTTATGGAATTTTTTTAAAATTAAAGTAGCTGATCAAAAACCATCCAATTTGTCGCAATTAAAACCAATTCTCATTGAGTGGGAAAAATTTGACACACAATGGCTTAAAAACTTAGTAAATAGTGAATATATTAGTAACTTAGTGAATATATATATGTATATATATATAAATATATATATATATATATATATATATATATATATATATATATATATATAAATATATATATATGTATATATATATATATATATATATATATATATATATATATGTATATATATAAATATATAATATATATAATATATGTATATATATATATATATATATATATAAATACATAATTATATGTAATATATATATATATATATATATGTATATATATATATATATATATATATATATATATATATATATACATATATATATATATATATATATATATATATATATATATATATATATATATATATATATATATATATATATATATATATATATATATATATATATATATATATACATATATATGTATAGCTACAGCTGCATAAAATTATATAAAATCACAAAAAATAATTTGATTTAAATGGAGCCAATTGCCATTCTAGCTTGCAATCGTAAACTAAACGAGACCTGCCCTATGAACGGAGGTTGCAGAAAAAAAAAAGTAATTTGAAAGTGATTTGCATCGTTCTTAAACACACCCGACAGAACATATATAGTTTCAACAGAGGGCGTGTGGAAAATTAAACAAAAAATTTAAAAACGTAACCACGGTTTTAAAATATCTATGGTATACATAAGATAAGTTAAAAACAATATCCAACTTAACATAGTCCATCATAAAAAGCGTCCCCGCCTACAACAACATGACTCAAAAAAATGCCTATTATGCTTATACGAAAAACTAATAATTTTATTGTAAAACAATAAAATTAATAGTTTTTACGCGAATTATACTTAAACGAAAAACAATATTCTTTTGGTTTATGGTTATTAACCATAAACCAAAAGATTTGGCGTAAGTGCGCTGAAAGGTTTTGTAAATATTGTCTTAGGTGCAAACTGGCATATGGGCGAATCGGCATAAGTGTTGTAATTGTAAATATTGGCATAAAACTTATACCAGCTTTTGCAACTGCTTCGCACTCACGTCAGTTCGCACTTATGAAATTTGAACTTATTCAGCCTGCCGATACAATCCTACATGCATCCTAAAGCGTTTTTTTCGTTTACCGTAATTTGTACTTATCCAGGTATTATTGAACTAAAAAGATAGCTTCGAAGAAATGAAAAATAATTTTTCATTTATTCGAAGAGCTCTAGTATTTCAAAATGGCTTTGTTTTATTTGGTACGGAAATAAATGCGGATATTTTACTTTTTATTGGGTTGGATGTGGAACGTCTCTAATCTCATATTAATTGTAAACTATTAACGTTAGTTTCGCTTTTAAAAATTGTTTTATTTAAATAGATTTGTATTATAATTAGAGACTATACAGATTAGGTGGAGTATTATCAAATTTATTAGGTTTGTGGAACAAATTTCCAATGTTCTAAAAATGTAAGTTTTTATTGTTTTGTGTTTTTATTCTGAAAAAAAAAATCTAAACTATAAACTTCATATTAAAAAACATTTATTTTTATAAATTCAATACTTAATGCTCAAATATTTTCACTTTTTGTTCTTTTTATGTTCACAATACCCAAAAAATTAAACTGGCGTTTTCTATCTGTAGCTGAATTATTTAAGGTTTTGTTTATATTTTTGTTCATTGTGGTAACCACCGAAACTTTGCCCGTAGATATCAGAATATTTAGTCATTATTTCATAAAACCGGAGTCCAAGCACTAAACTGACTAAAGCCTGAAATGAAACAGCTAATTTTTAATTTTGTGTTTGCTTTTGGAGCGTTTAGTATTATTTTTTAGGTTTAAAAGTAACAGCAATCTATATTTTACTTTTAAATAAGTATACTCACCCTGGATTCCATTTGTAATTTTAAAATCTTTTATGAAACCATCTAGTGGATCATGCCACACATCTGCAACAAACACCTTAACGTTTTGGAAAGCTTTTGGGTTTTGATTTGTAGTACTGTAAACATTAATTCCATTTATAATCACTGCAAAAGTGTATACTCCATTATTTTGAAACTGCGATACACGTACCCTTGACCATTTATTTAGCGTTAACGGTTTGGTAATAAATTGAGCTAAATAATCTGTAGATCCATTAATTGCAGATGCAATATACAAACCATCTGTTTCATAACCTTTAAGTATTGCGGGAGTTCTCCATCCGTAGGCTCCATAATTTCCGCCAGTAGTGAAATGAGCAACACATTTCCACCCAAGCGAATACGATATTGGTTTAAGTTTAAATGAAACCGAATATGTACTTTCCAACAACGGCAATACTGTAACCAAGTTATCTTTAATTAACAAACTTTCAGTATGATCATTGAGTAAATCTAAGATATACAAACGCATATATATTTATATATATATATTTATATATATATATAATATATATATATATATATATATATATATATAGTTTTTTTTTTTTTTACTTTATCATTCGGTAGCTTAACTTCAGGCCAAGTTAGACTAAAAATCTTTTTGCTTAACCTGGCCTATTTATTCGGTTAACGAGACTATAAAAATTTATAAACTTCATTTAAATTGTGCTTTTTTCATCGTTTGGTAGCGTAACTTCAGGCCAAGTTCGTAACTTGAAGATTAATTTAACTCTTAAGCCAGGTTTTTATGCATTTTTATTACTATTTATTGTCAATAAATAGTATTGATTATTCAAAACTTTTGACAAAAGTCATTAAAGAAAATTTTTTCTTTTGATAGTAACATTTCCCTGGACTTGAAAAAAACTTTGATATTGAAATAAGCTTTTCAACATTTTTTTCAAACAAGTAAAAAAAAAATTAACAAAATGTTCATTTATATTATTTAATTTTTTATAATATTACTTATATTAAATTTGATTAAAATCTTTTTTAAATACCTTCAAAAAGTTATTTTTATTAAGTATGTCTTTTGCATTATTTTAATTTCCTTTTTTTTTCTTTTTTTTATCAAACCTTTTAAGTATATATGAAGAATTGAATCAAATTTCGTTTTACATTAAACCTGGCTCAATGTAAAAGTTTTTTGATGCAGAGCAAAAATGATCCTGATGGATCTTTTTACTGTGTATTTATTCATTTTATTTCATTTTACAGATCTGAACTTATTCATTTTATTTTAGAGGTCTGAACCAACTTGTGATTGTCTGTTTAATACTTTTTCTATTTTTCTGTGTAGTGATAATACTCTAATTAGGTATTTAAAAATACTGGCATTGATTGATTCATATCAATCGATATAAATCAATCTATGATTATTTATATCGATTATAACGATTAAATTGATCAATAAATACCTGTTTAGTAGTGTCTTTATGCACACACTTTGCAAACTTAGAAAAACTAAAGTATGATTTTGCAAATGAAAAAAGTATTACACTTATGTAAAGATTTTATGTGGTCTGATTTTCTTTGCATTCTTGTTATTTTAATGGTTTGCTTTAAACAAGTTCAGTATTGCTAGAGAACGATTGGTTCCCTTTTAAGATACAAACTTATTTTTAATCTTAAAATTGAACCTTGTGTTTATACTGCATCATCAAATAGTCCAATTTTATGGTTTAGTTTTGAGGAAACAAACCATACATCTTTATAAATACAATTGTTAAGTACCTCTAGTTTTCTTTCCAGATAGAAATATTTCAAGCATAGACTCTCCTGTAAATAAATTTCACATTTATCACAGATCCTGATAATTCCAGCCTACACGGCGTTAAATTTTAATCAAAAATCTCCCAACGCAAATTGTTCGCCTGACTATTAAAGTTATGTATTGTTTCGACTGAAATATTTTACCGTTTGGTTCAGTCTACGCTATAGTATACTGTTAAATAACCAAGGTGTATGGCTTAATTGATCGAAAAGTGAATGCTTTGTTGTGTTAAACATGTTAAAATAAAATATTTATTTTTTTTGTTTATGGAAGAATTATTTCATTTGTACACATTCTTCCTATTATTTAAATCATGATTATTCAAGTCTATAAAAAGATGCTTAATAAACCACAATTTTACCTCCTAGACATTATTTTACATTTAAAATAGATACTTGCATTAATATATTTATTTTTAGCTAGAGATTTTAAAAGTTGATGTTTTACTTTTTCTTGTAAAAAATGATGTTTTTGATTTTCAAAAAGTCTTTATACCTAAGTTAAAGAACTATCTTTAAAATCTCCAGCTAAATATTGACCTTACACATAAAAGACTATTTAAGAGATTTTTTTATAAAGGAGGTAAAATATAAATACGAGTTTATTTCAAATGTTTCTATGTGACTTTTTGACTATTTATTAAAAGATTCACAGCCATTTAAAAAAATAGTGTGATTTATATATACATTTGCTGAAAAAAATTTATTCTTTAACAACGAATAAATCTTTATCTAATATGTTAATATGAAAATATTATAAAATTTTTTATTTATTTGTCATTTAGACATCGAAAAAAATTTGTTAACGATTTTAAAGTTGATAAAATATATTTTGTAAAATAATATTTGTTAGTAGGTATAAATAGTATATATACAAATAGCATGAAAAAATGTTTACAAATATCTTAAATAGCAACGTCTATCCAGCTACATCTCAATGTTCCTCATGTTTAACCGAGAAATGCAATCAGATCATTCTATGAAGTCAATTTATGTTTATTTTATTTTATTGAGTTATTACGATATTTAAACACACTAACTGGCTGAGATAAACAGACTTTATGGAAAAAAACACTGCTTGAAAATTTTTGAAGTTCAAAATTTTCGCTTTTTATGAGTAGGTCTTCATAACTGTTTATATCATATTAATATTTTTACTTTTATATTTTAGTTTTGTGTTTTTGTATTCATGCATTTCAAAGCTATTTTTGATTAAATTTTATAGGTTTTATTCGGCTGTATTTGACAACTTTCCTTCCTGCAAAAAGATTAAAATAACCTCCAACTAAAAGCAACTTGAAATTATTTTTGCAGCAGCACTTTCTAAGAAGTATTTGCCTTTATATTTACTAAATAGATTATAATTTGCATTATCTTTAAATTATTTTTGTAGATTATTCAGCGTTGGTTTTTTACCAAATTTTATGTTTGAAAAATTATTTCACATATAGATTTTTAGTCCAATAGTAATTAATTTTCATTCAAGAGTATAATTTTTATAAAAGTGTCGAGTTTTACTAGTACTTTTTCAGCAAAAATCGATTTGATATTATTTTATCAATGTAAGAGTATAATATTAAAGAATCATTAAAAATTGGTAGAATGAGGCATATGTATTGTAGAATGAGATCTACTACGGTCCATACGCTTGTTTTCTTATAAATAAAATATAATTAAACAACTTTTTAATATTGATTGGTCTATTAAAACTTTAAAACTAATTTTATATGGTTTCCACTTACTATGACTGTGAGTTTAAAAACAGGCAAAAACTGGCGATCAGGAAAAAAATTAACTCCATGCTATGTGACCCAAAAACGCCACTTATATAGGGTACTAGCGTACACATCAAGATACCCTGTGATGCAAATTTTAAATTCTTTAAATTTTGTCCACGGAAAATAGTTTTATTTGAATGTTCAAATTAAGTGAAACTTTGACTTTATAGTGTGACAATAAAAACTTCTGTGAAATGTGAACCACTTTTTAAAATTTGATAAAAATTGGTGCAAATGTAGCGTATAGCTACACCAAACTCTGGATAAAATTTCAGTTGGATTGGTGTACTGCTTAAGAATTTATGATAGTTTTAATTTATTTTTTTTTTTCGTTTTTTGCCACTTATATCACAAACGTTACCGATTACTATGTTGTTCGATTATTATTTTCAAAATAAAGGTTACGAGAGTGTTCTACTACGTAATGTATACAATTTTACTATAAGTGTTTTATTGCCACATGTACCATTTTTATTCTATAAATAAAAATATTGATTTAATATTTATATATACATAGCGTAAGTTTTTCAACAATTCCTTAAGTATAAACTACTGTATATGTTTATAAACTACCATAAAGTTTATTTAAAGTAGCTTAAAATACTCTTTCAATCAAGAAATCATCAACTTTTTTACATGTATTATTAAAACTCCTAATTACTAACCGCAGTTAAGGATTAAAATGGTTTAAATGTTCATTACAAATCGCAAACTTTATAAAAGTCTTGATGAGCAGCTTCGACAATGTTCACTATAGGACCCCAAGAGGGATCCTTTGCGACTAATGAAATCTTTGATATGGTGAAAGTTGGTGTGAATTTTTGGTGTTACGTTTGCACCAGTTATCATTAAGTAACACCTTTTGAAATTTTTATCAGGAAGTTGCTGGAGCATTTCCAAATTTTCATCTATTTCAGCACAATACGGCTGAAGGATAAAATCCAAAGCAAGCTTTTATAACTTAATTGAAACTTTTGAATGCTTTAATTATGCAAAGAATTTTGGGAATCGAGTTTTTATCAGGAAGTTGCTGGAGCATTTCCAAATTTTTAAGAAGCTTCCTGCATTCATTTCCCTTGAAATTGCCAGCATGATACGGGCTTAGTTGAATGTGGAGGAAATCTGTGTTTGCCAGTTCTTTAAGTGAGTGGTTGTTTTTATCAACTCTTAACGCAGTATCAACAATGCTTAGACAAAACTTGAGAAAACTTTTACCTCCATCAATTACGAGCTTAACAATATATCGACCATAAATTTTGTGAAATTGAATAAAATGATTCACAAGACTTGATAAATCATTGCAGTGAGCAACAACCTGGGCTGTACCTGAATCTCTTCTATGTCAGTAATTTTAAGGTCACTGGAGGTGAAGAAATCACTAAAGTGTTGACCTGATCTTAAGAAGTTCTTATAAAAATTTGGCTCTACCATCTTGCTGCTTGATATTTGGCTTACAGTTTTGACCAGTTTATTGTTTAAAACTTTTAAACTATTAGTTTTATCAAGTGTTTAGAAACATGTTAAAAATATACTTTCTGAAAACCTATGTGTCTTTTTTTAATATTTTCTTTGAATTTATATGTAAAAATTAGAGAACTAATATTTACCTTGAATGCTATAACAAGTTGGTTAATTCATTATTGGAAATAACTCGAGGCGCAAATTGTTTGGCTGCTCTGGCATCTTTTGCCGCTAAAGTTTGAAGGTTTTACTTGAACTTCATTTGAGGGCATGGGTTGGTTAATAATATATTATTAATTACAAAACAAAATAATAATTACAAAAAATTATTATCAAGGAAAGAAATACTTAAACTACAAAAAAATTATTCTTACATAATTATTTTCTTTATTAGGAAATAATTATTTAAATTAATGACACTTGACATACTTATTAACAATTAAGAAGAGATTTTATTTGATGACACATTCCTACAATAGATTTTTACTGCTCTTCAAAGGAATATTCTCTATTTCAAAATATTTTTTTTATATCTTCATAAAAGCTTTTCAACCATTTTTATGTAGATATCTTTATAAGAGCTTTTCAACCATTTTTAAATTTTTTTATGCATTTTGACAGTAGTTAATATCTTAGAAAATAAGAATATTTTCACGCAATCCATAAGCCAAGTAAAATCACGCTTTAAATAGCAAATCAATATTTTTGCCAATAAAATGAAAATGGTAATAGTAACAATAAAAAAATTATAACAAAAATTTTTGATACTACATAATAGAACACTCATGTAACAATTATTTTGAAAACAGCGATCGAATATTAAAGTAACCGGTAACATTTTGAGGTAGAAGTAGCAAAAAACTAATAAAATATAAATTGAAACTGTCATAAATTTAACCAGTTGACAAATCTGGCTGAAACTTTATCTGGAGTTTGGGGCGGCCATATGCTACATTTGAATTAATTTTTATCAAATTATATAAAATTGTTCGTATTTTACAGATGTTTTTATTGCCACACTATAAATGTTTTTTCAAAATTTCAAAAAATCAAACATTCATTTAATTTGAACATTCAAATTAAATTATTATCTGTGGAAAAGATTAAAAGATTGTAAAATTTGCATCACAGGGAACCTTGATGTGTACGTTATCACCCCCATATAAGTGGCGTTCTTGGGTCAGCTGGTTTGGCATAATAGGGATCCATCATAATCATGTATTTCTTAACCTACTGTAAATGTAAATTGTACTGTTTATGTAAATTTAAAAACGACTAATTTATGGTTTTCATTCATTAACGTCTTTGATTCTTTATTAGATTCAAAATCTTCCATCTCAAAATCTTCCGAATATTTTGTTAAATTTGAAAATTTGAGTCTAATACAAATAAGTGATTCTATTGTAAATCGGAAATTGAATACTTTTGTTTTAAGGATTCTTTTTTATTGGTTTACAAAAAAAAAAAAAAACTCTTTATTACATATGTTTTTGTGGTTAAAGAAACATTTATCTTCAGAGGGTAGATAGCTAAACATGAAATTTTCATTGTTTAGTTATTTACCTTCTAAAGATGATTATTGTTTTCGTTTGAATCTAAATATTTTTTGATATCTCGTAGATGTTGAAGCTTATTTTTTCGGCTGTAAAGCTAACCTGGTCCTGTAAGTGCTTTTAATTGTCATTATTTAGACAAAAAAGTTTGATGAACATCACTTAGTTGAATAAAGTCTTTATTTTAATAATTAGCCATGTTTTCGACAGTTTAAAATACAATGTATGAAAAATTTAAAATATTGATACTTAAATCTAT
Organism: Hydra vulgaris; assembly: GCF_038396675.1. Lineage (NCBI taxonomy): Eukaryota > Metazoa > Cnidaria > Hydrozoa > Anthoathecata > Hydridae > Hydra > Hydra vulgaris. Next base: position 16,904,796 of record NC_088932.1, on the reverse strand, counting down.
AAAGAATATAAAAAAGAAGTTTTTTAAATTGTGATAAATTTCGTTCAATTGTTGATTCAATCAATTTTATTGAGCCGTCCTAATATAGCTTTCATTGTGATGATTCTCAATATCATCCTGTTGTTGGCGATTAATCATAAAAAGAGTTAAAAGTTTAACTTTTAGATTACAGATGCAGATTTTTATTCAATAGTATCCTTAATATCTTTAATAAATATAACTTTTGCTATTTTTAAATTAAAAAAACCATAATTTGAACTTTTTTTTTTATTTGTAATGTTTGTACTATATATTTTTTTTATTTTAATTAGGAAGATTTTATTTTGTACAAATTTAAAAATAGCAACTTTTTGTTAATTATGTATTTTAATATTTTTAATACTACCTTTTTCTACCATTCTTCCCAGCCCAGTAGGCATGTTTCGTCCGGGGTGTGTCCGTTAGACATCTTACGGACGTCTGGACGTCCGTGAGACGTCCAACGCCCGTTCCCGGAACGACACGTGCCCACTGGGTAGGCCTTTTTTTTAGTTCGCCTAGCTGTTGAAATATGGTTTTAAATTAGTCAGCTTTTATGAGTTGAAATTTACTTTATTGATCATTAGCCAACTGTTTTGCAAAAAAAAGTTGAGTTCAACACAATTAAAGTATGAATGTATGTTCACATGCAACATCGCAAATAGCTTTATTTTATAACCAATATTTCCGGTTTTCAATTGATTGCTATACTGTGTTACTATATTGTTTTCCCTATATTTATAAATTTTGTCATACAAAGAGGTAATTTTGTTATTGTAATAATATGTAATATATTGTATTTTAACTTTTTTTAGCACATCGCTTAGAAATTTTATTTTTATTTTTTTAGGTGCTCAAAGAAGTCCTAACGGACTTGTCACAGAGCACCGCGGAAGTGCATTTAACCAGGAAGTTCACGCCTCCTTCCTTACCGTGACGTTAAAATATGTCCAAAGCTCGTTTTGAACCTGGATCTCCTGCTTATAAAGCAGGCGCTCTAACCACTGCGCCACGGCCGCACAATAATTCTTCTAAAATATCGCTAAAAAATCTAAGTATATTTAAAAAAACGATTTTTTTTTCTTTTAAATCAACCAATGTTGCTTATTGGGCTAGAGTTGGAGTCAAACCATAGACCTCTTGGTTCTGAGCTAGATCTCTAACCATTGCTCCACTGTCGAACTTTTTGAATGTAGTGCATACAGTTTTATGTTGCGACTGATGTGTATTAAACTTATTAGGCGTCTTTGATACCACAATCAATAATGTTTTGAGTAATAAGTCGTTTGATAACAAGATATAACTTTTGTAGATGTTTTGCAAATTTCACTAATGTAGAACTTGATTTGATCTAATAATAATTTTAAAAAAGCAGAGAGGGAATATACATCTGACACTTTATATTTTGTTTTACGAGCAATAAATGTATTAAAAAAAAAATAAATAGTTTTAACAATAAAAAAAGATAAAAAAAATTTTTTAGTTTTGAATTTTTAGTCAGAAACTAAATATACTGATATTAAATTTGTATGAATGTATAATACTAATAATAGTTATAACTAATAATAGAAGTATTTTTAAATAGTGGTTTGTATTTTTTCCCTTTAATCATCCTAAATTATCTGTAATGCAACACCATTTGGTCTTTTTTAAAAAGTTTATAAATAACTGGTTTCTTGGAAACTTTTTGATCCCTATTTTATATTAACGCCACCACTTTGTGTTTAAAAGAAACAAAATCAAGTGACGAAATCAAAACTAATTTTTTTCTTCCTTTTAAATTTTCCTAATTTTAATACTTTATATATTTTATACAAATTCAAGCTATTAGAAGTATTATTAAAAAGTTTGGATTTTTTAATTCTTTTAAATTGCCGTTTACCCTGCGGAGCTTTGTGGGGTAAAAGAAATCCAGGTTTTTGCTAAACCTTTTAACTGCAAAAGTTAATTTTCGAATTTCTGCATTCTTATGTTTTATTTTATATTATCAAACAAATGACTTATTTTAAAATTCAAAACCTAGTAAACCAAAACAAAATTTTCAATAAGTACTTTTTGTGTGTCCGTAAAGATTTATTCCAATCAAAGACCATCATACTGCAGGCGTTGCCAGTTTCCTATATGATATTAATTTTCTGCTACAAAAGTAACTTTATTAGATTGAAATAATACCTCTATATCTACCTATGCAGTAACATGCTAGAAAATCAATTCAACTGTGATGGGTTTTGTTAAATTAGATTAAAAGTCTTTTAAGTTAAAAACCTTTGTTAACTTTGAAAACAATATTAGGTACAGAGCAGTACAATCCCTACCTTAAACTAAATAAAGTTTTAAGTTAATTGAGGTTTAAAACATAAAAATGGTTTCATTTAATCTCAGTAAAATTTGAGCCAATAATTTTCCCTGAGTTTCGTCGTTGCATCAAAAATAATGAAGCGCTATTTTAAATACTATTTAGAACGTTGATTATTATTGCTGCAAATTTAAACTATTTTTATTGAAAATTTTAATAATTTGTTTTATAACGTTTTAAAATTGTATGCTTTAAATAAATTCTATTTTAACTATTAAGTATCAAAATTTTGTTAAATAGGTTTCTACTTTCAATGTTTTACTTAAAAACACAGATAAGCAATTAAAAAACTACTTACCAAGTGTTTCACAAGATAAAAGGACCATTAAAAAAAAAAAAAACTTCAAAAATAGGATATGTTATGTTAAAACATAGTTCAAAATGTTTTTTCTTTACAAGATTCATTTTTTGAGCAATGCTAAGTATATTTCTGATATATTTTTTTCATAATTCTAACACTTTGCCTAACGATAAAATGTTTTTAAATCAGCAGTTATATATATTATTTATTTATATTATAAAATGTTTTATTGAGGTAACCTGTCGCTATTGCGCGTTAAAGCATAGCCATAGTAACAAACTTGATTAATTTTTTTTAAATTTTTTAAAAAATAAATCTTTTTTAAATCCTTTTTAATCTTGTTTAAAATAATTTTTAAACAAGTTATATTGAAATCATAATTTTCGTAATAAAAGGTTCATCAACATTTATCCAAATACAATAGTTATGCAAAATAAAGTGTGTGTTGATTTATGAAATAGAATTTACGAATTGAATAAAAGTAAAGCATATATGATAAGTTGGAAGGATAGAAGTAATTTTTTGATTTTGTTTCTTAGGTATTGATAGGCTGTAACTGTTAACTCCAACTGCAAACCATTTGAAATATTTTTCATAGCAGCACTTTCTGAGAAGAATTTGCCTTTTATATTTACTAAATACATTACTTCTACTTCATATTATCTTTAAATTATTTTTGGAGATTATTTAATGGTGGTTTTTTACCAAATTTTAAGTTTCAAAAATTATTTTACATATAGATTTTTAGTTCTTTAATAATTCATTTTTATTCTAGAATTTTCATAAAAATGTTCACCTTTTCTAGTAATTTTTTTCTCAAAAATCAATTTGATATTATTTTATCAATTTAAGAGTATAATATCAAAGAATCATTAAAAAAATGATAGAATGAGACATATAGACCTACTACGATAGCGATTCATAGGCTTAACGAAAAACATTTGAGATTTGACGAAAAGCACGTAACTTTCATAAACTTTACTCTCTTATATCTTTTTGTATAAATAAGCAAGCACTTTGAGGTTTTTTGCATCAGTTAATGTTACTCAACCTCTTTCCAGCGATATATAGAAAGTACTATGGTTTTTATGGCTTCACTTAAATATTATCCATATTCTGAGACCACTTTTGAGAAAAAAACTTAAAGCGGGAACGCTTTTTTTAGAACAAAGCTTTTGGAGGTAAGATTTACTAAGTACTAAAAAATATCCAATTTTCTAAAATTTTCCGTATTTATTAAAAAAGGGATGAGGAATCTAATGGAATGTGGAGCGTTTAAAAACTTCTAGGTTGATTTATATAGAAAAAAAAGGTATTTTTTGAAAGACTCCAGGTGTAAATGACAACTACAGCCTTTCCTTATTTTAAAACAGTTTTTTATTTATGTTTTCTTGAAAAATTAGTGCTTAGGAATTGCATATATAAATTGTGTGTATAATGCTATTCATACTTCGCGTATTTTATGACGTTTTTGTTTTGATTTTTGCGTTTGTTTTGATTAACAAAAATACTCTTTTTTTTGGTGCCATTACATTGCAAATTTTCCATACTTAAGCTCTTTACCTAGCTCTTTACGTCAAAAAATCATCAATTTTTGCACTACAAAAATTTCAATAACTTTGGGTCTGCTTAACTTTAAAGGTCGAATGACCCCTCATTTTTTAAGTCAAATCAAGCTCTATACAATGATATAAATTATATATGCTTATTTGAATTATAAAAAAATCGTCTGGAATGGCTAATTACGATTCATACGCTTGTTTTCTTATAAATAAAATATAATAAAACAACTTGAATGCAAACCTTTGTACCGATAGAAACCAATCACAGAAAATTTTCAATATTGATTGGTCTATTGATCTTAATTTTTAAACATGTTATATTGAAATGTATTGAAATAATAAATAAAAAACTTTATAGTTTTTTTTACACGGTTTCCACTAACTATGGCTGTGAGTTTAAAAACACGCAAAAATTTGCGATCGGGAGAATTTTGAAAAAAAATTAACTCCATGCTATCTGACCCCAAAACGCCACTTATATAGGGTAATAGCGTTCACATCAAGATACCCCAGTGATGCAAATTTTAAAATCTTTAAGTTTTGTCTACGGAAAATAGTTTAATTTGAATGTTCAAATTAAGTGAAACTTTGACTTTATAGTGTGACAATAAAAACTTCTGTGAAATGTGAACCACTTTTTGAAATTTGATAAAAGTTGTTGCAAATATAGCGTTTATCTACACCAAACTCTGGATAAAATTTCAGTTGGATTGGTGTACTACTTAAGGCGGTATCTAGCCATTTTTTCTATTTTCTTATATTTTACACGTAATAAATAAATACCTATGATGAATTACTAGTATAATAGATAAAAATCTAAAACGCATTGCAAAAATTTTTTTACTTTGAAAAAAATAATTGCTGACTCAGCAAAAAAAGTTGTAAAAGTTAACGTCTTAAAAACATCAATATCTTAAGATTACATTGATATTAAAGATTGGAATTTTGCAAAATGCTAGTATATTAGTGTAGCTTGTGCCTGAACCAAAAATATTTTGAAAAAAATTAAATGATCAAAAATGCCAGATTTAATTGTGTAATAAACTATTTTTAGCGATGAAACATTTGATATGGTATATGTAGGTTAAGTTTAATTTTTATTTATTTTTTTTAGGTTTAGGCACTCAAAACATTATTAATAAACACATCCTGAAAATTTAAAGCTAAAATAATGTTTTTTTTTATGAGATTGTTTTTCTATGGCTTCTCATAAAAAAACAAAAATTGAAAAAAATCAATTTTAAAATTATAAATCATGTGCACTACTCAGATAAATCATTAAAAATCACCACAACAATAATTATTTGCAGTTTCTTTTTCTAATTTTTGTCCAAAATAGTTTTTTCTAACAGATTTTAATTTTTTTCTTCTTTTTTTGTTTCATCTGACATTTTTTTGTTTATATTTTTTAACCGTATGTAGTTTTTTTTTCTTGCACCAATTTCAAAGTAACTACCAGATTTAATATTAAGAGCATCAAATACAGAAGATAACTTAGCAAAGCCATCATTATAAGTAATGGTTGCAGAGTAAACAGCCATTTCAACAACAGCTTTAGAGGTGAATATAGGTTTAGCGGAACGGTTGTAAATTAATTGATTACACGCTTGATTTTCATTTTGAGTCATGCAGTGCAAACGTTTTGCAAGCATATCAGTATTTGCTAGATCTTGAAATACTGGCTTAATCTTTTCCATTATGACAACAGGTAAATTTATCCAATACCTTGTTGTTGTCATGAGGCGTTGCCACCACTACACCGTTCAAAAAAGAATATCCTCTCCGCTGCCAGGTACCATCGATAGAAACACCACAATCAATAACATCATTCATATTAGAGTCAGGTTTCAGTATTCTCCTAACTTCCATAGCAGCACTTTTCATACTTTGCTCAGCAACTGATTTATAAGCATCATAAAGTTTGCTATTAATACCGTCAAAACTAGATTTTGATAGAGGTGGTGGCATGTTCATTATGGAGGTAAAAGTTAACATTGCATCTCTCCCTCTGCCAATCTCCCTGAATGTCATAACACTGCGTATAATAATTTCACTAGTATATATACCAGGTTTATTGAAGAAATAAATGTTTCTTTAAATGCACAACCACTAAAAGAAATTTAAAAAAATAAAGAAAACCCCAAACGTCTTGAATGATCATGCAACATGGAAAGCATCGTATCATATATTACAAGTAGCATACTTTTCAAAACAACTTTTTATTTGTTTAAAATACATAAAAAATATTAATTCATCATTATCAAATAATGTTTTTTCAATACTATTTTTTAGCTTTTTACTACTTGTAGAACAAGTTCCTGTGTTTTTATCAAATTGCTTACTGGAGTTATTGGAATTATTACGCTGATTGCTATTAAACTTTCTTTTCCTTGGTCTTATTATTCTTTTTTTGTTTGCCATAATTTACTTTTCAACCTTTAGCTGTAACAGGTTAGATACAAAAATTAAAAGCATTATTTTATCTGAATTCAAAAAGACTACACAGACTATTGTTGGTAAGCAATATGTGGTAGAAGTCAAAAGTACGACCCGATTTCAAATTAAAAACAGTTGCTGTAATTATAGTTTATGTACTTTTGACTTCTAAAACAGATTTTTTTTTCCAGAGATAGAATAAATGATATGTTAGATACCGCAATATCAAAAATAGACAAGTTATTTCTTTCAAAAGCGATATAACAGATAACAGATATACAACTCGCGTTGTATTTTTGACTATTGTATGATTTGCTCTTCTGATATCTTTACTTTAATAGCTGTACTTTTGACTTCTATTATGATTTGCATTTTTAATAGCTGTATTTTTGACTTTTATTACATGGTTCGCACTTCTGATGGTGTATTTTTTGCTTTTATTGCATAGTTTGCTTTTTTAATGGCTGTTCTTTAATAGATGTACTTTTGACATCTATTATATGATTTGTTCTTTAGATATCTGCTTTATATTGCAAAATATAAAAAAGCGAAAAGCTTTGCCTTTCATTAGCAAATTAGAATATGTCAGAGATTTAACTGACATTATACATTTGATTGTACTG
>NC_088932.1:16880000-16892500 GCF_038396675.1 Hydra vulgaris | reverse complement strand
TGTGAAAAAAACTAAACGAACACTTGCATTTTCATCGAGGCGGCAATACTCATTTGCCTACTTTTTTCACCTGGCAGGGATTCCCATCAGAGTTTGCAAACCTTTCTTTTTAAACACTCTTGACATAAGCCAACAAAGAATTTCATATTTTTATAAACATTACCAAACAGATACAAACACGCGTACCCCAAGAAAACAAGGTAAACATACAAAAAAGAAAATTCCTGACGCGGTCAGAGATGGCGTTAGGAAACACATATATAGTATTCCGGTTTTAGACTCGCACTATTGCCGTGCTAATACAAATAGAAAATACTTTGAGTCTGAATTGTCTATTAGTCGACTGTGAGAGCTTTACCAAGACTTTTGTCAGAAAAAACGATTTCAACCGGCTAAAAAGCACTTATAATCTGAAATTTTTTTAGCTGAGTTTAATATTTCTTTCCAGCAAAGAAAAAAAGATGGGTGTGATGTGTGAAATTTTTAAAAACAAAAGTGCTGAAGGTATTTTAAGTGATTGTGAACGGGCTCAGCATCTAAGTCATATTGAACTAAAAGAAGATGCACGCGAAGAGCTCAAAAAAGACAGACAGTCAGGACATCCTGTTCTCTGTTTTGATTTACAAAATGTTTTAACAGTTCCCAAGGCTGAGATATCCTACTTCTTTGATCTTAGGAAGCTGTCTGTTTATAACATGACAGCACATCTTTCTTTAGATAAAGATGTTTATTGTTGTATCTGGTCTGAAAGCCAATCTGGCAGAGCCGGAAATGATTTGGCATCTGCACTCTTACAAATTTTAGAATCTGTGCTTACCACCCATCTACAACTTAAGAACCTCATTTTATGGTCAGATTCTTGCGTTCCGCAAAATAGAATCAGTATTATGAGCACGGCAATAAAGCATTTTTTAAATGCTCATCCTGATGTTCAATCTATCACTCAAAAGTTTTCTGCAAGCGGACATGGCTGTGTTCAAGAGGTTGATGCGGTTCATAGCAGCATTGACCAAAAATTAAAAAAAACTGAGGTATACAGTCCATTGGGTCTGATCAGAATACTAAAGTCCGTTAGGCGACAGAAACCTTTCAATATCCTGCAAATGAAAGATGTTGATTTTTTAAATATTCAAGCTGGAGCTAAAAGCTATAACTTTACCAAAGTGCTCTTTACTCAAGTAAAGCAATTAAAATACTATTCCAATCATCCTTTTACTGTTTCATTTAAAACAAAACATGCAGACGGCTTCACCTCAGTTTTTGCAGGTGCCCAATCATTAAGAAAAAAGAAATCTACAGCATATCCCATAACTGCACCAAAACTGTCAACTCAGACCAAAATAAGCCACTTACTTTCAAAAGAAAAGAATGAAGATATTAAAAAAATGATGCCCTACATGCCTGAGATTGATAGAAATTATATGGCAACTCTTTGTGTTTAGTAATTCATGTGCATCTCCCATGTAGTTTTCTTAATTATTTTTATGTCTTAATATAATTGTTTCATGAAAAAAAAAATTTTTTCACTTAAACGCAACCAAATAATGTCTAAAACAGGGGTGGATCCAGGTCATTGTCCTAGGGGGGAGGGGGTTATATGACCAAAAAATTGATTTTTTCAGCTAAAACCACTGTTTCATTTGATCATTTTTCTAACTAAGTTCAATAATTCTTTCCGGCAAAGAAAAAAAGATAGGTGTAATTAGTGTAAATTTTTTAAAATCGAAAGTGCTGAAGGTACTTTAAATGATTGTGAACGGGCTCAGCATCTAAGTCATATTGAACAAAAATAAGATGCACGCAAAGAGCGTAAAAAATGCTTATAAATTAGTTTACTAATAAATATATTAAATGTGTATATAACTAACTTTTTTTTGCCAAAAATTCAAATGTTGCAAAATAATATTTTGTATTTTTATTTTTTTTTTAATTTCTATCAATAAAATTTTGAAAATTGATAATTCTTAAGATGGGGGAGGGGGGAGGGGATACTCCCATCGTTGTATCCGTCCTTGGTAAGAAATACATTCAAAACATTCACCAAATAAGACATTTGTGCATGTTTGGACAAACTATAATTAAAAAAACCTAAAGAAATTGACATAGAACATTAAACAATTTTTTTATTTTGTAAAGTTTGTCTGTAATTTGTTCTATCTCAAAAGTCAAAAATTATTTTTTTAAACACTGAATACACAATAATTTTCTAAAAATGGTTTATAAGGGTATTATATATTGACCTTGACAATTTTATAATAACGAATTTGATGCAAAGTTTATTTTGAACATTTTTAGGGCTTTTGAAAATTCAAATGCCTTTTTTTCAAAACCATAGTTTAGCGACATAGAACAAGATAATACTGAGGGGACGATATATATATATGTATATATTTATATATATATTTTTATAGATGATTATATATATATATACATATATATATATATATATATATATATATATATATATATATATATATATTATATATATATATATATATATATATATATATATATATATATATATATATATATATATATTAAGGCCTGCAAATCACCTTTTTCAGTTTCAAATCAAATATGTCAGATTTCAAGAAATGTATTACAAGATTCTCACTGTTTTGTAACTATAATAATTGTAAGTATTAGGCGCAATTTTTCACTAATAGCTTACGAGCACTGGTCCATTATGGATACTTTAAATTTAGAAAAATTCATTCTTATGTGGATTAAATAGAAATATGGATGATGGAGCGAGTCTTTTTAAATATATTATGTATTCAATAGCCTTACAAGAACCACTTTATTATTAGGCAAATTGGTAAAGCTGAGCATTTATTAATTGTTTAGCTTGTATGTGATTTCAGTTAATTAAAATAAAACAATTAATAATTTCACTTTAATAACAGACTCATGCTTAAGGGTCATTTGTAACAAGCACATTATAAAGTCTTTATGCTGCAGCCAAGGTAGCAGCATGGAATTCTGCCTTCCACCCTTTAATAATTAGTTTACAAAAAGATTATCTTAAAAAGATAAATTTTCAGTTAAATATCAAGTGTTACTTAAAAAAAAACGATTTTTATATTTCGAATTTGTTTTTGCCTTTCAAATCCATATTTTTTAATTTCATAATTATACACTGTATGATTGCATCATGTCACTGTTTGGAATGACTGTAGCAACAAAATATGGACTGGGTGAGCAATAAAGGTTTCTATATGCTCTTATACAAAGCCATGTAGAGGTTACATGGAGCTTACTTTGTTCAAATATACCAAGCATAATTAGAAGAATTTGGGCACAATTTTTCACAAAAATATTCTTGTTTTTTTGTGTGTAGCACTTCATATTAAATATTATTTAAGAGTTATTTTTAAATGCTTTGAAATATTACCTTTTTTTGGTATTTTAAGAAAATTAATATATCATAATTAATTCACTTAAACAACATTTTTTTATGTTTTCTACTAAAGAATCATTTTTGCCTATAAACATTTTTTTTTTAATTTTTTCTTGTTTTAGCCTAAGAAAAGTTCTTTTACAACTTAACACTTTATTCTTCTTTTTAAACCTAGGAACAGTTCACTTTAGCCTAAGAAAAGTTTATCTTAAAAGTTCATTTGAAAATACTTTTTGAATGATTAGTTGTCGATTTCTTAAACAGAAAGACAATACAAGATACACAGTGACGTAACTCATTTTGGAGTTAATATATTTTACAAACTATAAGAATAAAACTTTCATTTTGAAGCGAAAAAGAAGTTTGATATTTTTGAAAAATTTCGAAACAAAATTATTCGGTTTTAATATTTAGATCCGTTTGCAAAATTTTAGGAAAATAGAGTTATGAGAAAATGAGTAATCCATAAGAGTTGAATCTATAAGCATAAAATTTAAAAAAACGAAGTTAAGTGTTAATTATATACAAACTTCTTGAACTTTTCTTGTTTTAGCGTTTTTTATTTAAATTTAAAAATTTACTCAGCAATCATTATTTCACCGGTTGCGATCTAATAAACAAAATCGTCATCTAACGGCATCGCAACGTTTAGATGCGGTGACAAAAACAGCACGAAAAATGGTTAACGGAGCTGGCTAACGGCGGAATTTTAACTGAAAAAAATATCGGAGCAGTTAATAAACGGAGCCTAAACGGAAGGATTAGAATACCATTTACTTTCCTCCGTTTTATAACCGGCCGTTTAGAGTTTTTTTCTGAACGGACGCTAAAATTTTCCGTTCGTTTAACGGAAAAATGTGATTACGGCTGCAGGAAGTTACGTTAGCTAAATTAGTTTTCTAAAACTTAGAAAAAAATTGTAAGAATTGGGATAGTTTTGGTTAGATCATTTATTTTTATAATATTTTATAAGGTACTTGTTTTTATGTCTGCAATTTAAAATCAAATTTGGTTTTTTATTAAACTTAGCTGATCCATATGAGTAATATTTTCAAATTATTTTTGCAATTATAGCATACATTTTTTGTAAATATTATTAAAGACAGGTGTAGTTTTTGAATGAACCAGTTTAGTTTGAAATCAATACTTTTTTTCTTTTAATAGCCAAATATGAGCTGATAGCATTGTCTCTTTGTATTTTTTATAGCTTATTTTAAGATTGCTTATGGTTGGCGTAACGTTTTTTCCCTGTGTCTTCAATTAATATATGTTTATCAAAGTCATTCTGCGAAAAAACAATGCGTTTAGATGCAATATTTTATGATAAGCATTTAGTTTTAATAGGGAACTAAATTTTTTGTTTTCAATTACGATTCTTAGTATTTTTTTATTTGCTATTTAATTTTTATCAACCAACGCAACATTGTGATTCTTTATAATTCTTTTTATGTTTTTTAAAGAGCTATGACTTGCTTTAAAAGTAATTCTGTTGAAATTTGTGTGCAATATTTCATTGGAAGGGAAAATTTTATCGATTAATTTATAAACGCTTTTTCAATATTTGTTGCAACATTTTGTTGTACGGAGGATTGAACCAAAACAAAACGAATTGGTGGCTGGACTTGTCTGTCAACTTTCTTTCTTAGTTATTTTGTATGTTTGTTTAATCTTTTTAACATAGAATGTAACTGAGACTCTTTGTTCCCATAATCTCTAAAAGGTTGACATGTTGATGCTTTTTATGAATTTTATTAGCTTTTTCAAATTTTTTAGTTTGTTGCTGTTATAGACTATAACATTAATGGCAATAAATTTGAGACAACTTTTGCTATCTCGTAAATTGTTATGGCCTTTCCTGGATTGTTTATTATTCATGCGTATTGTGAACCTCATAAGAATTTTTTAAAAGCTCTAAAAACTAGTGGCTGTAGTTTATGGCAACAGTATGGTGGTAAGACAACATAACTTTTCCATCTTATTTGATAAGTTTAACGTTTTAAAACGTAAATGGGTGGACCATTAAGTAACAAAAATCTTTGTAATTTTACGTGTTAACAAAAATATTTAGCCTTATCACCGAGCCCCATTTTCACGTATTTACAAAAACCGTAATATTTAAATATCTATAGTTAACAAATTATTTATTAAAAAAATATAAAAGTAACAAAGATAATAATTCGTTGTCATTTAAAGAAAAAATTTAGAGAATCAAAATTTAAGGAAAGAGTAAGAACAGGTGAATAAGAAAAAATAAATAAGATATTTTTATTTGCTTAAAACTTACAAATTTAAACTAAGATTTAAAAATTAAAAAGTAAATAGATTATATACACTATAGAAATAGAATACATAAATTAGTATACTTCATAGAAATAACGTAAATAAATTAGCAAACGCCATAGAGGTAATACAATAATTAAGGTAATGAAAAATAAAATGTTGATACACTCAGTGACAATTTTTGTAATAATTATATTTTGTATTTGAGTTTTATTTAAAAAAAACATTTAAAATCGGATATATTAAAATCCATAAATAAGATTGCCTGTCTTGATTCATTTTTAAACTGCTCTTTACTAGTTTTATGTGTATTTACCATCTTTGGAAACATTTTCCAAAAGTAAAGTCCATGATAAATAACTTAACATGAAGCTAGTTTTGTATTATACTTTGGGACAACAAAGTTGTTATTTAAAAATTTTGTTGAATATTTATGAACTATTTTGTCCAAATAGGCTTGAAATATTTTAGGAGATAATCCTATATTTGTTTTATACATGGACATTAAAACTTGGTATAAGTTGAATTTATATACATTTAATGCTCCAAGTATTCAATAAGAGGCTGACAAGGTACAGGTCTATCAGCTCCAAAAATTGTTCTGCACTCGAGTTTTTTTTTACAGTACAATTTTTTTTAACTTTTTATGGTTTGTATTTGCCCATGCAATATTGCAATAAATTAAATAACAATGAATAAAAGAGAAATATCAGCTTTTTAAAGAGTTATTGTTTAAAAATGGTTTAGTCCTATATATCATTGCTAAATTTTTTGATGTTTTTTTTTTAACACTTTTTTTATGTAAACTCCAACGTAAATGTTCATCTAAGATTACGCCTCGAAAGTTTACTGAGTTCTCTTTTATCGTTATTGATTATTAGATTAGGCAATTTGATGGGCATATTTTTTGATTTATTCACTTTATGGAACAAAATAAATTTGGTCTTATCCACATTTAGAGAAAGTTTATTACTATTAAACTACTATTAACTTTCGATAATTGTTCGTTTGTTCCAATTCAGTTAGTTTTAAATTGGATTCATCCACAATTTTATCGTAATTTTTTAAATAAGATTCAATTGAATTTATAGAAAATTTTGATCTAATTTTTTTACATTAGTACCTCATAGGAATTTTTAATTAATTTTTTTTACATTAGTACCTCTGTGTACCAACTTTTACATTAGTACTTTTCCTCAGAAAAAACCTTGAGTCGCTTGGTGCAGTATTTAGAGCGCTTGTCTCAGGAAATGGAGATCCGTAAATTAAATATATTCGTATTATATGTTAAAGTTTAAAGTATTTCCTTTATATGTTAAACTAGTTACACAAAATACAATATACATCGAGATGCGTGTGTAGTCGTCTAATTATAGCTTTGAGTACAAATAAATGAGTGTTTCTGTAATATATCCACACATACAGGCATATTATAGTTATAATTGTAAATAACTTAATTTATAAAATCCAAGGTTTACATAGTTTACATAAATAATATTTGACACGTAAATCAAATTTTAATTTTTTATCTTTTTGATTTATATACTTTAATTACTACGTAATATTTAAGCTAAATTATTTGAAAATATAGCAAATATTAAAAAAATTTCAATTGCATTAACATTTAAAAACAAAATTGGATTTAGGTAACTTTAAAATTGCTTTTAGCATTAATTATTTTAAAAGAATACCTATATATTGTAGACCTTAAAATATTTACTTAACCCATTCATGCACTATATTTACTGTGACCTCAAAAAAAAGTTTTTTCGTGTTAATAGTTAGCATTAGACCCTACAATTAAAACAAAAAAGATTTACTTCATTAAAAAATTGTTGTTGCATAATAGCGATGCGCAATAATGGAAGGGGTAAACAGAATCAAAAATAGACAAGATGTTACAAAGTTTTAAAAATTGATGAGTTATCAAGTATATAAAGTATTTTTATAGAATCATAAAAAGAAATTACATTAGATTCAAAAATCACATTACCTATTTAATGCTATGATAACTGGTAAAGCGATTGTGTGCTTTTAGGCTACATAGGTACACTTTACCCTTTGAACATAAGTACACTTTTTTATACTGTGTTTTTCTTTTTTATACTATGTTTTTCTTTTTTTTATAAATGAAGAAAAAGTTCATCAAAAAAGGTTTTTACAAAATTGTATTGAGAAGTTTAATTGCACAGAGAATTCAAGTATAACTTGTCTTGCAACATCTGCAATAAAGAAAAAGCTACTGGTATTTGATTTTATTGTTGTTTTTATTGCAATATGTAATCCTTAATTAAATTTTTATTTTATAAATACTATTATATACACTTAGATACAAATTCGAATTTATGTATAAGTATATATAATAGTACAATTGTATTTATAAAATAGAAATTGAAATAGATTAAATATTATATATAATATGTAAATTATAAATAATATAATTTAAAATAATTTTATGTAACAGTAAAAAATATCAAAATTAAATAGCAGTAGCTCTTAAACATAATTATATAAATAGTGGTATTTGCAATAATCGAAATCCCTGAAGGGCTTTGATGTTATACAACATATATTTCACTCGTTTATTTAAATTACTTTATATGCTAAAGCTAATATAAAATATATTATAAACAAATGACAGTTCAAAGATGATTAATAATTTTTTTTCTTAACTTTATTGGGTTAAGTATATACTACTTTAAATTAAAGTAAACACCCATCACTTTAAATAGGCATCTTTTTTCATATCTCCAGACATTTATAAACGCATGTAAAGAAAAGTTTAAGCTTGATAGGTTCCATAAAATACACACTTATAAATAAACCCATTGCCTTTTTATATGCGCGTTGCTTAAAAACAATAATTTTTAATTTGTTGTTGAACAACAACCCTGTGCATGAAAGGGTTAAAAAAGACTTTTCTTTATATTTAATTGTGCCGTTTGATTTTATGTTTTCGAATCTGCTCAACTGTTTAATTTTTGAGACATTTTAACTGCTTAACTTGCTTTGCCCTACTTGACAATACTTCACCAATTAATTTCTGTAAAAGGTTTTTAATAACTTTCCAAATGGTTAAAAGTGACATCAAGAAATGTGTTAAATATGACCATCACAATTTTGAAAATAGCATTTATTTTAATTTAGAAGCCAATGTTTTTTGAATAATTTAACAATATTTTTTCTGATTTTTCAAGTAGAAGCCCTCAAAAAACTTGGATTATTAATAAACTTTCATTGAGATACAGGGCTATTTATTTAGATCGAATTATTTTAGCTAAGGAATTTAAAATATGTATGCCTAAAAAATCGTTAGTCGTAAGTTCCCATTGTTACATCAAAGCAATCGTGCGTAGTTTTTATTCATGTTCTTTAACCTAGTTTTACTTTTTAATTTAACTTAACAGTTAGTTAGAAATAATTTTCTTTCCATTAATTTTTAATATTCTAAATTATTTTTTTAGTTAAAATTATTGATTTTTTGCACTTCAAAATAAGGAAAAAATTTATCCAAATAGTATATTTGGATAAATTTCCTACTTTACCAACTCAGAACCAACCAAACATATCTCCACACAAATACCAACTTCATCAGAGCTCATCACAGCATTCTAACAAAATATCACAACAATTTAAATGGAGCAAAGTCATTGAATCTTGTTAAAGTAAACATTCGATATTCATCAGAGTTAAACCATCAACACCAAGAGTAGTTTACTCGCAATCTAGTTCTGTTTAACAATCAAGGTCACAATTACAATCAAAACCACATTCACAGTCAAGATCACAGTTACAGTCAGAGTATCATTGTTTGGGGGCATCAACGATATTATTTCTTTATGATTTGGTTTTAAATATTGATTTATTGTGTTAAGTAGCTTATTTCCTATAACCAAATTTGCTCATCAATCGAATAAAATATATTTTCTTTACATAAAAGAGTATGACAATTCATTGCACTAATTGGCTTTTTCTTGTCATTATACTAATTGGCTCTTTAACTACAAAGAGAAACTTATTGGTAAAAATCTTTTTACATGTTTCAATAACTTTCAATTACCTTTTATTCATTAACTTTTTAAACAACAACGTGGCCTGGATCATAAGTAATTTTGCTAAAGTACCCACGATGTTTTTAAACATGGAAATATATATAAAACCTTGAAAATTAAACCCTCTAATAAAAATAAACCATTGACAAAATGCATATATAATCTATTCTATCATTTAGAATATCAGTACACTATGATAAAATTGCTAACAAAGCAATTGGAAAACCAGAGTAAGATTAATATGAAACAACAGTGGCTGATGTAGTAAGGGGTAATCTGCATGCAAAATTTGATAACTGTTGGATTTTGTAAAGGTTTTACATAGTGATGAAGATATGTTCAATTAACAAGTAAGTTATCTTTTATTATTAGACATTATGCACACCGTAAAATAAACATTTCCAAATATTTTAGAAGAAGGCATTTTTGAGAAATGTGTATGTTGTATTACTATTCGATTAGAATGAATGTTTTTAGATGCGTTGACATGTAACAAAATTGTTAAAAAGTCTTAATATTAGCATTTTAAAACAGCGGTTTTTTAATTCACAGTCATTCACAAAACTCCACAGACGGGTGATTTTATTAATATGGTATTATCGTGAGTTAGTAATTAGTGTCTTTTCTTTTAGTTTACTTATTTTAAGAGTTATTGGCATCACATTAAAAGAAAATATTGAAAAAATTTTAGAAAGGTGATGAAAATTAAGATTAACAATAAACCTTTAATGCCAAACATGAAAACTTGTGTTTTAACAATATACTTCCTTTCATAGTTATAAAATATTAGATGTTAATACTTTTGTAATTTTTATTTATTTCGGAGTGTATAGTTCTGAGAATTCATATTTTAACAATTAACTATTATGGCTACAAAAAAGATGGGCAATTATGAGTTATTTCAAAGTATATTTTTAATTAAAAAAAAAAAAAAATTTTGGGTTGGCGCTAAAAATAAAAAATATACTTTGAATTAACTCATAATTACCAATCCTTTATTTAGTCATAAAAGTCGATAAAAAGAAAATGAAACATTCAATTTTTGCCCTTTTTTTATTTTTTAGAGAGTTAGCAGACAATTTTTTTAGTAATTTACGGCAAGAATTGACTTAGGTGATTTTTAGGGAAGAAACTTTCTTAGATAATAATATAAAAAAAGAATGAGGATCTATTTTATGAAGGGATACATGTTTATAATCTAGTTTTCAGAGAGGTTCATGCATATATACAACACGGTGTACTTAAATGGCATATTTACATATCCATAAACATATTTTTTTTAATTAATTAAAAAATTTTCTTTTATAAACCTTAACTTAATTTTTTGTTTGTTTACAAATACATATGGTGAAGGGGTCAATTTTTAACTATTCTTTTCAGTCAGTTTATAAATTATTTTTCAAAGTATTTTAACATTTAACAGCCAAAATAACTTAAAAGTTAATATTGTATTGGTTTTGTATACTTATATCTTTGTACTATCAATTTCTATTTAAAGTGTTCTGACAAAAAGGAGGGAAGCTTTGATAACCTATATCTAAGCGCAAGTTCAAAAAAAATTCCGGTACGCACCTGCCAAAGTTGTGGTCAAGGAAGCTGGGCTCCGATTGGTAATATAGGAAAATCAAAACTTGTTTTTATAATAAATGTAAAACACTAGAAACTATGTGATATTTTCAAATTGTATTTATTATGTTGTTTAAACATCGCTTAAGGTAGGACATTGTATTTACGTTGTTAATCTGACTTCACGTTTATTTAATATCGTTTTAAGTCGAGTGAAATCGTATTTGAGTTGGTAATCTGTCGTTATTTCGAAGTCTATCAAAATCAAATGATATCGTATCTACGCCTGTTCTATGATGTCGTTCCAATGTACAACGTTTTTCCGATGTCGCGTTGCCCACTGGGAAGGTTATTATTATTATTATTACTTTTTTCTAATATAAAGAATGCGAAGACCATAAAAAGACCACAAAAGACCATAAAAGACCATAAAAGACCATAAAAGACCACAAAAGACCACAAAAGACCATAAAAGACCACAAGGTCATGTCAACGAGAATCGCTAGAACATGAAATAAATAAAAAGAAAAGAAAGAGGCTTGAAAAAATATAAAAATCAAACTACAGTCAAATAAAAAAAATGCTAAAAAAGTTTTTTTTAAAAAAAATATTTCATTGTTTTAAGAAGCGATTGAAAGCAAATCTTCAAAAGTATAGCAAATTGTCATAGATAATAAAAAAGAGTTTAATAAACTTTCTTTTAAAGGAATAATAACTCCATTCGCAAGTAAAACTTTTTTCAAAACTATTTTGTGCTCCACAAAATGGAATGCAAAAAAAGCTAATACTCGATTTATTTTTTGGTTGTTGGAAAAACTTATCACTACGTTATATATATTTATTTGAAATTACTTTTGTAGGTACTCTGCTAGGAAACATTGCCATAACTTATATGACAATGAATCAAAGAGTAATAGAAAAGAATTGAACTTTTGATTTATAAAAAACTCTACTACTTTTTGTACTTTTATTACAAAAGTTACCAATGTGGTATTTTTTATCAAAGATTTTCATCCAAAAAATACATCTTAAAAATTTTAAATGAATATTATCAATGATAAGCACAAGCATTTTATTCAATAGCAAGTTATTTAGCAACTAAAAATATTAAATAGAATAGAAACCTTTCATGTGATTGTATAAATTAAAAAGTATGTTGATATTTATATTCTCTAAACCTATCGCTTTATTGGATTTAGACA
>NC_088932.1:16852500-16877500 GCF_038396675.1 Hydra vulgaris | reverse complement strand
AATGCTACATGCCCACGTGTATCATAACCATTTATTTTGAAATATAGTCAACTGCAAAGTTAAAGTCTTCTGCATTATTACTGGGTATCAAAGAGATTAAATTACTTTTATGGTTTGCATACCAATCTTCTAAATGGATGTAAGGAGTTGCAATTTTTTTTACTCTATTAGTTTGATTTCTCAATCAAGATTTTCAAGAAAAATTAAGAATCGAGAATTGTAAAACTTTGAGAATTGTAAAACTGCAGCAAACCAATTTTGACTGCTTTACAATGATTGCTGGATTATTTTTTATCTGTTGACAAAACTTTTAATATTGTTTCTTAAATGTTAAACCCTTCTCTTTCTAGAAAAGCCTTGAATTATGAATTATACTAAATTTTATTAACATCAGAAAAAAATTGCAATTCCATGGGTATTCCATAGAAAACCTATAAAATTCAATGAAAAAACTATGGTTTTCCAATGGGAAACAAAAATTTCATGGAACTCCCATGGCTATATTTCCATGAAAATTGAAATCCTATAAAATTTTCATGGATGAACCATAGATTTTTTTTTAAAGCTCGTGTTGATGTATGTTTTTTACAAATGCGCTTATAAAGATTCCCTCGTAACTCGTAAAGTTACAATCATTTGTAACTTTACGAGTTACGAGGTAAAGTTAGTAGTTAATATTTTCTGCAGTCTTCCATTTTTCAGTATTTAATATCATTATACGTTTTTTATAATGCATCACGTTTAGTACGATTCAAACTAAACATACAGAAATAATTAGTTAGACAATTGGCAACAGCTAAATAAATAGATAAATGCACTTTATAATGCACCATAAATGATATTTTATAAATGATACCTTATAATGCACCATAAATGTTATAAATAGATAAATACACTTTATAATGCACCAGAGATGATATTATCTGAGATGTTGGTTTCGAGACTTATATCTTGGTCCCGAGACTGAATGTCTCGAGACTCAATTTTACTGTCCTGGTTTTAGTCTTGGTGTTAAATCAAAATGTCTTGGTATCGGCCTTTACTGTCTATACGTCTCTGAATATTATCATACTATGATGCATTATAAAATGCATATATTTATTTATTGTTTATGTATTATTTATACATATACTTACATGTAATCTAGCTATTGCCAGTAGCTTTGTTTACTTTGCATAACTAATAATAGTTTATCAAGTAAGTCAAGTGAATCAGTTTGATTTTTAATGCTTATTTGGTTTACTAAAAATATTTTAGTTTTAATATACATTAGATAACTAGTGTTTTTTGATAAGCTTAGATAACCAGTGTATAGAATGAGATTAAATAACTAATGTACAAAAGACTACTAGCACTAACTTTTTTAATTTTTTTTAAGGGCTTTAGTTTGCATAATAATTTTAAAGTTAAACACTTTAATGTATGGTAAATATTTATTA
The DNA here is from genome assembly GCF_038396675.1 of Hydra vulgaris. Lineage (NCBI taxonomy): Eukaryota > Metazoa > Cnidaria > Hydrozoa > Anthoathecata > Hydridae > Hydra > Hydra vulgaris. The sequence continues at coordinate 16,876,061 of NC_088932.1, read as the reverse complement.
ATTATTTAAAAACTTTATTTTATGATAAATGTTTCATTCAATTTTAGTTCTGTTATGTTGCTTCTGCTTTTTTGTTGACACGACCATTCAAACCAGGAGTTAGATCGCGACTAGATCTAGTAGCGATGTTTATTATGTTTCTTCTTTACTATTAAATAGCAGAATTATTAGAACATCTAAATAATGCAATAGTCTGTGTATAAATCCTTTCATTTTTACATTAATATTTTATTCAAATTACTACATTATAAGCCGGCAGGTTTGACTGGCTATGTAAATAATCTTGTTCATAATTTAAATCATTTATAACATAGTCAGTTTTTACATGCATTGAATATTTTTTTTGAATTGTTCAAAAGCTGCCAAAATAAAATGGGAATTTAGTTCGAATTAACCATAAAAGACATGAACTAAATCTTTGGGATCCAACTTGTAATGATGTTTCAAGAACAACTTAGTTGGAGAAGAAAAAACTACGTTAATGTTTTAAAAATATCAGAAAGGGAACTTTCTGATATTTTTAAAACATTAACGTTAAAACATAAAAAAAGATTTTACTTTACTGTTAAATATAAGCATATAAAAGCAATGCTTATAAATAATAAACTATTATTTATTATATTACAATTAGTTTTATTTGTTTATATTTAAATAATGCAAAGTGCTCGTCTTAAGTAAAAATAAATTAATTTATGCACACACTTTATTATTTATTGTGTTTTTACATTACTAAACTTAAAAAATTACATATTCGTTGTACTTATTATGTTTTAAATAGTAAAGTAAAAATATAACAAGTTATTTAATTAAATAGTGTGCATAATTTATTTTATTTAAACTTTATTATTTTGTTTAAATTACTGCATTATAAGTAGGTTAGGTGGACGGGCATTAGTAATAATGCTTCACATATTTTAGCTAGATAGGACAAAGAAGAAGAAAGCTTTTTAAAATTACCATTTAAAACTAATAATATATTTATTGCTGTCTTGTTCTATATAAATGTTACCAACATACAGGTATCATTTATATATTTGCATAAATCCTTTTATTTTAACTTTATCATTGTATTTAAATTACTACATTATCAGCAGGCATGTTTGATTGATAAAATACATAATGTTGTACATCACGCAGATGGCTCAGACAAAGTAGTAATTTTTTTTAAATTACAATTCATAAGTAATACTATACTTGTTGCTGCCTTGTTTTATATAAATATTACTACCATGCAGGTAATATTTATATATGTATTAGTTTGTGCATAAATCTTTTTATTTTACCTTTATCATTCTATTTAACTGCATTATAGGCAGGAATGTTTGACTGGAAATGTTAATGATATTGCACATCATGCAGATAACTTGGGCTAAAAAGAGGTAATAATCTTGTAAATGTTATTTATAAATAAAGATACATTCATATTACTTATTTCTATATGAATTTTACCCAATATCGGACAACATTTATGTAGAACATTCAAAAAGTTGTGCGTTAATGCCTAAGTTATAATAGATAATAATTAAAAGTATAAATAACATAGTAAATAAAGAAAGTTAGTTAGTATGTATATATTATTGTATGATGTATCGTCTAGATGGGTGAAATGGAGAATTATACTAACAGTGGTGAAAACAATAATGAATATCAAAATGTGAATGGTAATTCGTTTGATGTTTACCTGACTCTGCAGATACAGTTGGCGGTAGAATTGCACTTATAAATCTCGAACGGAAACTTTTTAAAAATATATATATATAAAAACCCGTGGAGTTTCCATTGAAAGTACATAAGTTTTCCATGGAAAGTCTTTTGGTTTTCCATGGAAAAACCACGGGTTGTCCATAGAAAATGTTAAAAACAATCGTCATTACAAGAGATTCAATCCAAAAAGCAAACACCATTTATAAGTGCAATTGCACTGCCAATTGTAATTGCAGAACCAGGTAATCGTCAAACAAATTACCATTCACATTTTGATATTCACTATTGTTTTCACCATAGTTAGCATCTATTATATACTTATTCATAGTTAGCAATCTGGACATTTTTATAGAAAAAGTAGCAATAAATATATCATTAATTCAAAATAATAATTATAAAATTATAACCACTTTTTTGCTCGAGCTCTCTGCACGGTTTACAACACCATTTATATCGCTAGTCAATTCTGGCTGCTTATAATGTAGTAATTTAAATAAAATGATAAAGTTAAATTGGAAAGATTAATGTACAAACTAATACATATATAAATTTTATCTGCATGTTAGCAACATTTATATAGATCAAGGCAGCAACAAGTATAGTATTACTTATAAATTATAATATAAAAAAAAAAAATTAACTTCTTCGTTCTACCTATCCGAAAAATATAAAACTTTTTTTTTATTGCCATTTAAACCTGTCTGCTGATAATGTAAATAAATATAATGATAAGTTAAAATTAAAGGACTTATGGACACACTATTAAATTCAAGAACTTATTATATTTTCACTTTACTATTTAAAACATAATAAATATAATAAATATGTATTTTAATAAGGATAGTAATGTAAAAATATAATGAATATAAAAGTGCGTGCATAAATTAATTTATTTTTACTTAAGACGAACACTTAACAGTAGTTAAATGCAAATATATACAAATAATTGTATTTTAAGAAATAATAGTGTATTACTTAGAAACGTTGCTTTTATATGGTTACATTAAACTGTGAAGTAAAATCTTGTGCATTAAATCTCTTCCATTTTCTTCTCTACTTAGTTGCTCTTGAAATTGTTATTCTTGAAATTTGAACTCAATTCACCATTTCAATTAGACACTTTTTAAAGTATTTATAAAAATAATAGTTGCATATAAAAATTAAAAATGTAATAAATGATATAAATGATGAGCAAGATTATTTATACCGTCAGTAACACCTGTTTGCTTATAATTTATTAATTTAAATAAAGTAATAAAGTAAAAAAAAAGGATTTAAACACAAAATAATACATTAATTAGATATTCTAATAATTCTGCTATTTAATAGTAAAGAAAAAGCATAATAAATACTATTCTAAATACTCTACTATATCTGGTCGCTAACTAAATCCTGACTAGAGTTGTCACGTCAACAAAAAGACCAAAACAACTAAACACAAATAAGTTTGAATATTTATCATAAAATAAAGTTAAATAAAATAATAAGAAAGTTAAATAGAATGAATAAAATATTTATCATAAAATAAAGAACATTAATTATTAATTAAAGAATTTTAAAACTTAGTAAAGGTTTACTATACAATAAAGTGTTTTAACTTCATACATTTTTATGCAAAATAAAGTCATTAGAAAAAAATTAAAAATAATAGCACTAGTTATCTTTTGTACATTAGTTATGCAAGTTTATCTAATACACTGCTTATCTAAATTTTCTAATACATTGGTTATCATTGGTTATTTTAGTACACTAAAATTAAAATATTTGTAGTTAACCCAAAAAACATTAAAAATCAAACTGATTAACTTGACATACTTGCTATACTACTGCAATTTGTGCAAAAAAAGCAAAGCTATTGGTTATAGCTAGAATAAGATGAATATATTTATTTTATAGTGCATTATAATATGATAAAATTTAGAGGCGTAAAGATAGTAAAGGCCGGGACCAAGTCTAAGACCAAGACATTATGACTCAATACAAATACTTAGACCAAAACTCCATGCTTCAACAATAAGACAATGACAGTTAAATATAAGTCTCGAGACATCATGGGACATTATCTCTGATAATTTCATATTATGATGCATTATAAAATGCATACATTTATCTTATTCTAGCTATTGCAAATATCTCTAAACGTTTATGTTTGTATGAATAATTAGAGTTGTATTAAATTTGATGTATTATAAAAAACATATAATTCATGATCTTATTAAATACAGAAAATAAGAAGGTAAAAATTATTAATTTTTCTTGTTAAAATTATTGTAACTTTACAAGATAAGGCGGCTTTTTATAACGCACATTTGTAAAACCAATAGTACAACATTGTGGAAAACTCATGGGATTTCAATTTCCATTTAAATTCCTTCGTGGTAATTACATTGAGCTTTAATTTTATGGAAAAATCATTTTTTTTTTAGAGAAAAACATGGGATTTCCATGGAGTTCCCATGGAATTCCAGGGAATAATTTTGTAAGGTATGGTCTTGATGTTTTTTGGATTGAATATGTTGTATTGCTGAATCTTTTTAATTTTTGAAACTTGAAGTGATTAACTATCAAATTTATATAAATTATTTTTATGAAATAGTTAATATAAAGTAATAGGTATGTAAATTTTTATATTTTCTGTAAAAATTGTTTTCTAAATCTATTTCAAATATTTATCACTGTATGAATATCACTTATAGTATGATATTACTTGTAATTTTTTTTTAATTTTTTATAGTATGCTTATACATATGCATGCGTTAAATATTGTGATAAAGTCAAGTTTTATTATTTTAGGTGGATTATAGCAACTATTTTTAAAGATATGCAGGATTCAACAAGATTTAAATTTTATTATGTTTATTGATTTTATTCCGCGAAAGCGATCCCATAAAATTAACTCAATAACATAAGCGAGTCGCGTGATAAAGTTTGCACTTTTTGGTTTAATATGGCAATTAAAATAATATTAGATCAAAAAAACTTGGAAGCAAAACATGCTATTTTGCCATAGAAAATCCATGATTTTTTCTTGAAAAGGTGTACCAAATACATGAAAACGTGTACCATGAAAGTTCCATGCTTTTACCATGAATGGAAAATTCATTGAATTTCCATGGGTATATAAAATATTTTTCCATTGAAAAGCCATGGAAAAACCATAAATTTTTCATGGAAAAGTCATAGTTTTTCTATGAAAATGAATTCGAAATACCCGTGGAAATTCCATGGTTTTTCCATGGGTTTTTTTCATAGATTTTCTATGGAAATTTTTCCATAAGAGATGATTAAGTAAGATTTTGTTATTTCAACAGAAAGTAAATACCTTCGGCAATCTTTTTAGCTTGCTTGTCTAAGTGAAAAAGTAAATTCGGGCTAAAATGACCAAAAACTTGACGCCAGATTCTAAAATCAAAGTAGTGGATAAAGAATAAAGTTGCCGCCATTAGCGAGAAGCCGCTGTTACTTAAACCTACTTTTTAAAGCCGCCTTTTTGTGTTATTAACAAATGCTAAGCATTCAATCAAACAGGGTAATCAGCTGCATCCGATTTTTTTTAAACCAAGAACTCTAACCAATGCGCCACGGCTGTACTAATTTTAAAGTTGCTATTAGGGGCTAAAAAAAAAGTAACTTTAGTAAACAAAAATTCTTATAACAACAAAGTTTTTGTAGCTTTTTCTTATGTTAAAACAAGTTTTTTTATTTTCTTATTAAATTCTTTCAGAGATGGAGAAAAATAGTTAGTAACCGTTTGTCTTTATAAGATATCAAATCGACGTCCAAGTAACTTGATATCTTGTAATTTGATATCTTGTGCAAGCTTTAGATTTATTTTTACAGAATAGCCTATAAATTTTTCTTTGTCTGTTTTTTTTGTTGTTGTTGTTATTTTCCTACTTAAATTAGCCAATTTCAACATAAAAAGGGTTTTTATTACGTAGTTTTGGAATGAAAAGAGTATGGTAGTTTGCACAACAGTTACGCAATACTTGATCATTAAACTCTGCAGCTCATTTAGAAGAAAAACTATAGATTCTTCATAAGTATAAAACTGCCATGTTCAAATATTGACACAAAGATGTATTGTGTTTGACGATGAATATTATTTATCTAGCAAATATTTTTAATAGAAAAATAAAAAGTCAAGTCTTCAGCTGGAGGGTATTTATTAAAAATTCAATAGGTTAGAATTTCTACATAAAGCGGTAATTTAAAAAGTTTCTTGATTACAAAATGTTAATGGACAAATCGGCTGTTCAATTAAAAAATAGTTAAATTAAAAATAGATGGTGCAATAACTCTGTATAGAAATATAATGTGAGAGGCAATCTGGCCTTTTGGTTTTCTACAGGTCTACTACCGTTTTCTCATGTTAATTCTTGAGGATTTCAAAATTAAAAAAAAAGTTTTTAGCCGAAAGTTTCTCACAGGTTCAACTATTAGTTGCTCTTTACAAATCTTTAAGTCAATCCGTGTTGAGAAATTTAAAAGATAAGAATTTGGAATTGTATTTAAAGAACAAAATAATTTGTTGTATGGGACTAAATTGTTCCTTTATTAATAATAACTAAGATAAAAAAAATGTTTTCTTTTTCATGACAGTTTTCACACCAAAAACTTACTAAAGTCCAATCACCAAAAAACTGTCAAAAATTTTGATTTATTACACAAAGTATCAACACTTATCTGTGCTGTAAAAGTATAACTTCAGCATTTTAACTTTTAGTGTATCAGTTGAGTCAATATTTTCAACAACTGGATTATTTCTGAGCTTAAAAAGAAGCAACTTAAGTTCTTCCAATATGAACTCTCTTTAATGACAACATTTTATCTCTCAATTATGACAACATTAGCCTTATTTCATTTTTAGTTCATTAAAAAAACTATAACTTTGTCTTAATTTAAAATTAAATTTTTTTCTTTTAGTCAAAAATATTTTAATACTTAGTTTGACTAATGGCTACAACTGACATCGACTAATTTCGATAATTGTCGACAACAGAAGTAAGCAACTTTGATGGTCAGTTAGTATCAGGTAGTTGACAAGGTTACTTAGCTTTTAGCCAACATTTATAGCACCTAGCTAGCGAGCTGTATGCTCTAAGAATAGCTTAGAACATACAACTTCTATTTTTATTAACTAATCATTCGAGCATTTGCTGTTCAATCAAAAAATATTATACACAATCACCTTATGATAGCCATAGCTGTGTTTTTTTTTGACTACATTTTTTATTGGTTTCTTATCTAAAAATCGAGTTAAAAAGAAAGCATAGGTGACTAACTTTTCCATTAAAAGTCTATCAACCAACAAATTAATTTCATTCATTTTCAATTTGAACTCATTTTATTTTCAAGTAAAGTAAACTTTAACTGAATCACAGCTTTTGTTGAGAGAGGAGCTAGGTGAAATGTTTTTTTAATCTTATTTGTCTGGTTATATTTTATAACTGTTATTACTGTTTTTTTATTATTATTGCTATTATTGCTATTATTGTTACTATTATTGTATTTTATTATATATATATATACATATTGTTTAATACTATTATTATTATTATTTTTATTGTTCCTATTTACAATGTTTTTCTTAACGGTAATCAGAACTTCTTTAACTTTTTATTAATTTGTCTCTCTGATGAAATTCATTCAAAACATGGAAGATTGAAAGTATAGTAATGTTATTTTAGTACCCAATTAAATGTGCATACATGCGACGTCAGTGCAATCAGAATGCGCTTTCTCGACTGCTAGTCAATAGGTAAAATAACGGCGTGCTTCTTTGACACCCGAAACAGTGAACAAGGTAATATTTTTAAACTATTATTGAGAGTTACCTGGACATCTAAAGTTAAATGAAGTTAAACGAAAAACACTAAATTAATGACATCATTAAATGAAAAACTTTTATAGACTGTTCATTAGAACAGCTTTTAAAAAAAAAATTTTCAGGGCATCCAGGTACCAACCTGATCATTCGACATGTACACAGACAGGCATATTAACAACTATCGGCATGTATAAAATTGAAAATACATCATTTATGTTGACATGCTATTTATTTAACTTATTAAAACTTTTAAATTTTAACGTGATTTTTTGGCTTATATAGTTGGACTAATTTTCAAAATAAAATACGTTAAAAAAATTCCTTGTTTACAATAAAGATGCTTTTTTATGTGGGATAAAAAAATTTATATCTTAAAAAAGCTCTTGTCCGATTTAATTATCCGTAATGGTAATAGTTTCAGAAGCTTACTTACAACATATTGAATATAATGCAATTTAACAAGCATCAACTATTAATGTTGCAAGTATAACATTTAAACGACGTTTTTCTAACTCTGATAAAGCAGAATTGTTTTAGACACTTAAAATCTTTATACAGAGCTATTTAATACACATGCGAATACCAAAATAGTTAAGATCAATTTAATTTCTCAGGTATTTGGATTTCAACTAATCATATAACTTACAAATATAACTTTTTTATAAACCCCAAGAATTCAAAGATGTTATGTATTTTCAGAATAGTTATATTGAAGGCTAGACTACACTTAGACTTAAAGCAGTAACACCGCTTGACTGGTAAGGTTGACGAATCTTGCTCTAGATCTATATCTCAAATATATTGTGTGTTATAGTTATACTAACTATAAAACACAATATTTTTTTTAATTTTATATAACATATAAAAACACCTCATTTAACAATCATGTACACATTAGATAAACTACATTTCATACTATTATAAAAACGTTTATATAAACACATTTATAAAACAACTATATAACATATATCATCACATACACGTATTTATCAAAAACTTTTTAACTTTGAGCATAGTATAAACATATATGCAAACCTTTAACAACTGTAAAACAACATTTATTAGCATCAATTATTTTTAATGTAACAAAGAATGCAGACTACAATTCACAACATTGGAATGAAAAAGATGAAACCATTTAAGAACATAATCAAAATTTTCTAATAAACAAAAATACTGATACCGTAAAATGAAGCATAACACAACATTCTTTTGACAAATTCCAAAAGAATTTTATTTTAATTTTTCCGATTCCTTATTATTTTTCCTAAGAATATCAAATATACATATAGATATAGAGAAATATAAAATAGATTGAAATAAACGCAAACTTATCTATATAAAATTACATGACCACAAACAACAGTCTTATTTTATTTAACTTTTCATATTAAATACATAAATAAAATTTTATTATTATTATTCTTTCTACAAAAACTAATCTTAATCTATAAATAATCTAATAATCTTAATCTATAAATAATCTAATAATCTTAATCTATAAATAATCTAACTTCTTCTAAAAAATGAAAACAGGCAACAAAAATTCGAAAATTAAAAAAAAAATTATTTTAAACAATAAACAACATCAATTCTTCTTGAGAATAAAAGTACATCAGCTCTAATTCGCTTGCTGACCTTACTCAAAAGACCGCATGAAACATATAACCGCTCATAAAAAAAGTTAGAAACTACTTAAAAACTTAAAAATAGTGTATTTTACAGAATACAGAACCGTAAGTAACAATACGAACAATAGGCGTAACTATGCGTAACTATGCGCACTAATAATATTCATTAGCGTAACGGGTGATGCGGAAGTTATCGGACAAATCCTAATTTCATTATTTGAGCATAATAACTAGTTTTTGTGGTTTTATGGGTAGGTATAAACGTTCTATAAAATATAAACTTTATTATTTGAAACATAATTATTTAAAATGATGTTAAATGCAGCTAAACGAGAATCTTTTCGAAAGCGACTAAAATTGTTTTTTGTAAATAAACCTAATATAAAAAAATAAATAAATCGTAAATCATTTTGAAAAGGAAGGGTTTGCTCGAAGTACAATATATGATAACCTAAAAAGACTTGAAACTGTTCAATCGTTTTCTGATAGAAAGCACCATGGTCGTCCGACATCCTGGACTAGAGAAAAGAAAGCCGAATTAACCAGACTTATCAACAATCGAAAAGGGGTCAGTCAGAGAAAAATAGGTATTAAATTTGGCGTAAATCAATCGACAATTGATCGTCAGTTAAAAAAAATGAATATTAAATATAGAAAACGTGAAAAGACTCCAAAATACACTATAGAACAATAAATAAAGGCAAAGAATAGAAGCAGGAAACTAGTTAACCAACTCTATAACACAAAATCGCTTTTAGTCATCGATGATGAAAAATAATTTTGTTTTGCAGGGGACAACATGCCTGGAAATTCTGGATACTACACAAACAACATAAAGACATGCCCAGAAGGTGTTTGTTTTATAGGAAAAGAGAAATTTCCAAAAAAATTATTAATGTGGATAGCCATATCTGACCGTGGTATGTTCGAGCAATTGTTTCGCACTTCCAAGGCTGTAGCGATCAATTCATCAATCTATATTAATGAATGTTTAGAAAAACGACTTCTTCCATTTATTTACAAGTATCATGGAGACTTTAACTATTTATTTTGGCCAGATTTAACAAGTTCTCATTATTCTAAAGGTTCTCTAAATTGGATGGACCAATATGTCTATTACGTTGATAAAGAATCCAATCCCCCAAATGTGCCTCAAGCACGACCAATTGAAAATTTTTGGGGACATTTGGCACAGAAGGTTTACAAGGGAGATTGGCAAGCTTCAACAAAGCAAGTTTTGATTGATCGCATTAAACTAAAACTACAAGAAATTGATTTAAACTTTTTACAGTCGCATATGAAAGCCGTCAGAGCAAAATTGAGATCAATTGCAGATGGTGGTGTTTTTTCATATAAAAAATAATATATTTTTATTAAAAGATAAATGCTTTATTTAAAAAAAATATAATAGTAGTTTGTTTTTTTATTTATAAATAAGTTATTGACGTTTTTATTTTGTCCGATAACCTCCGCATCACCCGTTATTAATATTTAGATTAAAAAATAGTTACACCATTATTCTTATTTTTTGTTACAGAATTTTCCACATCAATATCAATTTTAAATGGTAAAAATGGAATTGCCCTAATACACACATACATACATACATACATACATATATATATATATATATATATATATATATATATATATATATATATATATATATATATATATATATATATATATATATATATATATATATATATATATATATATATATATATATATATATATTGGTTGTGTGTGTATATATTTATTTTTTTATATAGCTGATTGAAATAGAAGAACTATACAAAACATTTGAAAAATCTCATGGACCACTTGTGAATAAACTTGACCAAGTTCTATGTGGACTTAATGTTCAAAGACAAGCTTATCACGGAAAATGTTTTATTGCGAACCATGTTCATAAAATGTTGCAGGTTTTTTTATCTATATTTCTGCATACTTTTAAACATGAATTGTATAAATATCTTCTCAAATGCATTAGTTCATAATTACATAAAGGTTTTTAAACATTAATTTTGTCAATTTGCCCTAAAACTATCTTTATTTATTTGATAAACAGCGTCCTAGATCTTTGCAATTCAATACCTAAGATAGTAAGCGATCTTGGATTTATTGATACAGATTTTCATAATGAGGCAATGGTCTTAAGTGAAAAATTTATTGTTTGGTTCTGCAAATATGCAACATGCTACAACTTTATGAATTCAAGTAAAATCATTAATAAGAATCCATTATCAGAATTAGGTGAAATTACATTTTTTTGAAATTTATTGTTTTGCATTACATTACTCTTATTAAAATTTACTCTTATTTAAATTACTCTTGTAAGGGTTAGCGTAGTTATTCTTTTCTTTGTTTTCTATGTTCTTTTATTTATGTACTTTTTTGGAATTAGAAAGAGCCATTGAAGAATTAATAAGTTACTTTCGTAAAACATGGCCTAACGAATACATTACGCCAAAAGTGCATTTGTTGGAGAGTCATTGTGTTGATTTTATAAAAAATTGGGATTGGGTCTCGATATTTATGAGGAGCAAGGTATAGAATGCATGCATGCTGAGTTTAATAGTAAGAACAGCACCTTTTGCCATATAAAAGGAGTGCAGCGACTAAAAAGTACTCTGTCTGAACATTACATCAAAAACTCCCCAGAAGCATTGAAAATCAGACCAACCATTAAAAAAAGAAAAGCTTAGTGAAGTTTTTCAGATGAATTTTGTAAACAGAATATAACATTACAAGTTAATTTCAATGTTTTTTGTAAGTATTTTTTATAATATATGTTATATATTGTATATTTCGAAATAAAATAAGTAAAAATAGTTTATATTTTGAATTTTAATGGTTGGTATTAGAACAGCAACGAATATTTTATTTTATTAATACATTATATTTCAGTTTTTATTCTTTACGTTTAACTTAACATCTTGTTCAGTATCTATAACAAAACGGAAATTTTAGGGAAAAAGCGTATTTTTTTTTCACGAAAAATATTCTAAAAAATATATATATAAAAAATAACCGGTTCTTCAAAATTTGATAAACCCTTTAAATACCTTAACTCTTTCTCTTCAACATTTCAGATTTTCTCAAAAAATTTATTAAAGTACAGTATGAAGAATTACTGATTTCCTTGAACATCATACTAAAAAAATAAGCAAAGTTTTAGATCCTGTAAAAGTTTGACAAATTCTTTTGTTTAATATTTTTTTCTCTTGAAGGCTAGTAATAATAAACATTTATTAAAAAAAAGAAATTTTAACATTCCATTGTTATAAAAAGATATATTAAGTTAAGTTATTAGAGGAAGGCTTTTCAAAGTTTTTTTGCGTTTAGCACGCTTTATTAAAAATCAAACTGAAAAAATATTTGTTAATGCGTATGCCCACAATAGAGTTCTTTTGCGAAACTGCCGTGTAATGTTTAGAAAACAACTGTAAAAATGAGTTGGATGCATTAATGCACTCAGTTAAAAGATTCCAATCAATTTCTGTTATTAATTCTCGAAGTTTTGTAATAGAATGGTTGTTTATTTGTCTTACATAAGTTGCAAATGTATTTTTAGATCAGGAATTAAAAGAGTAATTTATAAGAAAATTTGGAAAATGATCGCTGATATCAGTTTTTAATATTCCACTTTTGATTTGGAAAGTCACGGCAATATTAGTGATAATGTTATCAATAATTGAAGAAGTATTGCGTGTTACGCGCGTTGGTTAGTTAATTACAGGCATAAAACTGTTCTTAAGTTGAGTTTTTACAAACTGTTTAGCGTAGGAATCATTATTAATTTTTTCACTATCTATGCTAAAATCACAAATTAAGTAAATGAGTTTTTTGATAACTTTTGTGATGAAACAGGTTTTTTGGGTGATCAAGGTAAAGCAGCCGTTGTGGGTCGAAAAGAGACAAAACGTGCATTTAAACTTACTGGCAACAATGAAAAAATTCATTATAGTGTAAAAAATTGTTGCAACACTGACGTAAATGTTTATCTAAGATTACACCTACCCAGTGGGCACGCGGACGTCCATAGTACGTCCAAGGACGTCCAAAACGGTCCGTTCGGACGTCCACAATGGACGTCCTCGGACGTCCTTTGGACGTACCAAATGAAACGACTTTCGTCCGTCTATTTCGGACGTTTAAAGTACGTTCGAGGACGTCCAAAAAAGTCTGTTCAAAAGTATACAATAGACGTCATTTGGACGTCCAAAGGTTATTTTGTCCGTTTAAACGGGCATTTTAATTAATATTAAATGAACAAAATAACCTTTGGACGTCCAAATGACGTCTATTGTGGACTTTTGATCATTGTATAATGATCATTATATTTTGATCATTAATAATGATTAAGCTGAATAAAATTCAACATTGAATTTTATTCAGCTAATTCTCATACCGACTCAATTTCTAACAACTATAAAAAACGGAGTCATTTAGTGTAAGAAATGAATTTTTTTTCCCACGGGGCCTAAATTGAATACACACGTGTTTAGGAATTCAAGACACAAATCATTATAAAAAATAAAAAGAATAATATTTTTAAACGTATATAATGAATACAATCTACAAATAGCAAAGACATTATTTTTTGGCTCGTTTCAATATGTCGCCAATAGCACCCTCGATGCTGCTTGAATCGTAACCAATTTTGTCACCAACAACGGCTTCTAAAGATATAATATTTGTCAAAACTGTCTTTCAATTATAGGGCATGTTTTAGAAAATCAAAACAAATTTCAATTAAAATCAAAAGCAAAGTAAAATTTAAACCAAAAAATCAACAAATTATTTATAATAACAATTATTATTATAGAATTTAAAGTACATGGTTCCACAATTATATGGCTAAGACGGGTTTCCATATTATCAATTCCTAATGAGAATGATATTATGTATAATTTGAAACAAATTTTACAACTGGATGCCCTTCCAAGTAAACATGTTGTACAAAACATTACCAGCCAATGTTTATGAGCTCCTCCTGCCCATACCATATTAAAGTGGGAGATTGATATTCGACTTTTCTTTCTCCTAGATGAGTTGTTTTCACCACGGCTATGGAGCCTCACATACCCCAATAAAAATTTATTTTGAATAGGGAGTTTAGGCAATATTTATAGCAAATGTAAATATTTTTTATATTAAATGCATTATATTCCTTAATATATTTCCTTTTCAAAATGGTTTCAACCACCTCTGTAGCTTATTTAGCTCCAAAGATATACGTGTTTTAATATTTTCAATTCATAGACTTTTTATGAAATATTTTCTTAAAGTATCTCGTTCAATTTTTGGCACCGAAAAAAAAAACTTTTTTATCTTTTTTTTTTTTTGCGTGAAAAGTTGCGTAAACTAACTTATAATAAAATTTTATTAGAAAATAAATTGTAAATCTAAATTATTTGAACAATTCATAATAGAATTTTTTGGGGGGTTAACGCAGACGTACCATGAAGTAGTCAAATAACTGTATAATATGTTTGAATATGTTTTAAACCTTTTTGACACAAAATAAATTTTCAAATGTTTTAATTTATAATACGTTGAGCGTAACAAAACTTTGATGATAAATATTAACTTAAATTAATTTTATTTTTCTTTAATAAATTATCAATTGAACAACGTGGACCCAAATAAAACACGCCGAAAACGTCAAAATACGTACAAAATAAAAATAAATATAAAATTTATTTTTACACAAACAAACTTGTTACACAAACAAACTTGTTTACACAAACAAACTTGTTAAATCGTATAAAAAATCTTTAGATAGCCCGAACAATTATCGCGGTATTAGCATTATACCAATTTTTACAAAGGTTCTAGAATACCTAATCCTTATTATATGTCCGGATATTAGAGATACTCACCCCCTACAATTTGGATTCAATGCTAACTGTTCAACGCTACATGCTGAATTTCTAATTAGCGAAACAATTAAACATTACAATAACAACAATTCACCTGTATACCTATGCTCTTTAAATGTAGAAAAAGCTTTTGATAGCTGCAACTGGAATATCCTATTTGATAAATTATATTTCGATAAAAAATTACCACTCTGTATAGTTAACACTATCTCTTCGTTATATAACAATAGTAGTGCAACAGTCTCATATCAAGGTTGTAAATCAAACTCCTTTCTTCTAAAGCAAGGAGTAAGACAAGAATCGATTCTTTCACCTCACCTATATAGTATTTACACTGAAAGTCTTCTTGAAACTATAACAAATCAAGGTATTGTTGGCACATCGATATATGGTAATTTCACTGGTGTGGTGGCATATGCGGATGATATCATACTTTTAAGCTCTACCCTCTCTGGTCTCAAAAAGCTGATAAAAACATGCAATAATTACAGTTATTTAAATTGTATTAAAATAAATGCAGAAAAAACTGAATTCTTGATTTCAGGTAAAGCACAAATACAAACCAATACGATAACGATATCTAGTAATAAAATAAATCTTCAGAATAATCTTAGACATCTGGGATTCACATGGGATACTAAACATTCAACTTTTGCTTCACTCAATAATACAAATGTTGATGAAAAAATTTCAAACTTTAGAGCTGTTGTTCAAACTCTTATTCAATCTGGAATCCGGTTTGCCCACCCAAGTTCTATTTCTTATATATATAAATTATTGGCAGTCCCTACCATAACTTATGGTATGGAGATATGTGAAAATAATTCTGATTTGATGAAAAAGCTAGATGTAATTGGAAGGAGTGCACTAAAATCGCTTTTAAATGTTTCAAAACACAGTAAGAACTATACAAATTCGCCATTTAAAATCCAGGAAATTTCAAAAAGTATTCAACAAAATAAATTAAACTTGTTTCTTCGTCTTCTTAATAATAAAACAACTTCAGACATTATCTTTTCACAACTGAAACGCCCCTTGTTTAAACATTCGTTTGTAGGCGATATTCAGGACCTATGCCGTTTTCGGATGCTAAATTTTCAAAACTTAATTCAAAATAAAAAGAAGATAAAAATAGCACTTTCTAAAAGTGAAATTCCCTCCGAAGTTGAACAAACTTTGAAACATGCAATAGAGTGCTGGAATGCGAAAGAGCAAAGAGGAATTTTTAAACAAATTCTGGAAGAAAAAATTCTTAAGTGAAAATCACGAGAAATAACTTTCTTATTTTTCTTTTTTACCTTGTAAATTACATTGGGTGTTAAATAAATGAAATAATAATAATAATAAACTAAAGCTGTGTGTGTATTGTTAACAAACAATTTTATACATAATTTGCCTTGGCTATTCCGTTCATAAATTAGACAAAATTGTCTAACTTACTTAACGAAGTGCACCAACGAGAAGGTAAGCCATAGGACTTTGCACTCCATCCGTGAGCTGTCATGTTGCCTAAGGTTAGCCCTCCATTTCTGGATTCTTTCCTTTACTTGATAGGCAGTTCATGTAAAAGTAATAGTAAATTAGCCTAAGGTTAGCCCTCCATTTCTGGATTCTTTCCTTTACTTGATAGGCAGTTAATGTAAAAGTAATAGTACTTTTGCATAAGCTTTTTTTTTTTTTTTTAATAATAAAAATGTGCAGTTAAGCTGCAAATAAACAACAACAAATAAACAAAATTGGTACAGATAAACATATCAGATATGATTCATACTGTTTGTAAAGATAAAAACCACTGAACTCAAATGCAGTAAAAACAAACTATTGGAACATAACAATAAAAGAAATAAGATTAATATATACTGTAACATAATTCTAAATTTACATTAAATAAAATTACCTCGCAACCCTAGCTACAAAGAATAAGATCACCTTTTTCAAAATCAATCAATAAAGGAAATGACCATACTTCATCAGGTTCGTTATCATACTTAACAAGGTATGTAGTTCTTCTACCGTTTAATTGATCAATTTGAACCACTTGCGCACGTTCCCAAGATACTTTAAGAGCATCTTCTTTTCTAACATGATGTTGTATAGAAAAACCTACAAAATCAGATGGATTTTTAATAAATTTTGATAAGGAGTGCTTTTTTTGTTGCTCTATTAGTTTGTTTAGTCTTGCATCCTGAATTTTTTCCATTAATTCTTTTTTTTTGTTTTCAACAGCTGCATCACGTATTGTACGAGGCTTTAAATTATTACTTATATCATTACTTAAAGATTGTTTGTTTGGTGTTAAATTTGCTTGAATAACAATAAGAAGATTTTGATATAATTCTTCTGAAGACAAGTTTATTCTTTTGCTTCCTTCTACTTTTGTTTTACAAAAATGTTTTTTGTCACATTCAACACATAAGATTATGCGATAAAAATTAAGTTGAGCAAGGAGTACTTTTGATTTCAATGGCTCTTCTATATTAGAAACTGTTTTCTCTGCTTCCTCTAATGATATCCATGCCCTTACATTTAAATTTATCAAATCATTACAAGCTGCAACCTTTTTATGTTGTAGTTTAATTTCTTCTCGATTTTTTTTTTCTTGCTTTGCTAGAAGGTGCATAGCTTTATCTTTTTTAAGAGCTTCTTTTCTTTCATCATATTTGCTTTTCATTAATGTTACTTTAGTTCTTGAATATTCAAGCAATTGTTTTCTTTCTTCATCTGATTTACTATTAAGCCATTCTAATGTTTGGTTCTGAGACCACATTGTCAAAGCCTGGATAGTTTGAACATTTGCATTGGGTTTTGTGCGAACCATTACATCCAAAATGGCAAAGTCGCTTTCTGATGCTTTATTAGTGACAGGGACATAGAAGCAGCTTCAGAAACAGAATTAGATGGATTCCAATATTTACCACCTGGTAATTGATCAGCACACTGACGTTCCAAAATAACAGGAATTGAGTGGAAAATAATTTCAAGTGATTGAACAGTTAAAGAATCAAACTCATCATTTTGAGTGTATTCAAACAGCTTGGTGTAAACCACATCTTGATGAAGAAGATTGGTATCCTCAAAAATTTTTCCATTAGCAAACAATAAAGAAGATGCATCAATACAAAGAGATGAAAGTCTAACTTTCAAGCGAAGTAGGTAGGGGTTTAAAAATAATATACTATCATT
Organism: Hydra vulgaris; assembly: GCF_038396675.1. Lineage (NCBI taxonomy): Eukaryota > Metazoa > Cnidaria > Hydrozoa > Anthoathecata > Hydridae > Hydra > Hydra vulgaris. Next base: position 16,857,825 of record NC_088932.1, on the reverse strand, counting down.
ATTAGGGTTAGGCCAAGTATTAAGAAATTCTGTTATAGAATCCTTATGATAGTATAGGGCAGCTGCATTGTAATACAAAATATTAAATCGATTTCCAATAAATGGAACAAAATAAGATTTATCGTTACGAGAGGAAAGAAAAGAATTAAACCATGATGCAACACCAGCTTCCTCACTACCCCTTGAATGAAATGCCTTACATGTAGTACGAACTAACCGTACAGCACCACATTCTTTACCACTAAAAGCAAAAACAGTTTCAAAATCATTTTGAAGCAGAATTTTTTCAAAAGAATTTAAAACTTTATCAGTTTCAGAAGCAAAATTAGCAAGCAAATGAAGTTTACAGAAAAAATTACTCATGTCCTTCATATTGTCTTTGACGTTTGAGGAAAGAAAATCCCAGTTACTAATTGCAATAGGCAAAAGTTTTTCCCTTAATGTTTTTAACTGTGAGTTAAAAAGAGGATTAACCGAAGAAAGATCAGACATTGTTGATTTTATTGATGTTATTAGTTTAGCAAAATTAATTTCTTTTTCAGTAGCTGAGTTGCTAACAACGTCACAAATGTCATCTACTATATTAGTAAAGTTTTGCAAAACAGTTGCTGCATCTTTGCCAACCACTTCTGACAGACCAAAAGATAAAGTTTTCCCACTAGTTGTAGTAATTTGAAAGTTTTGATAATGCTTATGGTATTTCTGAGTACCATCACCATGCAAACAATTGCCTATATTAGAGTTTTTATTTATCAAATTATTTTCAAGCGTTGCTTCCGCAACTTGAAATTGACCTAAAATTGAAGCTTCCTGCATTAACCTACATTTTACAGCGGCTGATGGCAGTCTAGATATGTTCTTTTTGGCTAGTTTGTTTAAAACTACTTTTATGACTTCGTTGACACTATTCATACTCACGTTCATTGAAAGAAGTTTCATTATTGTTTCTCGAATGTCATCACTGTATCTGCCATCTTCAAATGTTATTACTTCGTCATCATCCAGCAAAGAAACCAATTTTTGAAGTTCTAGATTCTCCTCTTTTAAAATGTTTGTCTTACTATATAACGAAACAACTTCCTTCTCTAAACTTATAACATCTTTCATATTGTTGTCATTAATATAGTTGGTTTTATTTTGCAAAATAACTTTTAAATTACTCACTTTTTTTTGCAGCTTTATTCTTTCGTTTTTTAATTCAGAAATGTTTATGTCTGAGTTTTCAAGAATTGAATTAATATCTGTTATTTTATTTTTTAATTGCAATATTATTTTTTTTTCTTCATTTTTTAACGAATTTATTTTATTCTTTTTTATTTCCAGCTGAGTATAACGATATTTTATTTTTTTATTCAAATTTCTAACATTAGATGATTCTTTTTTTGAGTTTAATAGCTCTAATTTGTTTTCGATATTATTAAGCTTTTCTTCTTTTTCGCAATAACACTTTTTAATAAAGTTTAATTCAGCTTCTATTAGAGAGTTTTTTGAAATAAGTATTTTTAGATTGTTTGACATATCTTCGAAATCTTTTAGATGTGTAAAATAATCCATTTGTAAATCCATCATAGATTCCATTTTCCTTTTAAAAATTTTATTTTCTTTTTTAAGCATTTTGTTTTCGCTTATCAGTATTGTTTCTTTAAGAATTTCGGATGCATTCACTGTATTATCAGAAAAATTTGCCACAGGTGGAAAAAAGGCTTTACCTAATAACAATGCTAATTTTTTATTTTTTCGTTGTTTCTTTAATTTTCTGATGGTGTCAACTAATCTATTTATCTTTTTGGCTAAAGCTTTCTTTCAGCAGAACAGTTCAACTTTAAAATCCACACAATATCTAAAATATATTGCATCATAAGATGAATCTTTTAAAGCCAAATACCAATCATAAAAACTTTCATTTAGCATTTTATCTAAATAAATAAAGATTTTCCAGTCATCAATTCGAAAAAATGTATAAACATATAAATATATTATTTTAAGTCTTTTACTTATTATATATATATATATATATATATATATATATATATATATATATATATATATATATATATATATATATATATATATATATATATATATATATATATATATATGTGTACATATATATATATATATATATATATATATATATATATATATATATATATATATATATATATATATGTATATATAAATATATATATATATATATATATATATATATATATATATATATATATATATATATATATATATATATATATATATATATAACTTAAAAACTAAGTAAATTGTATAAAAAGAAAATTGTAAGTTACAAATAAGACTTACTGATAAACTGCTGTGATTCAATTACCAAATGGTTAGCAAAAACCACATTAACAACACAAAACAAACTCACTTTAGAATACCTTTAGTAAAAATTTATAATAAAATCTCAGCTATATAAAATATTGAATTCAACGTGTGCAAAAATCTTTAGTCAAGTAAAAGAAGAAACGGCAAACTTACCAAAAATATTTAAAGACGGGGGAAATTACAATAATCTTTACTTTGAAAACAAAAAACCCACCCTATAAGACTACAAAAAAAAAAAAAAAAACTTATTCACTTAATAAATAAATAGTTGCAGAATTCGTTTTTACGTGGGGACGAAAGAATTATTTTAACTTACTTGTATTTTAACAAAACTGAAAGATTTAAAACTGAATAACTTCATCAATTCTAAACCAAAACGTCGTCCCCAAACAAATTATTGTAGTACAACCTTTTCTAAAAAAAATAACATCTACATGTACGTATATACTATTTATTTTCATGGGTGGGTTTTTATTCTTCAACACCAACATAAAATCATTTCTGGCGTTTTTTGGACGAAGTTTTTCAAAAATATATTAACGATTTTTTTCCGCGATAAAATGTCACGTGACAAAACTCCCTATTTTAAATGAAAACAACAACAATAAAAATTTATATTACTATGTTTTCAGTTTTGGAAGGTCGTACATAAAAAACTAAATTAAAACGGAAAACGACAGCAAATTAACTTCCTAGCACAGTTAACTTCCTATAGGAAGTTAAATGTGCTTTTTCTTTTAATGTTAGTGTTATTGATTAGTAGATTAGGCAATTTGATGGGCATATTTTTTGATTTATTCACTAAAAACAAAATAAATTTGGTTTTATCCACATTTAGAGTGAGTTTATTATCATTAAAAAAAAAATTGTTCGAACTTCGCAACAAAAAAATATTCTTAAATGAGTTTAAGAATATTTTCTTGTTGTTGTATTAATAATACTATATCTTTTTTGTACTACGCAAACATTTCCTTGAACCTTTTTCGAATTTCGTTAATGGTTACCAAATTTAATAATTGATAGCAACTTGTATTTTATACTTTTAAATTTATATTATTAGAAAAAAAAAAAAAAACTTCTTTGATCAAAAAAAAACACGTCGGTTCGCTGCAAATGTAAATGTGGAAATTATTTTAAAAGTATATTTATACTAACACGGCCGACGACACGGGTTTCGAAGTGAAAGGGGGAGGGGGAGAGCACAATTGTAAATTAAAAAAAAATCCCCTAAATTTTCTTTAAAAATAAAAAGGTCCGTTAGGTAAAAAAGTGGGGGCACGTGCCCTCCAGCCGCCCAGTGTCATTGGCCCTGAATAAGAATACAAAAGTGGAGAATACAATGTAGAATATAGAGTAGAAGTATCAAAAGAGCAAAGTAAGAATATATAAGTTCTTGTTTCAAAAAAAAATTACTTTAAATTTTAAGCGAATATAAAATCTTGAAATATAAAGTAAATTTTTCTATACTTAATAAGTAAAAATTGCTTAAGTTCTTATTTTACGAAATTATTAACTTAAAGTAAGTAAAAAATGTTTTAGGTAAGAATCGGACTTTTTACTTTTAAGTAAAAATTTGCTTAAGTTTTTATTTTAAGTATATTTTTACTTGAAACAAGAACTTTTATATTTATACTAAGTATAAATTTGCTTTAATTCTAAATTTAAGTAACTATTTTCTTAAAACAAGTAAATAATGTTTTAGGTAAGAATTTGAATTTTACTGTGCGTACGTGCGCTAGTTTGGTTACCGTGAACAATACTTGGAGCCGGGCTCCTTTTAACTTACTTGTTAAAGTATCTAATCATATTTTTGAATTTAGTTCAACTATATAATGAGTTCACTAATACAGGTATATTCGTAAAACTCTAAAGACGAAAAAAAAATTAAATGCTGTAAAAATTCTCTAAAGAATGTTTTCACTATATTTCTTATTTTTTTATAGTTACAAAAAATGCAAAATCACAATCAACAATGTCTAATAGAAGGGGTGTGCGATTAAACAATGAAAACAGCGTATACCCATTGAAGGCTGCCGAGTTTCAAAGAAAAGCGATGTTATTTTTTTTTCTGTTTTAATATAACATAAGTATTTTACGTAATAAAATTTCGTAAAATATATACGTAATAAAATTTCAATTGAATATCGTAATAAATGTCGTAATAAAATGTGTAACTCGTTAATAAGATTGTTGAGCAACAAACAAAAGTAGAGTAGTATCATTAATCAAAAACGTTTCTCAAGTTTTAAAAATTTCTTTTTTTGTTATAAACTTGAATGAACTTAACGAATTTACCGTACCTTTTTAAATCCTTTTTGAAAGGTATTCCATACTTTAGAACCTCGATATGAAATGTTATATTCTGAATATTTATTTATTATCCGAGGCAGTTTATATTTGTTTAACATATTTGCTCTACAATTATAGTTTTCATTTTTATTTAATTCAAACTTGTTAATAAAGCCAATAGGAGAGATTATAATTGTAACGATACATGAAAATTAAATGCTGATAGACATTTATTTCAAACACATTCATTATTTTCATATCTTTCATTAAGGGTTTAGCGTGTTCACGCCTATCCTTATAGTAAATGATTCTGAGAGCATATTTTTGTAAACTATACAGCTTTTTAAGCTTTGATGTCTGAGTACTTGCCCATGAAAGGTTCGCAAAGCATATGAAGCTATGAATTAGCCCAAAGTAGACTAATTTACTAGACTAGGATTTATCAAAAACAGTGGTTTTGAAAAAACAGCTGTTACTGTTTTTCAATTTCAAAAAAAATTGTTAACAGCTGTTTTTAATGTTTTTTAAAATTTTATAAGAAATTAAAATAATGACACAAGTTAAGGAGCAAAAAACGTCAATGTCCTTATATTTGTCAATGTCGTTTACAAAAATAAATTTAGAAGCTTTACTTGAAGAAGACTACATAAATAAAGCTATTAAAAAACGCAATTTTTGATTTTTATTAAAGGA
>NC_088932.1:16805000-16847500 GCF_038396675.1 Hydra vulgaris | reverse complement strand
ACCACTACCGCATATATATATATATATATATATATATATATATAAATATATATATATATATATATATATTTATATATATATATATATATATGTATATATATATATATATATATATATATATATATATATGTATATATATATATATATATATATATGTATATATATGTATATATATTGGCATTTTTAATGAGATCTTAGTAAAAATATTTATCCCTTTTGTAATTTTTTTCATTATTATTGTTTTTATTTTTCAGAAAATTATTGTAAAGTTTTTGTTTTTTTTTGAGCACTTTAATAACGGTTTATCCATCCACGGATTTGCAATTGCTTTTGACTTAATTTTTATAACTTATGGACAGGTTTCGTTAAAATAATTCAAAAATGTACTTAAAAAAGCATTGTAAGCTTCATTTGTTTCTTGGCTGATTCATTAGTATCTTGATAATGAAACTCAAGTAATATAAAAAGTAATTTAGTCAATTAAAATAGCCATTTAGTCAATTAAAATAGCCATATAGTTGCAATAGCAATGAGGTTTAAATATAATAGAAACAACATTGCTATCACAATTTTCACAAAATTACAAAAAGTATATAGCAGTGTTTCCCAACCTTTTTAGTGCCTTGCCTAAGGCCGCCGAAAGGGAGGGGGTAGATGGGGAAGATTCCCGGGGCCCCGTGTGTTTACAAATAAATAAAAAAAAGTGATGAATAAATAAGTCTTATTTATTCATCACTTTTTTTTTGCCTTTAAGATTTTTAACAAATTTGCTTCTTTTTTTATTGCTATTTTTTTTTTGTAATATTAAAATTCGAATTTTTTCAATCGAATTTTTTTCAATTGACTTTCAATCAAAATTAAAATTCGAATTTTTTCAACCGACGTTGTTAACTTTTCATTTGTTAATTTTCTTTTTAAACGTTAACAGCTGTAAAGGTTGCATGACTTGTTCTCTCATTAATGCTGCATTTTAAAATTTTCGTTTTAGACATTGCTGATGTTTTTTGTAAGCGTATATTTTTAATTTTAGTTTACATTATGTAAATAACATATACGTGTTAAATTAAAACTTTTGATAAATATTACAATTGCGTTAAATACAAAATATTATTATTCAAGTATTAATATTATTAAAAAAGTGTTATTATTCGTAAACTTTAATTTACATTATTTATTTATAAATTCTGTATAAAGAGCTACGTTTTAATTTCTGAAATACAGAATATGATTTCTCGCCATAAATCTGGATACGAAAAACGAAAAGAGCGACAAAAAAGAAATGAAGAAAGTTCTAGAAGTATGAGAACACTAGAAAATTTGGGGTTGAAAATTTCTTCAAAAACACAGAACGATGACTATTGCGATAATGGAGATATTGATTCGGACCCATTAAGTGCAACGAATGAAACGGAATTTGTTGGAATTTCCGCGCAATCTGATATTTCGACACTTTCTTTGTATACCGACAGTGCCAACAATGATGTTGGAGTGTTAAAAGTAAATGTAACACCAAAAAAGGCAGAAGATGCCATTCTAAGAGGTCCAAAACCACACCCAATAACATTTCCTGTAGATAAACACGGTTGTTAATCCCCTACCTATTTTTTAAGCTTTCGTTAAAAAATAAAGAAATAGTTCCTCGTGATTGGTTAGTTTGGAGCAAATCTAAAAATGCTTTGTTTTGTTTTCCTTATCGTTTATTTTATAAATTTCATGAGCAAAGATAAATTTTTGCTACAGAAAATGGTTGGCAGGTTAATAGAGGGTACAAAAAATTATATGACAGAATACCTGACTATGAAAAATCTAGTAATCAAAAATCTTGTTATATTCAGTGGCGAAATTTAGACAAAAAAAATTAATAAATATACGACAAATGATTACTTTATAGTAAAACAAATACAAAATGAGACACAGAAATGAAAAGATTTATTAAAACGATTATTGGATGTAATTTTGTTTCTTGCTGAGCGTGGATTGGCCTTTAGAGGTGTTACTCATTTGATTGGAGATTCGAACAATAGAAATTTTTTAGGATTTTTAGAACTTTAAAGTCATTACAATCCGTCTTTAGAAGAACATATAAAAAACGTAAAGCAGACACAAATCGAAAAGCAGAGATTGCAAGTACATTACTTATCGATAGACATTCAAAATGAATTCATATCATGCTGTGAAGATTACTCAAGAACTTGTATTTTAAAGGAAAGAGAAACTATGAAGTATTATTCCCTTATTGAAGACGCAACACCCGATTCTGCGCATATAGAACAAACTACATTCATTTTACGGTACGTTACTATTAAGTCCAACAAATTCGAAGTTATGGTAAGATTTCTTGCATTTGTTGAATGCAATAAGATGACTGTAGAAGATATTGCTAATTTAATTCTTAAAACGCTACAAAGGTGTAATATTCCTATAAGTGACTGCCGCGCACAAGAATATGATAACGGATCTAACATGAGTGGATCATATAAAGGTGCTCAAGCTCGCATTTTGCAAATTAATCCATTGGCAATTTTTTAAATTTATGTGGTGTTCATGCAGCAGAATCTTGTATTCATGTTGTAAGATTTTTCGGCACAATACAAAAATTATACAATATATTTAGTAGTAGCCCACAAAGATGGGAAATATTATTAAGTAATACTGGATGTTCTTTGCACACTATATCAAATACACAGTGGTCTGCAAGAATTGAAAGTGTTAAGCCATTTGCTGAAAAAAAAAAGAACTTAAAATAGCAATAAACTCTGTTTTGTAAACTTAACGTCAGAAACTCGATCAGATCATATTAGAATAAAAAAATATATAGAATCTTTTGAATGCTTAGTACTGGCAAAAAATATGGCACAAAGTTCTTGCAGCTATAAACTACAGAAGTACTGTTTTACAAGCTCGCAGTGCAATGATTGATGTAGAAATAACTAATTTGTCGAGTCTTCTTGTTGAATTAAATACGATAAAGATAATTGGAATACTATTCTAAATGAATGTAGTTTGTTGGGCACATCTTTTCAGATAAACATAGAATTTTCGGGGAAAAAATTTACTAAAAGAAAAAAAACAACACACGAGTTAATAAGGACACCGGCAGAAGAATTTAGAATTAATTTTTTCAATGTTTTCATGGATAGCATTATTGGAAATATGACAAGAACGTTTAATGCAGCAAAAGAAATAGATTCTTTATTCAATTTAATATGGTTGTTCCGTGACTTAAATGATCAAGAAATACAAAGCAAGTGTGAAAAGTTGCAAAAAATGTATGAAAATTATATTGATGATCATCTTAGAGATGAAATACTACATTTAAAATCAATTTATGATGCCAATATACAAAATATTTCTCTTCAAGCCATTGATTTGTTAAATGAAATTAAAAAAAACAAACTGGATGCGCTGTTTTCAAACATTTTAATTGCAATAAGGCTATTTTGCACTATTCCAGTGACAGTTGTCCGAGCAGAAAGATCTTTTAGCATGTTGAAAAGAATAAAAAACGTATTAAGATCAACAATGACACAAAATTGTTTAAATGACTTAGGACTTTTATCTATTGAAGCCAAAATGGCTATGAAAATTAATTTTGAAGAAGTTATTAAATTGTTTGCGAGTAGAAAAGCTCGCAAAGATCTATTATGAAACAGTGTTTATTATACACTTAATAACATTGTTTTTTATGCACTTTTTTCTAACTTTAAATTTTAAAAGATTTAAACGGTTTTGACTTTTAAAAGATTAAATTAATTTTCATTTTTAATTTTCAATGACCAGAACATGTTTTCTGGTCCTGGGTATGTGATTGATATTGAGGGCCCGTTAAGAAAACTTCTCCAGGGCCCGAAATTTCTCTCGGCGGCTATGGCCATGCCCCACTAAAGCTCATAAAAACTTATAATGTCTCCCCATGTTACTTATGAATAATTTTTATTATTATAAATTTTTTATAAGTAGCATAAATGATATATTGCAGGAAGAAATCACAAAAAGTTATTTGTTAAACAAAAAAATTCAAGTAAACAAAATATAGTACACAATATATAAGTAAATATAATAAAATACATCAAGTATTCAAGTCTAAAATAAATGAAATTTAGTGAGATCTTTTTGCTTGATGCTGGTTACAAAGAGATTTTATATTGGGTTCCAATTTTGTTAGCTTCATTCTTAGATCTTCGCGTTGTGTTATGTCCAAACGATTTCTTTTTTTAAGTAACAAATCAGTTATGGCACTAAATCCGCATTCAGCTAAATATGAAGAAGGAAACGGTAATAATAGTTTTCTTGCACATTCTGATGGGCTTGGATATTTAATTTTGGTCTCTTTAAAAAACCATGCCGTCGATCCTTTTATATTGAAAAAAGTTTTAACTGACTCGTTATTCTGCATTTCTGCTAATTCTTCTTGGTACTGCATATTTGAAATATGAGATAAATTAACTAACATTGGCTGCATCAACCAAGTTGGAAAATCAATTTCTTTCAAATCGGAAAATCTTCCTTTTAAATCAGCTGATAAGTTTTTTACATGCTCGACATTATTAAGTGTAGCGGTATCAGTTACATCACATTTTTGAAGCCAATGAAACTTTTCAAATTGTTTTTGGTAAACGTCTTTTTCAAATAGTTCAATAGACGTAATAAAACCAATAATCTTTGCTTTTCATCGATAAGAGTTTTATTTGTTCCTTGAAGTTCTTTATTCAATATATTTAGTTTTTTAAAAATATTGGTTCAATAACTCAAATATGCCTTAGAATTGATCGTTAACAGATATTGCATTTCAGTTTTGTTGCCTAAAACTTCGTTACGAGTATCAAACAGTTCCATAAATCTTTTTAAACAGTTCCCTTTCGAAAGCCATCTTACCTCAGCGTGAAGTAAAAGTCTTACGTGGGCTTCGTTGTTTTCTTCACAAAATAGTTTAAAATGCGCTCTTGTTTTGTACTTGCTTTAATAGAATTAATGCATTTTACAACTAAGTTCATTATTTTATTAAGAACAGGAGAAAGATTTTTAGTCATCAAGTTTTCCCTGTGAAAAACACAGTGCACAAGAAGCATATCTGGGTTTTCATCTTTCATCAGTTTTGAGCAACCATTTTTTTTGCCCATCATATTAGGAGCACCATCAGCAGCACAGGACGTTAAATTTTTCATCTGTATTTTATTCGTATCTAAGTAATTTTTTAGAGTACTACATATATCTTTAGCGGTAGTGCTGCTTTTTAATGATTTGCAAAATATAATTTCTTCAGCAAAATAATTTTTATCAATGTATCTGACGTATGTAAGTAATACTGTTTCGTTGTCTCTCAATGTTGATTCGTCCACTTGTACCAAAAAAAGACTTGTTTTTAATTTTTCGATAAGATGAATTTCAACATCTTTACTCATTTTGTCGATTCTTCTGCTAACAGTATTATTTCTTAGTGGCATGGTTTTCACGTCTTGGTCGTCTTTTCCAAAAACAGTTTTAACAAATGTTGATATTGAAGGGTTGATTAACTGCTCTCCTATTGTATGATTTTCTCAGATTTGGCGATGAGTAATGAAATTTGATAGCTTCAAGAGTGCAATTAATATTAACATTATGAGATATAAAGGGAGATTTTAAAGTTGCTCTTTTTTCATAATTTTTCTTTAAAATTTAAAAGTAATTCAAATTTTAATTAATTTGATATTTATGTTTTGCCTTCAAATGTGCTTCAAGACGACCTTGTTTCATTGATTCATTGCTCAAGCATTGTTGGCATAATAGACAAAAAAGTAACCGTGAATCATGGACAGCAAGTATGAAAACAAATTTTAAACACTCTTTCAAGTACTGCTGATATTTTTTTTGCTTGCACTACTCAATGGGCCAAAAATTGAATTTTAAAATCAATTAGGAAATTAAAATTATATATTTTGTAATGTTTCGTATTCTTATTTATTATTGAAAGTAAATCTCAGTTGCTTTTTGTATTATATTTATTTCTATATTTGAATATTGAATTATAAACAACTAGTTATATATAAACTGTGTGTAGTCTTCTCGACTTGTTATTCCAACTGTTATTATGTTTAGCGCTATGGCTTTTAAGTGAGAATTCCTCGTGCGAAATTAGTCTCTCAAGGGAATACTTTCGCAATAAGTTTTTGTGCAATTCTCCAAAGGAAATTGCTTATTCCGCAATCGCTAATCTTTATTCTGAATTAGCGTTTGAAATGATTGTCCAGAGGGAATAGTTTTCGTAACAATCATTACAGAATTCTTTATTTTTCTATGAGGTATCTAAATTCTAAACAATTAATTAAATATGTTTGCAATTATATTTACTTACCAATTATATTTAAATACCTCTTATAATATTTATAAAATGTATTAAAAATTTGAAAACATCGATAAATTCGAACAACTGCTTTTATTTTTAGTAAGCACAGCACTGCTTTTATATGCACAGCACTACTTTTATTTCAAATTAACGGTAACGCACATTGACAAAACGATACAAGCAACTGATAATCCTAGTCCAAATTCTAGTTTTCCGAATCCTAGTTTGCCGAAGCGAATCTTAGTTTTCCGAATGCATTCCAGCGAAAAAATTTTGCATGATGCACTTCATAATGGACGTTTTCTGGAGATTTGACTGTGTGGTTAAATTTAGACTGAAAAAGTCCTTTTTTCTTCAATTGACCCTTAAAAATCGAATTGCCGCCTGAAAATTTCCTACACTCCACGTTGGGAAACACTGGTATATAGTGTAAAGCAATTAAATAGAATTTATTAACCATTACTGTTTTTATTACTTTCTTTTCTCTGTTTTTGATTTCAAAATTCTTAACTTTTGCTATTTAACTCGCAAAAGTTAAGAATTTTAGCAGAAAACTTAAATATAAACAATATTTAAATAAATGCTTTGTTACGTATTTAAGACTAAGGAACCTCGTATCGAACATATGTTGCAAATGAATTGTAACACGGATTAAAAACGAAACTAGTTACGTTGCCTAATGCCACGTTTAAATACGTGATGCCTGGTAACAGGCGACCGTACTCAACGCGTTTCAAACAAGAATTTCAAACACCTGTGGGAAACTAGATGTGCCAGTTAGGACGAAGATTTCTTTACTAGCTTTAACTATTTTCTAGCAAACACGTACAGTTAGAAAAATTTAGTGTTAGAGACTCAAGTCGGAGCCTTTAACCAATGATTACTTCAGCAATTTTAAACTCAATAAAAAATTGAAATAGAATATTTACAAAATTTCTCAAAACAAAAAATCTAAATAACAAGATATATCTTGAAAAGTTTACAAAACCTATAGAAACTTACTTATTCTACGAAGCAAAAAGATCTATCTTTTCAAAAGGTTTTGAATATATATGCTTGGAAGATATCTTACACTCATCTTATGTATCTTCTAACAACACCATTATGCATAATCAGTTTAAATTTGGGAAATTTTTAAGTCGCTTTTTATTCCAATCCAAGAGGAACTCCAAAAAAAATATTTTCTCATCCCATTTTGACTTAAGTTAGCTTTGAGTTAGTTAATCATAAGTTTTTAAAAACACCTAATATTGACTCTAAATTCATTAAACCAACTAATAAAAATCAAATCAAATAATAAAATTTTTTTCTAAATACCGACAACGCATCTTGTTCAAACAGAGTTCAAACCTTTTTTCTCAAACTTCTTGCTTATGATGTTTCTCATATTCTTTCTAAACTATTTAATCACCTAATCGCTACTGATTTATTCTCTAATATTTTAATATGTCTGTTAGAGTATTTCAATATAAATTTTAGTACATAACTTGGTTTTTATATTTTAAAAATAACAGCTAAACTTCTGAAGTAATCAAAAACAATCGAATTTTTTGGGAATATAGATATTGTGATTCGTCTAGAAAATTACTTTAAAATAAGAAAGTATGGTTTACCAAAAAATTTATTAATAAATTTAAATAAGAGTTATTTTTAATCTATCTGTTAAGCTTAATGTTCATTTAATCGAAAAAAAAAGGAAAATATTAGAAAAATAGAAAAAGTCTAAAATGGTTTTCAACTCTTTTTCGTTATTTAGTATTTAAAGATGGATCACAATCTTTTCACCCTCCATTATTTTGCATCGAAAGGTTGATTACACACTTTTACACTTGAACACTTTTCACTTGATATAACAATTGCTTTTTTTTTATTTAGATTCACCTCTATAAAATTATTTCTCTTCGTGATTCCATAAATTAATGCAGTGTTTGAATCATATCCAATTATATCCATGACTTGAATTGGAAGAACTAAAAAAATGAAAATTGCCAAATTACTTTTTGTATAAGTAGTTGTTATTTTATAAGTAAAATATGCTTACATGTAACGATTCCAGATAATATTTCCTGTTGATAACATGGACTTTGTTGTCTAAAATTGTATTTAAAAATATTTAATCTTTAAGTAAAGATGTGTGCGTGCGTGCGTGCGTGTTTCAATTGCTAATAAAGTTCATTAATAATGCTAATAAAATTCTTTAATAAAGTTTTTTACTTTTTGTTACTCCAGTATAATAAATTTGAATCATGTGAATATCATTATTTCAATGCTATCAAGTTATAAAACTTCTTTGAATTTGTAAAATTAATAAAAAATTACAGATTTGTTAATAATTTTACAAAAATTAGGTTCGGTGTCATTCGTATAGTTAAAAACTTGTCATTGGAGTGACACAAGTAAAGTAAAACACAAGCAAACAACAAAAAGTAATAATATAGATCGTGACCAAAAAATAATTATAACAAAAAGAAAAACAGTAGCTATTAAAAAAAGCAATACTAGTAACAAAAAAGAAAAAGTGAATAAGCTGGCATGAATGATGTTTTTTAAAAAAATGTTTCCTACATAAATGCGCAGTAGGGTACTAACTTTTGAGGAAATTTTTGAATTTCAATAAACTACCCCTTAAAATGTGGAACATTAGTGTTAAAACTAACTTTGGAAAAAAATTAGCCTGATCGGACCACTCTTGTGCCTCCCCCAGAGCCCACTTAATTAAAAAAAAAATCAAAAAAACGCCGAAAACGCCGATGTTCGATAGGCTAGGGGGAGGTGATAATATAAAAAATTTTGACTGATTTTTTTTATATAATACAGGTATTAATTTATATTTTTAAATAAAAAGGGTAGTTAAGGCAGAATATGAATACTTTTGATGTTTTATTGTGTTAAATAGTAATAAAAATCGCAAAAAAAATAATTGTTTTGCTGCGAATTTTAAGTATAATTAAATATTACAATTAAAAAAGTTTTATGACGATTTATCTTTAATTAAATAATAATTATTTAAAATAATGTTAAAGTTTGTTGTATAAATTTTTTTTTTTCAATTATTTTTGCCATTGTTCAAAGTGATCAAAGAATCAACCTCTTTTTAGACAAACTCGAAGACTTTTTTCCTGACCTTTTTGTAGCAAGTCTAGCTTTATCAACAGTTAGCAGTCTGTTCTGAATTTCCTCTTCTTTAATGTATCTGTGCACAAACTGTTGCATCATTCCTACTGCTCTTTCAGCAGGATTATTTATGACAACTAGAGATTTAGCAAAATCTTTGAAAATTCTAAAACTTGATTGTGTGTACCAATGCTGAGATGGGAGGGTAAGCCAGTCTCTAATCCTTTGTTTATCCAACCCTACTCTATCAAAAATCAAGTAGGAGAATTGATCAACTAGTAATGATAAACTTGGGGTATCATTATAAACTCTCTTTCCAATCCTAATCTTGCTTTCCACTTCAGTGAGCAATTTATTGTTCATTTTAAAGTAACCAGAGTTTGGCATGTCATATTGAAGCAACAGCAGAAGCAATCTTACTTTTTTCTTCATTAGAAACACCTTTGTCCAACAAAAAAAAAGGTACAATTGTAGAATCAAGATACCAGGAAGGTTTGTAAAATGATTTCAATACTGCTTCAATCGCCTCTGGCTTGGCACAAACATCTTTGTATAGATGCATTTTATGTACTGATAAAATATCAAGATATGGTGCTTTGATAGCTTTGTCACATTGCAAATACCATTTTGCATAAAAAGTGTTACGAATTCTGCCATGGTATTTGTTTCTTCTAAAAGTAATTACTTCTTGAACAAATTTAATCTGATTAAAAAGCAATTGCCATTTAAGATAAAATATGGCTTTTCCAAGGAACCTTGCATGGTGGACAGCTTCTGGTTTCCTAATTTTCACACCTTGAAAAGACAAATAAGCAACAACCCGCTCAGCTAGTTCTTTTCTATCGCCTCTAAATATAATTTTACTTTTAATATACTTTTTGCAAAAATTAAGTGACTCAACTGCAGCACATTCGATAACAGTTCCTTTTGTCTTATCTCAATGAAATCGTGTAACATCATTCGTATCATAATGAAAATCAGGACTTTCAAATATGTCTTTCAGTTTTTAAATAAAACGTTCTCTGGTCCAGATGTCTTTCTTTGTGTAACAATATTATAAAAGTGAACAATCTTTAGCTCTGATATGTGGTGTCTACAAGCAAGAAATAATGGATAGATATCTAGATTGTTTGCTATTCTAAACAAGGAATCTTTTTTAGTTCCAGCATTACTGGAAGTTTTATCAAAGCATAACCCTCTGATGTTTCTTTTGGTTTCATATTCCTTAAGGAGTTTTATCACTAATCTTCCCTAAGGATGATGCTAGGGAAGGTACTCCAAGAAGATAAACCTCTCCATTAGAATTTAAAAGAACTGGTAATCTGTCATTTTTGAATCGCTTTCCTTTTTTAATTCAAAAAAGGTTTTACCATCAAAATGAATGATAAGTGGATATTTCGAGGCTTTTAAAGCAGCTTTTATGTCATTTCTGGCTTATTTACTTATTATTAAGTTTATCTTTTTTAAATGTGATGAGGATGCTGAAATGCTGCAATGATGTTTACTTACATCCACAGAAGATTTATGAACAACAGAAGTGACAACTTTCTGGAGAACTGCAGGAGATATATCATTAATTGATGTAGCAAGAGTGCAACACTACCACCGTAAATATCTTTAGGAATTGTGCACGTAATTGGTTTTTCTTTTTCTTTTCTCCTTTTCCAATATCCAGGTTTAAAGTCTATATCATTCAACATTTCTGTATCGCTTTCATCTAAAATTGGTTCCTGATTTAAATTTTCTGTAACTCCTAGAGTGTTGTGCTTTCTTTTTCATTTTTTCTTTCTAATACTCTCTCTAGACTTTTGACCATATTTCTTATTCTTGGTTCCGATAATAAACTTTCTATCGCTTTCTTGATCATCTAAAAACTTCAAATCTTCGGAGTTTGAAGTTGATCCTCGCTTTTTATGCTTTTTTAAACTGTAGTATTCTTTTTCTTAGCTACTTATATGCTTCTAAGGGTTTTGTCAGAAACTATTGGATATCCAGCTTTATTCTAAGGAGCTTTAATCAAAGATAATATGCACTTGCATTTGTCATTTTTACATTGATTCTTTTTCATCGTATTAGGCATGCAATATAGTATTGATGACTTTTTCACATCTTTCCAGTGTAGATTTGATGTAGTAAAAGTTTTTCAATATTTCCATTCCTGTTAGAAGTTGCATACCTTAACAATATAAAAAATATATTTATTGATGTGAATAATATACATACTTCAATATTTCATTACTTATACTAAAAGGTTTTTTCTTTTGGAAAACATGTTAATATAAACAACAGCCTTATCATTATTTATATAAAGTACTCGTGTATGCATTAAATTACGCATACAATGTATCATTTTAATGCAAAATAAAAAGTATATAACTATCAATCAAAATAATTACAATATAGCACCTGATATAGCTGGATTAGCTTCTCCAATAAGGAAAAAAAAATTTTGTTGACCTAAGCTCTCTTTCTTCATTTCTGTTTTCAGTTTCTTTAATGTTCATCATAAAACCTAAAATACCATAAGTCATAAAACATGGATAAATGAATAAATAAATAGTTTCAAAAATAAATTTTACTGTATGTTCAAAAGAAGAAAAAGGAAGAAAGACAATTAGTTAATGTACCTGTAAATTCAAGAAAACTGCAAATTCATAAATTTTGGCAACAATAATATGAATAAAAATCGATAGGGTAATAAGTATTTTTTTAAATTATTATAATCTAAAGGAGTAAAATTTTTATGGTCTCAATAATATAATAGAGAAAAGAAAATAACTGATCAAAAACAAAATTAATGTGTAAAACAAAGTATTTCATCTTTCTTATAATTCGCGGCAAAATAATTCATTTTTTTGCGATTTTTGACACTATTTAACACAATAAAACAGCAAAAGTATTCATATTCTGCCTTAACTACCCTTTTTATTTAAAAATATAAATTAATACCTGTATTATATAAAAAAAATCAGTCAAAATTTTTTATATTATCACCTCCCCCTAGCCTATCGAACATAGGCGTTTTCGCCGTTTTTTTGATCATTTTTTTTAATTAAGTGGGCTCTGGGGGAGGCACAAGAGTGGTCCGATCAGGCTAATTTTTTTCCAAAGATAGTTTTAACACCAATGTTCCATATTTCAAGGGGTAGTTTATTGAAATTCAAAAATTTCTTCAAAAGCAAGTACCCTAATGCGCAATTACAACATTCGAACCAAAGGTAATTATTATTCGTTTGAAGAAAAGCTATGGATTTGCGATCTTCTAGTCTAACACAGCAGATTGTTAGGAGATTCAAATAAAAAGTAGATGATTTTTTCCTCAAATTTTATTGTCGAGTTCAATCCAAAATGAAATCAGATACATAGAATTTATCTTTCTAATTTAAAGATATTTTATAACCTTTAAGGAGATCTCTGAAGAATCAGGAGTAGATACTGCACCTTCCTAACCAATAATATTATTATTATATTATCCTTATACATCCAATAATATCCTTATACATCCAATAATATCCTTATACAGCCAATAATATTACTATTATATTATCCTTATACATCCTTATAAATAATATTAGATCACATTTTAAAAATTCTTCAAATAATACCCCGAAAAAGATATTTTAGTAAGTAATTCTAAACACATGCAGATGTTCAACACAAGTGACTTTAGATTTTTTGTAATCGTCAGTTAGACTTTTTCACTTTTAATTTTTCACACTTTTTTTTAATTTTTGCTTATAATTGGTTCAGTTTTTCATTAAAATGAGGCTCAAAACTTTGTCCAACAAAAAAAATTATAAAGTAACAAACGAGTAATAACTCTTTAAAATGTGAACAAAAAAGTTGAATCTTATTTTAAAATGTAGTTTTTCATCAGTTTCCTTTTCAAAATATGACTAAAAAGAATTCAAAATGCCAAACTTAACAAAAACATATGAAGACTAACACTAAATGAAGACTAGCACTATATGAAGACTAACTAATAAAGTATATATATATATTATATATATATATATAAATATATATATATATATATATATATATATATATATATATATTATATATATACATATATATATATATATATATAAATAAATATATTCACATTGCATATTATATATTTATACGAATATATAACTATATATATGGACTTATAAACATACATTTTATCCATTTTGTTGATTCAACATTTATGGTAACGTTTGTTTATACTTATTATAACTAATGCTTATACTTTAAAACAAATGCATCTCACTCATTATTCATGTTTGTTTTGTTTGTGGCTTGAAATTTTGTTAAATAAGAAAAATGTATTAACAAAATATATTTCAATAATTAAAGGAAATATGTAGATAAAAATTAATTCTTATGAATTATATAAATACATATTTGTATATCTGCTTTTCTTTGATGCACTGTATATAATCCAACGTTATTTCAATGTATATGGAGAAACATTATTCTGATGTATATAATCCAACGTACAATCCAACGTACAGTCCAACGTACAATCCAACATACAACGTACGATCCAACGTACAAATCCGACATACAACCCATATACATTCGATCAATGTTGAGTTATATACATTTGGTCAACGTTGATCCGTATACAATGGATCAATTTTGATCCATATACATTAGATCAACGTTAATCCCTGTAAATTGGATCAACGTTGGGTTTTGATCGGAAAAACAACCAACTTTTACAATGTTTTTAAACACGTTGGACCAATGTAAATGTGGTAGCTGGGTTGTATAATTTGCATGAGAGATGCGGACAGAAAACTTACAGAGAGCCTCGAGGCAAGCTTTGTACAAGTTCTTTAAAAGGATGTTAACTTCAAAGATGATAGAGTTCCTTTTAGCAATAGGTGACATCTGTAAAACTTAATTTGGGGAACTAGAAATAGTGCAAAGCAAAGACACAGCTTTTTAATTTTGATTCAATTTTAGTAGAGCCACCAACAAGACTGACAACCTTATTTAACTGCCTTATTTGTTAAATTGGCAAGCATAAGTATTGCAGTTTTAGCAAATTAAGTTAAGCTTCCGAAATATAACAGCTAATCCTGATGAAACAGCTGAAGATAAAACAGTTCTTGGTAAGGGTGTTTCACATCAGTGTACTCAGGAAACTCAAAATGAAATTTTAGAATGATTGCTAAAATTAATCCTTGAAAACTTGAGGATGGTGGATAAATTTGATTCTATCAACGGTTGTTGCAGGCAACATTCTTCTTTAAACGGTACCATTCGACTTTTATTTAATGGTCTTTCTTTTATTTAAAACTTTTGGTTACGACTTTTATTTAATGGTTATTTGGCTATTAAAATTGATAAACTTATTAATTTTGGCCTTAAAAGTTCTTTTTTAATAAAGGCTATAATTAAAAGTTGACAACTTAAAAATATTGCAAATTCTGCAAAAAACAGATCTTTTCAACAGTGGCATAATGACGTAGGATATGCTATAAACCTTTAGAGTCTTGTCAGAACTTTAGAATCTAATTTAAAACAGAAATTTGTTAAAGCAAATCAAAAATTTAATAAGCATTTTACAGTGACAACTATTCAACCCAGTTAAAGCAATACAACAAGTTAAGTAGGTTGCTGTCGCGATCTCAACAAGCTCAGTAAAATATTCATGTTAGCAAAAAATTTCTAAAACTCTGCTTTACCCTCATTATGGTTCAAGATGATATAAGTCTCAAAGCCAACTTCAAAAAACTGACAGATTGATCGTCGCTTCATCATCAAAAATTACAAGAATGTCAAGCAGCGAATGGTAGTAGTAATTTCTCAACACATTCTAGAGACCTATGACAACGTCAAGTTTATTTTTGATCTCGTCAAAGTTCAAGAAAAATATGAAAATGGTTCCCTGGTTTTCTCATGATATTAAGCTAACCAATATAAGGTCTGGTATAAAATTTCATAGTAGCAGACACCTTTGTTGTTGGTGTGACATTGAGTAAACAAATCTTCTCAATGCAGAAGCCTGAAAACTTTTATTGGTATAAGAAGCCAAAAATAAAAGAGTTTGTCAGCTCAAGTGGTTATTTAAGAAAATCAAGTCTTCCAAATTGTATTGCATTTACAATTTTATCATCTATAGATAACCAAAAACAATAAAATTCTCAAATGAAAAAGGTCTCAAATAAAGTTCTCAACAGCTTCTAAAATAACCGAAAAACATTTCAACGCTAAAACTTTGAGGCGTTTAACGTTGGTGCTTATAAGCACTAACGTCAGTTTAAGGCAATTGCAAACGCCTCAATGTTTTAGCGTTGAAATGTTTTTCGGTAATCTTAGAAGCTGTTTTAGCACACTTTTTTCATTTGAGAAATTTATTATTTTTGGTTTGCTAATAATTTAGGATGTACATAATTGTTATTAATTTAAGATGTAGTTCAAATCAATATAAAAATATGTAGCTAGCAAATTAAAGTTTGATATCGTTAAATAAATATGCTTATTTTAATTTTCCCTTAAAATCAGGGTTTACTTAAGTAATACAAAAATTTAGCTATGTATTTAATATACTATGTAGCTGAGTTTATCTACTTAGTAACTACATAGTTAATGCATCATTTTCAAGTATTTTCAAACAAAATGAGGAAAACAATTTTGTTAAATTTGTATCAAATCGATATATTTTTAAGCTGTTGCTCATTTAAGTTATGCAAAAAAGTTATATTAATTTTTATTTTAAAACATAAAAAGATTGAATTACGAGAAGAAGGGAATCAAAACATACTGAACACGCGAAAAAGTGGTTTTGAGTAGATAAACTGTTTGTTTTAGAACAAAAAAGCTTTAAAATCATTTTGAAAAGGAAGAACTTGCACAAAGTACGTGAAAAGACGTTAAAAAACACTATAGAACAACATTTAAAGGCAAAGAAAAGAAGCAGGAAACTAGTTAACCATCTCTATGACACACAATTGCTTCTGGTCATCGATGGCCAAAAATACTTTTTTGTTTTGCAGGGGACATCATCAACGGAAATTCTGCATACTACACAAACAACAAAAAAATGTGCCTAGAAGTGTTCGTTTTAAAAAAAAAGAGAAATTTCCAAAATATTATTTTTGAGGATAACCGTATCTGACTGTGGTATGTCCAAGCTATTGTTTGGCACTTCCAAGGCAGTAGCAATTAATTCGTTAATCTATATTGATGAATATTTAGAAAAACGACTTCTTCCATCCATACACTAGTATCATGGAGACTTTAACTTTTGCTTTGGCCAGATTTAGCAAGTTCTTATTATTTTAAAGATTCTCTAAATTGGATGGACCAATATTTCTATTACGTTGATAAAGAATTTAATTCCTCAAACGTACCTCAAACACAATCAATTGAAAACTTTTGGATGCATTTGGCACAGAAGGCTTACGAGACAGATTAGCAAGCAAAAAAAAGCAATAGAGGAAGTTTTGATTGGTCAAATAAGTTTAGATTGACTAAATTGAAACTACAATAAAACGATTCAAATTTTTTACAATTGTTTATGAAATATGTCAGAGCAAAACTGAGATTAATTGCAAATGGTTTTTTCATTGAAAAAATAATTTATTTTTGTTAAAAGATGAATACTTTATTTAAAAAAGAAAAAGTTTTTTTCGTTCCAATTAGAAATAAGTTATTGACGTTATTATTTTGTTTGATAACTTATTCGTTATGTCATAATTCTATGCTACTATCTTTTGAGTCTACTTTGATATTAAAAACATGTGGGCAGGAGAATTTCATATATAGTTCTTAAAAATAATATATGGCGTTTGCTATTGTGCAGTTCCATCAGTTTGGGTTGCAGGAGAAAACAACTTACGTTACTGGCCAACTTATCATACATCTTGATTAGTGACAATTAAAGAGAGAGAAAAAAAAACAATCAGTTAAGAGTGTATTGATAATGTGTTTGTGTTGCATTTTTATTGCAACACAAACACATTATCAATACATTATCAATTGTTAGACCTTTTTGTTTATTTAATATTCAATTATTTAATAATTTTTAATATTTTTTAGATTTAGATTATTTAATAAATTTAAACAATTTCAGCTGTTTGATATTTTTTTTCTAAATTATTTATATTACATGGTTTTTGTTTTATTTTATAAATTTCTGAAAATAGTTACCGCAAATCAAGGCTTAATTAATCTAAAGCAGAGCATGAAACATCTGCATAAGAATCCGAAATGGAAAGTTTCGGACATTAGAAAAGAAAAGAAATAGTGACTGTCATCAGTAAGGACGACAAGGACTTGAGTGACACAAACAAGTCAATACTATCAGCTCTAACAACTTTACTAAGTTCGGAAACTATTAGGGTATCAAACGGTAGGATTTGATTAATTTTTTGATAAAAATTAGAGTAAATGTATGTCTTACATTGCAGCAAAACCAAGCTTGTTCATTAACAATTCTTTGTAATAAGTTATCAAATTTATTTAGTATATTGAATATTTAATAGGTAGTTGGTAATATGTTGCAAAATAAAATATAATTCATATTACTCGCATTTTTTTTAAACGGTATTGCTTCAACACCTTAGCCTAATTATCCCCTCGATTTAAATAATTATACATTTACAATGAAAGACGAACAAAGGTACACTTTTATTTAAAAATTTCGAATTATTATTTAAAAAGGGATGGAAAAAGCTTGTATAAAAATATAGTAAACAGTTTTATTAAAATCTCTTATATTTGAACACTTGTTGCTACTAATTACTAATGAATAATTTTCAATTATTTTTCTTTTGTTTTAGATATTACAAGAAACAAAAATAATGTAAAGATCAAGTGATTTTAAAATAAATTTAATGTCCCTGCTTGTTAAAAAAGTATAAGATTTTAAAATCTTTTGGAAAATATTTATTTTACTTTCTTACATTGTCATTTAATAGATAAATAAACATTTGCAAAGTATTAAAAAAAAAATTTTGATATATTGAAAAGTTGCCAGAAAACTGATATTGTTTGTAAATATGGCCTCCTTGTAAATTTAGGCCTCCTAGGCATATTATAATTGTAAATTACAACTATTTGTAAATTAGGCCTCCTAGGCAAAGACTTAAGGGGTAAACAGATTCTATTGACCAGCCTCGCACCCCTTCTTTATCTATTAGGCTGACGCAGATGCATTTGTAATACATTGTTTTCAGTTTAGGATGATGAATGCTGGATCATCTTGACTCAATGCATGGGTTTTTCTTGTGTCTCTGTTTTTATGACTAGGCAACTTGTTCTATTATCTCCTAATGAGGGTACAGCTCTAAAACTCAGTTATATGGTTCTGAGGCCGGCTGGTAGTCAGGTTTCCCGAACTCTGTGGTAGCTCTCAGAGAGACTGATTCCATCAACAGCTGAAAAATATCAAAGTATTAACAGTGCCATGTTGCGCATGGATGGTGTCCCTGTTTGTACTTTTAGTGTGCATTGCGGAGGCCACATTTGGAGCCCTTTGTTACGGCGAAGGGTTTAATAATAGTAATGAGGCAAATGCTTTGGTTATTAAACAGTGTTCTGACTACTATCTATTGAGTCAAGTTCTTCAATCTAATTTAAAAATGAATAAAGTACCAAAAACTAAAAAAAACAAAAAACCATCATCATCATCAAATTCTCTAAACCTATCATTTACTAATATTCGTGGTTTTTGAAGCAACTTTTCTTTTGTTGAGTCTTATCTCTTGCAAAGTTCACCAGATCTACTTGCTCTTTGCGAGACTAATTTAAGTTCAGCTGTCTCATCTTGTGATCTTAGTGTTGATGGTTTTTTTTTTTTTGTAAAGACTCCATTAGTCACATGTTTGGCCTGGGCATTTACATTCGTAAGAATTTACCCATTTGTCGTGAAACTTGGTTTGAATCCACAGACTATTCTTTCATGTGCTTTCGTTTAGCACCACTTCACTCTATTGCCTTTCTCTTTGTTCTATATCGCTCTCCTTCATCTCAAGACTGCACTCTTTTTGATGATATTTCTGATCATATTGACCATGCCCTCTCTCTTTATCCATCAGCTAATATAGTTGTTGTCGGTGACTTTAATGCTCACCACTCTGAATGACTTGGCTCTAGTGTCAGTAATTCTGCAGGCATTAAAGCCCACAACTTTTGCCTTTCTCAATCCCTAACTCAAATAGTCAACTTTCCAACTCACTTTCCTGACAACTCGAATCATTTACCTTCTCTACTCGACTTATATCTTGTTTCTGATTCTAGTCAGTGCTCAGTTTCTCCACATTTAACCTTAAATGCTTCTGATCGCAGTTTGATCTCTATAAAACTAATATCTCATTCTTTTTCATCACCTGAATCCCTCTATTATCGAACCTCTTACAACTACAGTAAAGCTGACTGGGATTCTTTCCGTGATTTTCTTCGTGATGGCCCTTGGGTAGAAATCTTTTGTATTCCTGTCGAAAAATGTGCTTCTTACATAACTTCGTGGATTCAGGCTGGCATTGAATCTTTTGTTCCCTCTCGACAATTCCAGGTCAAGCCTCACTCTCCTCCATGGTTTTCCTCTCACTGTGCAGCTGGGATTGCAAATCGAAACCGTTACATCCATATTTATCAGCAAAACAATTCTCCAGAAAACAGACGTCTGTTTATTACAGCTAGAAACAATTGTAAAAAGGTTTTGTCTAATGCCAAAAACCGCTATTCTCAGGTCATGAAATCTCGCATTTTATCTCAAAAATTAGGCTCCCGTGATTTCTGGAGAATCTTTAATAATATCAATAATAAGGCCAAATCTTTAATTACAACTCTCTTGTATGGTTCAGACTTTGTCACCTCACCTAAAGACAAAGCTGAATTTTTTTTGCTAAAAACTTTTCATCAATATTATCTCTTGATTCCACTAGTTGCGTTCTACCTGATATTGCCAACAAACAGGTTGATCTATTGCTTGACATTCATATCACTCCAGCTTCTGTATCTAAAGTGATTTCCTGCCTAGACTCTTCTACAGCTTGTGGCCCGGACAACATACCTGTTATTGTCTTGCAGAAGTGTTCTCTGGAGCTGTCGTCTGTACTCTCAAAACTATTCAACAAGTGCTTATTAGAGTCTTGTTTTCCAGCCTGCTGGAAAGCGGCATCTGTTATCCTTATCTTTAAAAATTCTGGAGAGCGATCTGATTTGTCTAACTACCGTCCTATTAGTTTTCTTTCTATCATAAGCAAGGTTTTTGAATCTTTAAACAACAAACACTTAATTTCTCATCTTGAATCTAATAACTTACTTTCTGACCATCAATATGGATTTCGATCTTCTCGTTCTACAGCTGATTTGCTGATAGTGCATTAGATTATGGTGGAGAGGTTAAGGCCATCGCTCTTGAAATTTCAAAAGCTTTTGATAAAGTTTGGCATGCTGGTCTTCTCCATAAGCTTTCTTCCTATGGTGTATCCGTTAACATCGTTAAGATTATTGAGTCTTTCCTTTCCAATCGTAGTATAAAAGTTGTCCTCGATGGACAGTACTCTTCTTCATATTCTGTAAATTCAGGGGTTCCTCAAGGTTCTATCCTTGGCCATATACTCTTTTTAATTTACATTAACAATCTTCCAGATCTTCTCACATCTAAGGTGGCATTGTTTGCTGATGATACTACCATTTATTCTTGTCGCGATAAGAAGCCAACAATCTGAAAAGGATCTCACTTCTGCTACAGCATGGGGCTCGCAGTGGCTGGTGAACTTTAAATCAAATAAAACTCAATTTTTTTCAGCCAATTGTTATCGCAATAACTTAGATCTTCCTATTTTTATGAACGGTGATGTACTCGATGAGTCATCTACTTATCACCTTCAAGGATAAACTCTTACTCCCAATCTTTTTTGGAAACCATATATCAAATCAGTTGCAAAATTAGCATCTGGTAAGGTTGCATCTCTTTATTGAGCTTGTCACTTTCTTATTTCGTATTCTATTCTCTATCTCTATAAAACTCAAATCCGGCCTTGTATGGAATACTGTTGCCATATCTGGGGCGGTTCTTCTAATGATACCCTTTCTCTTTTAGACAAGGTGCAAAAACGCATTGTAAACATAATTGGACCTGCTCTTGCAGCCAACCTCCAACCATTATCACATCGTTATTATGTTGCTTCACTTTCTCTTTTCTGCAAATACTATATGGGCACTGCTCTAAAGAGCTTGCATTTCTTGTGCCATCTGCTAAAACTCATTCTCGAGTTACTCGTCATTCAATAAAGTGTCATCCTTTTTCTGTGACTGTTCCTAATTGCTCTAAAAACGCTTATTTGTCTAGTTTTTTCCTTGAACATCAGCTCTTTAGAATTCGCTTCCTTCATCTTGCTTTCCTGATTCATATAATTTTTAGAGATGGGAAACAAACCGAACCCGAACCGAACGAACCGAACTAGAACCTTATCTACGACAGAACCGAACCGAACCCGAACTTTAGTTGTTACTAAACCGAACCGAACCCGAACTTTAAACCTGTTGTGAACAAACCGAATCAAACCAACTGTGCTTGCCCTAACCAAGCTAAATAGACGCTTGAAAAAGTGAAAATTTTGCAATTCGCACATCACTACAATACATAACATGCTACATTACCTAATGTGTAACATATATAACATAATTCATTACCTAATGTATAACATACCACGAGTTTAGAATTATTTTGTTCTTTCTCTCATGTTAAGTGTTGGAAGAAAATGAGTTAGTAATTTTAGTAATAATTAATTATTTTTAAAATATATTTTAATTTTTAAATTTCTTCTAAATAATTTGTTTAAATCAAAATTATTTAAAGCATAAGTTATTATTTCTTTAAAAACTAGCTAAAATTTTAAGTAATTTTTACTTTTAGAAAAAAATGAAAAATTTTCTCCCAACGTTTAAAATGGGAAATAGAACAAAATAATTCTAACCTCGCGATAAGTCTACAATTCATAACATTACCAACCAAAATGGAAATGTTGTTTCTAAACATTTGCAATATTGAGGTGTTGTTAATGTTCTGAGTTTTTATTCATATCTTAGTAATTAATGATTGCAATAATTACATAATATTGTAGTAATAATGAGTAACAGTAAATTAACTCGTAAATGGACTAAAAAAGTGTTGGAGAAATTGATAACAGACGGAGCGGCTCACTTAGTACCTGCATCATGGACAAAAAGTGAATGCTGGACAAGCTTCCGTTGCGTTGAAGTTGGGGATGAGGTTTGTAACTATACTTACTGCATATAAAACTATTTAGTTTTATAAATGTTTCAATAAATCAATAATCACCTGCATCTCTCAGGCATTGCATATTGCACACAATGCCAAACTGAGCAGCATTCAGGTTTGATAATTAATTGAATATCAAATGCTAAATAGAATCAATTGACCTTAGTTATAATACACTTTATTTGATTTTTGTATAACTGTGAGTAATCATGTTATGATCAACAGGTTGTCAAGGAGTTTGCCGTTTGTAAGCAGTGTGGATTATGGTTGTCAGTGCCAATTGGTCATACTACAACTTTACAAAGACATAATACATCATACATCAATAAGATCAGTTCAGAACCTGGACAATTAAAAATGACAAGCTTTTTACCTAAAAAGACAGAGGTTAATAAATATAGTTTGCCGATCTTGCTTTTTCCTATTTACTGTTTTAACTTTTCACTTGCTACCATTGATAGCAAAATATATTTGTTACAAGTTGTTAGCAATATTTTAGAAATACAATGTTTTTTGTAGTACAAAAAAAAAGGCCATTATGTATTGCTATGTGTTTAATGTCTATTGTTTATTGCTTTATACTTTACAGGTTCCTAAACACATTTGTGAATATGCTCAACGTGCAGCCCTTTACATGATTGCAAAAGACATTCAGCCATTCTCGTGTGTTCAGGATGATGGGTTCCGTCACTTTCCTCAAACAATGATTGATATTGGATCGAAGTATGGATCAGTGAAACTTGAGGATATTATGTGTGATCGAACAACGCTGTCTAAGACACTACTACTAAAGTTCTACAACGAATATGTTCGAAAGCTGAAAGACGAACTTGCTGGGGTTACTCATATCGCAATAACAACTGATCACTGGACCGATGACATTCTAAAATACTCTTATCAAACTTTTACAGCACATTACATTAACAGCAGTTATTGCCTTATAAGTAAGTGTGTTGGATTGTTTGAGTTTAGTGAGTCTAAGACTGGCATTGCCGTAAAAGCAAAGACAACTGAAATACTTAAAAAACTTTTCCCTCAGACTATAAAAAGTGACAATTTGGTATTTGTGACTGATAATGGGAGTAATATGAAGTCGGCTTATCGCAACGATGTTAGACTTAGTTGTGCAGGTCATAATCTTAATTTAGCTGTTGAAAAAGCTTTGAAATCCCCTGGTGCTAATTTAGTTCATGAAATGATCAAGACTTCAAAGGAAATGGTGGGCTACTTTAAACATAGTGGGAAAAACCAGGAACTAAATCACACTCTCAAACAGGATGTTGCGACTCGTTGGAACAGTCAATTTTTTCTTTTGCAATCACTGTCATGCCAGTTAGATCATGTCAAGTCAATTCTTGCTGATTCAAAGCAGTTTGACAAACTTGAGCAACTGAACAACGTTAATGAAAAATTGTTGCATGACGTCGTAGAATTTTTGCATCTCTTTCACAAGGCTACTGTACAATTGTCACATGACAATGTGCCGACGTCCCCTGATGTATGGCCAATGCTTTTTTATCTTCGATCAGTCTGTAAGATCAATGGTTCAGACAGCGACAGTATGCATGACTTGAAGGCAGTTTTTCTGTCTAGTTTGAATGAAAAGTATGTTATTCATCCTTTGCACAAGCTATCAACACTTATTGTTGCTTCTTACAAATACTTGTCTTTTGTCAACACAGACGATCGCAATTTTGTTTATTCAGAAATGCGTAGTATGGTGGACAAAATTTTTTCTTCTTCACCAAATCAGGTGATACGAAAGGACTCAGGCAATACAGATATAGACAGCTTTAGTGAATGCAGTCATTCAGATCAGCTGCCTCCTGCAAAGAAGAATAAAGCTGATCTTGAATCGTATGATTTGCTGGCAGACTTAAAAACAGTTGCCACTCCATTGTCTAATGCCGACAGTAATGACACAAGACATGAACTTGACAAATACTTGACACTGCCCGTGACAGCGTGTGATGCATTACAATTCTGGATAGACAATGACCGTGAACATAAGCTTCCGACGATGGCATTGATTGGTAGAAAGTTGTTGGCTATTCCTGCTACAAGTACTGCCAGTGAAGGAGTGTTTTCAGTGTGTGGGGTGACGATGATTGAGCGCAGGGCTCGCCTAAACCCAGAAACATTGGAAATGCTGATATTTCTCAAATACAACATGCAGCCCTGATTACTAGACTGACAGTAGGCTACTTAAGCTACCGTTATCTGTGTTCAGAAAGTTACTGCTTTAATGTTTTGTGCACTTTAACTGCAGCTATTAGCAACTGCATTGTTTTTTGAACTTCTGAAGTTGCAGTATAAAAGCATTGCAAATTATTATTATTCAAGTTATTTGCAATGCTTTAACTACTTAATATTACTTTAATTTATTTGTGTTTTATCATTGTGGATGTAAAGCTTTGTAACTAATAAAAAAACAGTTGTGTGGATACCGAACCGAACCGAATCCGAACTGTGCTTAAGACCGAACTGAACCGAACTCGAACATTAGATATAACCAAACCGGACCCGAACTTTAAAATAGGGTTCGATTCCCATCTCTAATAATTTTCAATCCTTTAAGTCATCCGTCAATTGTTATCTTGCTCTACAATCTTCGTTGTTTTTCTTTCAGTAACTTCCAATCTTAATTAGTGGCTGCTTGCAGCCTTGATGGAAGCGAAAATGTTTAAAAAAAAAAAAAATGTATTTTTTACCTGACTCGAAAGATTGCTGCATTATTATTCCTATACTGCATTAACAACAAATAAATATTGTTTTTCTAGGATATTTTATACATACATAAATATTTACTATACGAAGCTTTTATTTAAACTGTTTTTTCATTTAGTGATATTCAGTGTATACATTTTTTTAAATGTGTTTAACAGCGTTGTGTTTTTTAATATGTTTGTTGAAGAGAGAAATAAACTGTTTGCTGTAGAATGCAGAAACTATTTTATCTCCATTATTTATGCAGTTAATAAACAGTAGTTTTAAATTTATTGTGTTCGTTAATGTTTTTATTTTTATTACATTAGCATATAGTTGGAAATTTTATATGTTTGTTATTTATTTTTTTTATATGTATATACATGCATTTATTTACATATTTTACTTTTAATTGTAATTATGCCAATCCATAAAACTTAGCAAAGAAAAGATGCAAGTTCAGAGAATACTATCACATCGTATAAAAAGGTGCATTTGAGTTTCAGAGTTTTTCTGAAGGGAAGTAGTGACGAAGGGAAGTAAGATTGGTAAGGAAACTAACTACAAAATAAACGTTAATATGTTTAAATATAAATTTTGTTTGCATGAACAATTTACCATAATAATAAATATTATAACAAGTTTTGATTTTTCTTTGTATTATAAAATAAAAGTTGTTTCTTTGATCAGCATTGATGATTTTTGCTTCTTTAATCAGAATTAATCTTTATTTATTAGTATCAAAGTTTATGAAAAATTATTTTAAGAAAAAAAATAATTTAATAGTTTTTAAAAACGGTACCAAGAAGTTTTTTGTTAATATATAATAAATTTAAATTAATTTTTTTGTAAAAAAGAATTTATTTAATCTACTTAATATTACGTCAGGCGAACGGTAAAGTGCAATGTCTCAAAGTTGGATTGACGTTGGGCCAACGCCTGTTAACGACCATTGGCAATTTAATTTCTTGACCAGGATTTTTTGAATTTTAAGATAGCTAAGTTCCAGACATGGAGCTAACTCCAAACACTTATATGTTTATACTTATATCAAATAATGTGAGTTTGCAAAACATTGCTATGATTGGAGGTTGGGAACCAAAAATTTTTGCTACACCTGCCCCAAACGTGAAAGAAACAAGTTGATAATATATTTTTGTACTATTCTCAACTAGACTTATATTTATCGATTATTTTTAAGGTTCATAGTATTATCTCTAAGCGTTCAAAAATTATGACGATATAAAAAGTACAACCCACTCAAATTGAGGGGGGTTTAAAATAGAGATGGGAATCGAACCCTATTTTAAAGTTCGGGTCCGGTTTGGTTATATCTAATGTTCGAGTTCGGTTCAGTTCGGTCTTAAGCACAGTTCGGATTCGGTTCGGTTCGGTATCCACACAACTGTTTTTTTATTAGTTACAAAGCTTTACATCCACAATGATAAAACACAAATAAATTAAAGTAATATTAAGTAGTTAAAGCATTGCAAATAACTTGAATAATAATAATTTGCAATGCTTTTATACTGCAACTTCAGAAGTTCAAAAAACAATGCAGTTGCTAATAGCTGCAGTTAAAGTGCACAAAACATTAAAGCAGTAACTTTCTGAACACAGATAACGGTAGCTTAAGTAGCCTACTGTCAGTCTAGTAATCAGGGCTGCATGTTGTATTTGAGAAATATCAGCATTTCCAATGTTTCTGGGTTTAGGCGAGCCCTGCGCTCAATCATCGTCACCCCACACACTGAAAACACTCCTTCACTGGCAGTACTTGTAGCAGGAATAGCCAACAACTTTCTACCAATCAATGCCATCGTCGGAAGCTTATGTTCACGGTCATTGTCTATCCAGAATTGTAATGCATCACACGCTGTCACGGGCAGTGTCAAGTATTTGTCAAGTTCATGTCTTGTGTCATTACTGTCGGCATTAGACAATGGAGTGGCAACTGTTTTTAAGTCTGCCAGCAAATCATACGATTCAAGATCAGCTTTATTCTTCTTTGCAGGAGGCAGCTGATCTGAATGACTGCATTCACTAAAGCTGTCTATATCTGTATTGCCTGAGTCCTTTCGTATCACCTGATTTGGTGAAGAAGAAAAAATTTTGTCCACCATACTACGCATTTCTGAATAAACAAAATTGCGATCGTCTGTGTTGACAAAAGACAAGTATTTGTAAGAAGCAACAATAAGTGTTGATAGCTTGTGCAAAGGATGAATAACATACTTTTCATTCAAACTAGACAGAAAAACTGCCTTCAAGTCATGCATACTGTCGCTGTCTGAACCATTGATCTTACAGACTGATCGAAGATAAAAAAGCATTGGCCATACATCAGGGGACGTCGGCACATTGTCATGTGACAATTGTACAGTAGCCTTGTGAAAGAGATGCAAAAATTCTACGACGTCATGCAACAATTTTTCATTAACGTTGTTCAGTTGCTCAAGTTTGTCAAACTGCTTTGAATCAGCAAGAATTGACTTGACATGATCTAACTGGCATGACAGTGATTGCAAAAGAAAAAATTGACTGTTCCAACGAGTCGCAACATCCTGTTTGAGAGTGTGATTTAGTTCCTGGTTTTTCCCACTATGTTTAAAGTAGCCCACCATTTCCTTTGAAGTCTTGATCATTTCATGAACTAAATTAGCACCAGGGGATTTCAAAGCTTTTTCAACAGCTAAATTAAGATTATGACCTGCACAACTAAGTCTAACATCGTTGCGATAAGCCGACTTCATATTACTCCCATTATCAGTCACAAATACCAAATTGTCACTTTTTATAGTCTGAGGGAAAAGTTTTTTAAGTATTTCAGTTGTCTTTGCTTTTACGGCAATGCCAGTCTTAGACTCACTAAACTCAAACAATCCAACACACTTACTTATAAGGCAATAACTGCTGTTAATGTAATGTGCTGTAAAAGTTTGATAAGAGTATTTTAGAATGTCATCGGTCCAGTGATCAGTTGTTATTGCGATATGAGTAACCCCAGCAAGTTCGTCTTTCAGCTTTCGAACATATTCGTTGTAGAACTTTAGTAGTAGTGTCTTAGACAGCGTTGTTCGATCACACATAATATCCTCAAGTTTCACTGATCCATACTTCGATCCAATATCAATCATTGTTTGAGGAAAGTGACGGAACCCATCATCCTGAACACACGAGAATGGCTGAATGTCTTTTGCAATCATGTAAAGGGCTGCACGTTGAGCATATTCACAAATGTGTTTAGGAACCTGTAAAGTATAAAGCAATAAACAATAGACATTAAACACATAGCAATACATAATGGCCTTTTTTTTTGTACTACAAAAAACATTGTATTTCTAAAATATTGCTAACAACTTGTAACAAATATATTTTGCTATCAATGGTAGCAAGTGAAAAGTTAAAACAGTAAATAGGAAAAAGCAAGATCGGCAAACTATATTTATTAACCTCTGTCTTTTTAGGTAAAAAGCTTGTCATTTTTAATTGTCCAGGTTCTGAACTGATCTTATTGATGTATGATGTATTATGTCTTTGTAAAGTTGTAGTATGACCAATTGGCACTGACAACCATAATCCACACTGCTTACAAACGGCAAACTCCTTGACAACCTGTTGATCATAACATGATTACTCACAGTTATACAAAAATCAAATAAAGTGTATTATAACTAAGGTCAATTGATTCTATTTAGCATTTGATATTCAATTAATTATCAAACCTGAATGCTGCTCAGTTTGGCATTGTGTGCAATATGCAATGCCTGAGAGATGCAGGTGATTATTGATTTATTGAAACATTTATAAAACTAAATAGTTTTATATGCAGTAAGTATAGTTACAAACCTCATCCCCAACTTCAACGCAACGGAAGCTTGTCCAGCATTCACTTTTTGTCCATGATGCAGGTACTAAGTGAGCCGCTCCGTCTGTTATCAATTTCTCCAACACTTTTTTAGTCCATTTACGAGTTAATTTACTGTTACTCATTATTACTACAATATTATGTAATTATTGCAATCATTAATTACTAAGATATGAATAAAAACTCAGAACATTAACAACACCTCAATATTGCAAATGTTTAGAAACAACATTTCCATTTTGGTTGGTAATGTTATGAATTGTAGACTTATCGCGAGGTTAGAATTATTTTGTTCTATTTCCCATTTTAAACGTTGGGAGAAAATTTTTCATTTTTTTCTAAAAGTAAAAATTACTTAAAATTTTAGCTAGTTTTTAAAGAAATAATAACTTATGCTTTAAATAATTTTGATTTAAACAAATTATTTAGAAGAAATTTAAAAATTAAAATATATTTTAAAAATAATTAATTATTACTAAAATTACTAACTCATTTTCTTCCAACACTTAACATGAGAGAAAGAACAAAATAATTCTAAACTCGTGGTATGTTATACATTAGGTAATGAATTATGTTATATATGTTACACATTAGGTAATGTAGCATGTTATGTATTGTAGTGATGTGCGAATTGCAAAATTTTCACTTTTTCAAGCGTCTATTTAGCTTGGTTAGGGCAAGCACAGTTGGTTTGATTCGGTTTGTTCACAACAGGTTTAAAGTTCGGGTTCGGTTCGGTTTAGTAACAACTAAAGTTCGGGTTCGGTTCGGTTCTGTCGTAGATAAGGTTCTAGTTCGGTTCGTTCGGTTCGGGTTCGGTTTGTTTCCCACTTGATCTTTTAAGTCTGATTTTCTTAAGTTATACTTCAAAATTTAACTTAAAATCAATTTTTGCTTTTTAAAATAGCATTTTCAAGTTTAACTTGAAAACGCTCGGTTTTTAAGTATAACATGAGTTTAAGTGTGCTCCACGTATACACATAAGTCGAGTTTTATGTTTGAAATATGACTACACATTTCAAGTTTACGATACATTTAAATTCACACTTTCTATAATGCAAAATGAAAGTTGCTGAAAATAATAAGATTATAAATATAAGCTCTTTGTTTATTTTATAATATATATGCAAATTTCACATTATGGTAATATATATTTCGGATTGCTTTTATAGTATAGCCAGCATTTAAAAAAACCATTTGTCTTTAAATTTTTTTAATGGCTTATCTAAGCAAGCGTAATCAACATCTTGATGAAGTGATAATAAAGCGCCTTACTCATATATTAGAAGATAAAGTTTAGAAGATAAAGTCGACATCTAAAAAAATGCCTAAAACAAATAATAGTAAGGTTTTTAATTTGGAGAAAAAAGAACACAATATTAAAGATTTGAGCAAATTTCATCTCGATATGATTACAAATGCTATGTAAGATAGAAATTGGAGATTTATAATGAAACGGTTATTTAATCTTGCATTTTTTATGGCTCTTACACTTGCAAAAGTTCTATTCCAAATAAGTAGAATCATGTCGTGTTTAGGAACATTAGCTTATCCAACTGTACAGAAACGCCGTTTTAAATTGAATAATGGAGAAGAAGAGATTCTATTTTCTGACAGTTGAGGTAAACACCATTGCCACTCAATGTTTGAAGATAATTTAAATTTAAGGTGGTAAGCTGGTAAAAAAACATGAAAAACTAGGATTTTTTTTTTTTTAATTGTTTTGTATTATAAATTTATTATAGATTTCAAAAATATATATTGTCATTGTATTTTTTCTATTTTTTATTTAAAAAAACAAGGTTTTTTAGGGTATGGTAAAAATTTTGTTTTAAAAATTTTTGCGGTGCACAAAAAATTATTGAAATCGGTCAAATTTATTTTTTTCTTTATTACTAAATTTCTATCTGCATGGGATATCCAGGCCTGTATGGGTTTTCTGCTTTTAAAAAGCAGTTTGGCGGAGTAACCTTAGAAGTTATAGTTTTAAATAACACTTTTAAAGATGAACTTTGTTATTTATTTTGTTCACTACGATTTGTTTATTTTTTATTGCTCTTTTATTTTTGATGGCAAATAAAAAGAATGTCGTTAGGAACATAAGAAGAAGAAGAAGTTCAAAAAACCAACACACAGCTTTAAATAATAGTATTCCTTTAGCAGAATCTAACATAAACAATGAACCTTGTCAAGTTTTGTTTTTAGCCAATAGAGAAAGAGAAAGTCTAATCCATCAACTAGTTCTTCAAAATTAAATGGATCAATAAGCAAACTCTTACATATTAAAACTGAATCTGATGACTTTTTTTTTCTTTTTAACTTTAACAAATTCAAGGAGCTGCTAAGTAAAGTTTGTGCATGTCCTATATGCAGCAGCAGAGATGTAATTGTTTGTCATCAAGATCAAGAAAAAAGAGGGTTTAACATTAAGTTTCAATTTACATGTTTGAACTGTACCTGGATTCATAATTGTTTTTCTTCTCCTGATATTCAACTTCCAAGTAAAGATAATCGTGGTAAAAAATTGTCTAAAGTAAATGTAAGATCAGTTATTGTATTTCGTGAACTGGGTAAAGGACATGAAGCACTAAAAACTTTTGAAGATTTGGAAAGATTTGGAACCTATAAAATCTGAATGTGTCGGCCATGTTCAAAAGAGAATTGGCACACGGCTCCGCAAACTTCGTGTTAGCATGAAAGGTAAAAATTTATCAGATGGCAAAGGACTTAGCGGGAAGGGAAGATTAACTGATAATACTGTTAACAAAATGCAGAGCTATTTTGGCATGGCTACTCGCCAAAACTCTCTTTCAAGTTGGAATGGTAACAAAAGTACTGCTTTGTATATGTACAGGTATTAAAGAACCTGGAGTTCGTCACCAGTTTTGTCCCCGCACTAATGATAGTTGGTATAATTACTGGAAAAATATCAAGCGGTACAAACCATAAGTTAATTTACCAATTGCAGTGAAAACTGCAATTTATCCAATTTTTAAGGATTTACGTAGTGATGATCATTTTAGTCGCTGTTTAGATAGATCCACTCAAAACCTAAATAAGACTCTGAATCAAATTGTGTGGAAAAGATGTCCAAAAGATACTTTTGTTAGAAAAACCACTTTAGAAATTGGAGTTGCATCTACAATAATAAGTTTTAATGATGGTATATCTGGGCTTGTACGACTTTTTGTTAAAATTAAATTGTGTTTTGAAACAAAAACAATTATAGGTTCAATCAAAAAAGACACACTTCGGATTCGAAGTATGAATAAAAAATCAACCAAAAAGAGTATGGAAAGAAGAAACTTGATTAGAGCAAAGAGAAAAGGATATTTGGACAAAGAAAAAGAACTAGAAGGAGAGGAATCATACCAACTTGGAAATTTTTGAGATTTTTTTTTCTATGAATTGTTTTCTTGGTTTTTTAAAATCTTGTTGTAGGTCAACGAAAACATCTACAAAAGATCTATTTGAGCTTTCATCTTGAAATTTTCAACACTTGTTTAAATTATAGAGCACTAGTGCCTCAAGCAGAATAAACCTACTTACTCAAGTACTTAATGAGAAACCAGTCACTGAGCATCGAACTATTTATCTAAAAAATTCTAACTTAAAAGAATCTTCGCCATTTTGAAACGGTTGATCAATTTTTAAAAAGTTTGCTTTAGGCACTAGATAATTATATATTCTTTTACTGTAGCAAATTTCATACTGATACTAGTTATAGATCTCTTAATAACCATGTTTTGCTTTTAAGCTTATTTTTTAAATTTTTGCTGACTCATCAAAAAACAATTAATTTTTTGAAGATTTTTATTTTTGTAATAATTATTTTTATGATGGCTGTTGTGAGTGTTAATTTCAGTTTCGAACAATAAATATTAAACATTCTGGTTTTTTTACCAGCTTACCACCTTAAAAAAACATATTTACACTTTCATCATTGATAAAGTTTCTCAAAAAAATAGTCCATATAGCATAGATATTATTTCAAATGAAGTTGATGCATTTTTTAGAGGTTCAAAATTTAATGATTCTCTGAAAATTGAACCAAAAAAAAGCAAAGTATCACAATTTTTTTGGTCGAATAACAAAGCTTGTTCGTTTGTTGATGGGCTTGAAAAAGAAGGCGTTGTAGTTTATAGAAAAATATTCGTCAATCATGTTGTCGACAATATAAAGAACTATTGGATGTTTTTAAAATCAGCGACTTCTAAATACATATGGACCGGTCCTGAAGTTCAAACTGCGCTAATAGTTTTGACTCATGATGAAAGTACGGTGCGCTTGGGTGATACTCAATCATTAAAATGGCTTCATTCTTTCTTTAGTCCAATGTTTAACAAAGGAAGGGGATTCAGTAGAATTTTTGTGAGTGATTTTATAGTGTGCCATTCAAAATTAACAACCTTTTTTTAAATGAATGTGAATGGAAAAAGTTGTAAATGAGGAACCGCAATTAATAAAAAAAACTGAATTGAATTTTTTTCCTCGAACAGCTACAAGCATTATTATGCCCGGAAAAGACTGCTATTTCGACAATGAAGCAATTCTTACTCAGTTCAATCGGCACATTCACACATCGTGCAAACTCCTAACTTAAGTTTGTTTATACCTATGCCAAATAAGAAGGCCTTGCAAAATATCGGGATGGCGGAGGCCTGTGAACAAAAAGCTCTAAAACTCTTTCCCTCCCCTGCCCATACATGAGGGCACTAAAAAGGTCATAACTTTTGTAATTTACAATGTTTTTCTACAAAAATTAAAATCTGTCAAAAAATTTAAATCAAGTTTTAGATGCTAAAGTTGAAAATTTTGCTACATATTTCCCTAACGTTATGGCAGGAAAGGGGGAAGGCAAACGTTTTAGGGCTTTTTGTTCCCAGGCCTCCGCCAACTTAGATTTTTGCAAGGCCACCTAATTTGGCATATAAACAAACTTAAATTTGGAGTTTGCACGTTGTGTGAAGGTGTTCTATCTGGAACATCAAAAAATCCTGCGGGGGCCCATGCACACGTGCCACCCCTTATATACTGGCCCTGAGTACGGCCTATTTTTTGAGTCGATAAAAAACAGGTTTTAGCTGGGCCGTGGTTGATGGGCTGGAATCCCCCCCCCCCCAAAAAAAAACGTGTCATTAGCGTCTCAAAATCTTCCAAATTTGACCGCTAGGTTTTGCTAAATTATAAAGCTTCTTAAATTAGCAAAAGAGCACAAAATTTGCTGTTTCCCCCTCCCCCCTCCAATTTAGGGGTATAGATAGAATACCCTCGGCACTGGGTTTTAGCCATTGTTTTCAATATTACTGATCTCGCGTAAGACTCGTTTTTTACTTTATTTAATTTATTTTTATTTGATTCGTTATTAAAACAAAAATATAGCATAGGATAATTTCTACGGAATCGAACTTGGGTCTCCCCGATTGTTTCCTCCGCGTTAACCTATCAACTAACAAACACATTGATAATAAAATTAAATCTATTAAAATTTAAATTTGCATATATATTTAAAGACGTTTTTTGAATGCGCAAACAAAGGGCTTTGAGGTCGTATAAAGTATCTTTGATACCCTCCACCATTTTTTTATAAATAAACTTTTTTATAAAGAAAAAAGTTTATTAAAAAAAAAAGAAAAGGTGGGTGGGGTGGGGGGGAGAAACGTACGTACTTTTTAAGGGGGGGTGGGGACATAAAAGTACGCATGTCAACAGGGGGGAGGGGGGTCAAATTTCAAAATTTTTGGCGAGCGTACTTTATAGACGACCCCTTAGCGTAATAATGAAGTCAGTAAATTTATACTCTTGTTGACAATCCCAGTCGGCATATCTAGTATTGTAAATACTCGGAGTATTGATCACGTATAACATACCGCAATTGATACCAGAAAAATACGCATTCAGTTTTAAGTTTCGAATTCGAGTTCAATACCACTTGTTTATCAAAAATACGTATTTATAATATTTGATCAAAATCGGATAAGATATCGAACCCGATTTTGATGAAATATTAACAAAAAATTGAACAAAGAAAATCTTTGCTTTAAAGCGCATGCTTAAACTGAAATTGCGAAAACAAAATTTAAATTAAAAAGGTTTCTCTTGAGGAATTTAGTAAATTATCTCCAGTACAGTTACAGTACTTTTTTGCACTAAAAGAGTTACTAAAACTTTATCATAAAAATATTTATTACTACTTTTAACTTTATTTGTTTAGTTTTAAGAAGTCCTGAATTAATATATTTCAAATATACGTTAAATCCTATCATTTCATACCTTGCTTATTTTATTATGTCGATTATTATTTTATTGACATTTCTGTTATGCTATTACCTTTTTTTGTTCTGTTTTAGAAAATTTAGAAAAATAAATTAAAATTTCGAGCCAACACTGACCTTTCATTGTTGCTAAACGTTAAACTTTGTTATAAGGATTGCAGTTCTTCTATCTGTTTTTTGTTCTTTATTCTATAAGTAT
The DNA here is from genome assembly GCF_038396675.1 of Hydra vulgaris. Taxonomy (NCBI): domain Eukaryota; kingdom Metazoa; phylum Cnidaria; class Hydrozoa; order Anthoathecata; family Hydridae; genus Hydra; species Hydra vulgaris. The sequence goes on along the minus strand of NC_088932.1, from coordinate 16,811,785 downwards.
TTGATTTAAATTAAATATGATCTTAATTTGATATTTTATTACGAAATATATGTCTTTATATAAGAATACATATATGAATCTTTTTAGATTTTTTTAAGTTATTTTTAAATTTTTTATTCACGCAAATCAAGTTATAAATGTTTATAGTTTGCAGATATGTTTATATTATGTTCAAAATTAAAAAGTTTTTGATAAATGTATGTATGTGGTAATATGTGTTATATAATTGTTTTATAAATGTATTTTTAAAATAGTATAAAATGTATCTATTGTGTATATAAATATTATATGAGGTGTTTATATATGTTATATAAATTTAAATAAATATATTGTGTTTTATAGTTAGTATATATGTTTATATTATGTTGTTTCCATGTTTTCAAAGTGTGTGACTTGGCAAACATGTTGAGCAAGATTTTGCATAAATTTGTTATTTATGTTACTAATGTTGTTACATTTGGCTTTATGTTGGTGTCTATTGTTAAAAGTTATAAGTGGTTTTATTATAAAAATTCACTGCTTTTAATCATTCACTAAATGCCACTCAAGAAAAATCATTTTGCCATATATACATTTTGTTTATATCTTAATTTGAATTTTTAGAACCAGGATATACCAAAATAAATTGTTTTCTAAAACCTAACATGAAATAACAATATTTAACAACTACTGCTCTCTTATCATGACATCTTATCTCTATCAGGTATATTGATTTTCGATTTATATATGATGTTTTTCTTTGTATTTACTTATCCATTACAGTTTTTCATTTCAGATTTACCATATGATGGATTTATGCAATATAAAAGAACGAATATATGTACATTTTTATGAATTTTTAAAAACATCTGCTAATAATTAGTCCAGTCAACGTTCAAACTTCAATGTTGCATATACCAACTTTAAGTAGGTTCTTAAGAACTTGGCAACTTATCTATGTAAGTTTTTCTTTTCTTTTTAGTGCAATTGGAAAGAGCTGAAGGTTATTTTTTACACCAATTGAAAAGAATTGAAGTGTTTTTTAGTTACTTTACATGGTATAACTGATACTTATTTGAGTAAGTTTACTATTTTGTTTTATCTTTTATTGGATTTATTTGATATTTGATATATATTATATTAGATATATATTTTATGTGTTTAACATGGAAAACTGACTGTAATTTGTTGACACAAAAGTTTATAAACATAAATCTGCCTATATTCCAGTATATTTTATATTTGATGATGTTTATCTATATTTTATTGTATAAAGTGTAATACCACTTTTTAAAGGTATGTGTATATATATATATATATATATATATATATATATATATACATATATATATATATATATATATATATATATATATATATATATATATATATATATATATATATATATATATATATATATATATATAAAGGTATGTGTATATATATATATATATATATATATATATATATATATATATATATATATATATATATATATATATGTATATATATATATATATATATATATATATGTATATATATATATATATATATATATATATATATATATATATATATAAATAATTAATTGAGAGTAAAGTATACTGACTGGTATTGCTTCAATTTTTTATACAAGATTGTGCATTTATTATTTTTGTGCATTAAGGTAAAAATAATTTTGTGCATTGTGTTCTAGATTCTTTTTTAAATTTAAAATAATTGATGTAAATAAATATTGTTTAATATTTTTGATAAATGACTTATGTATGTAAATATATAAAAAGATATGGATTTCAATAAATCTTAAGTTTAAATAAAGTCTTTGACTAGAAAAGAGCACAATTTGTAAGATTCTTTTACATTCATTTATTCAGTTGTAGCAATAGTAAGATTACTGGTAATATCTTTAATGATAATATTGAAATTGAAATAGATAGGATTAGGCTTAACAAAGTTAATAATGTAAATGCTTATAGGCAACTTGAAAATAGTTGTCAAATGAAAAAAATAGATCTAGGCAGGATGAAATTAATCATTGTTGAAATGCTGCTCGATGAGCAGAAAACTTACTTGACAGAATTCAGTGTCAAACAGTGTTAATGTCTGTAAATTTGATTTTACTTTAAACACTTTAGAACAAACCAAAGTATGAGTTTAACTATTTATAGTAATAATTAACACTTTTAAATTTAAATAATTTTAATTTTTTTTTATAATTTATATCATAATTATGTTCTTTTTTCTTTTTTTTTTAGTGTGTCTTCCCTTTGTCAACTCTTGATTAGTTAGCTTACTGTTGAAACATGGTTTTAATTTTTGTAAATTTAGTATGATATGATATTTACTCTATTAATCATTAGTCAACAGTTAGAGAGAAGCTGGAGCTTAAATATGAAATGCTGGAAATTAGCTTTTAATCAAGGTAAAAATAATTTTGTTTACTGGTAACAAAATAAAACCAGTTAATACTATTTATTCCGTGTTTTCTCTCTCTCTCTCTCTTGCTCTCTCTCTCTCTCTCTCTCTCTCTCTCTCTCTCTCTCTCTCTCTCTCTCTCTCTTAGATGAGAAGGAGATTTAATATAAATTATGTAATTACTGAGCTCTTAATCATTTCTTAATACCACAAATAATAATGACCATTTATAACAAATATTTTACGAGTTGCTTGCTATTCTATGATATAGTTGCTCAAATTGTTTAACTATAATTGTCCCTTGATTGTTCAAATATTGTAATAAATAAAATCTTTTTAGTCCAAGTATTTAAGTTAATAAAATATCTTATTAAGTTTTGGTATTATTTGCCAGTGTTACAACATTGTTTTGCCTAGCCTTTTTATAATCTTTTTTAATTATTCTGTTGACACAGAATATATATTTTCTGTTATTACTATCCTGATTTTACTACCAATAAAATGCAAATAGTACTTTTAATAGTAATTAAAAATTGTAATTTTTTTTCATTTCTTTGTTTAGGTATTTGCTGGCTTTACTTGACTTTCCTTTTCTGGTACCTGTGTTGTGACAGATTTTAAAAAGAACTCAACTGATGATAATGCGGTCTTTATGTCGTTAACTATAAGCAATGACGTTGCTGATAAAGACTCAAAGTTAAAATATTTATAGATAAATTTGTATTTAATTGTTTAGATAATATATCAGTTTACTAATATGTTTTTATTGTTAATAATGATTTAATAACTTATAACGGGTATTACGGGTTGCTTACTCCTAGTCATTATCATTATATTATGAATTCATATTAGTTAATAAAATTGTATTGAATATTCTCTGGTTATCGTGTTTTATACGTGTATTTAATTTTTTAGATAGTACCCAATCGGCAAATTTAGTTGTAAATGCGCATTAGAAACTCGTTTAAATACGTATTGATGTGGTATGTATGTTAGCCATTTTATCGTGTCGAACACGCATTAGAAATACGCATTAGATGCATATAAAGTCAGGTATACAATACGACGCCTATTGAGTATCAAACTCGTATTTGAAACTCTTGTAAACACGTTTAAAACACGATAACCAGAAAATATTCAATACGATATTTTCCTGGTATTACATGCGCATTTAAAACTTTCCAGAATACTCATTATTTACGAATATTTGTAAGCCATTTTATCGTGTCACACGCGCATTAAAAATAGACATCAGATGCGTATAAAGTGTGGTTGCATATGCAACCACACATACAAAAGCGTTATTAGATATAAATATGTTTGAAAAGTTACCTGGTAAAACTAGTCCAGTAAAGAAACTAAAATGGCTCGATAAAGGTGTTGAAAAGACAATTAACTGTTTTGACTCCGATGGTGTTTCTATTGGTTTATGTTTTTGTTATAAAAAGAGTTAGAAATTATTGACTTACACATAAAAATCTCAGACAATCTGCTTCCTGACTTAAGAATAAAAGCATCGCCTCATTAATATTTTGCGAAAAGATTTAAGTTAGTTCAAGAGCACAACAAAAAGTATAAGACGGACGTAAAAATAATCCATATTCCTAATTTTCATTGTGAGCTCAACCCAATAGAAATGTATTGAGCTCAACAGAAAAATCATTTAAAAAAAATCAATGATCAAAGTAATAATGGAGTGTTAATTAATCAATGACTGCTTGAGTCAAAAGAAAATTACGAAAAACGTGATGTCAACGATAAACTTTAGGGTCGTTTTTTTAGAATCATAATTGACTATAAAGCAGATATGAGTTATAAATATATCATAAAAAAATATTTTAAATGTGGAGATGAAATAAAATCTCATAGGAAAACTAGTTTAAATTTAAAATTAATCTAGTTAATTGAAACCGATGTTAGTATTTTTTTTATATTTTTATTCAAGTTTTTTGAACCAAATCTTAGTAATTAATTTTTTTTAGAACTTATTTTCAATAAATTTAAAAAATATAATACTTTTTATTGTTTTAAATTGTTAAAAAAGCTAAAATAAAAGTTTTGTAATTTAATTTAGGCAACAACACTCCATTGTCCAACAACATTCCGATGTCAAGTCCAAAAAATATCCAATAAATGTCTATTCCAAGTCGAGTCCAACAAATGTCTAATGACCTTTAAATTCCCCAACAACAGACTTTTTTTTTTTTAAATAAAGCTAATGATGTTTTACAGTTTTTTGGCCTTAAAATAAAAATCATAATTTTTTAAAAAACTGCTTCATATCTTTTTTACAGGCACAATTACGCTCATTTTATATCTATTTTAGATATTTTTGGAAATTTCTAGCGGTCCCTAAAAGCCACGAGGATAAATATATCGAATTATTAAAAATTTATCTTCTATTTCATCCAAAAATGTATAAAAATTAAAAATCAAGTTTTGGTAATTTTTATAGAAAAAAAATTAAAATTAAAAGAATTTAATTGCATTTTATTTTAATTTTATTATACAGATTTTTGACCATAAAAAAAAAAAAAAAATTTTATTTATAAGGTGCTTCATAACGTTTTTGCTAGAACCATTGCAGTCAATTTAAACTTATTTGGAAATTTTTCATAAATATCATAAATATCCGGATAAACACAAGGTAAGCCACTGCCCCAAAGTTACTTTTCCTCATAATCAAAAGTTTAATTTTTTTTTATTAACGCAACTTCTAAAGAACAAATAGAAAACAAAAAGAAAACAAACAAAAATTAATAAGTGATATGTTTTTTTTTGGAAAAAAGTTTTTTTATGGGTTCCCTTTTGGGACCTTTATATATTAAACCACGTGTCAAAATTTTTTATTACCAACAGATTCGGAGCAGCAACATTATAATTAACTAGAAAAACAAAAAATTATCAATTTTGTTTAATATGTGAATTTATGATGCTGTGCCCTTTGAAAATCCATCAGTTTTTTTAACTTTGAAACTATTTTTAACGACAGATGTGTAATAGAAGTTACTATTAGACATATTTAAAATAAAATTAAAAATAATTGAGAAAATTTTGCTTTTTTTTTTTGCTTTTTTTTAAAAAATCATCCTGTCCCATTTTTTTAAAGGATACTGTGTGTGTATATATATATATACATATATATATATATATATATATATATATATATATACATATATATATATATATATATATATATATATATATATATATATATATATATATATATATTTATATAATTTATATATATATAATTTGTATAAAAAAAAGCAAAAAGATAAACAAGAACAAAAAAAAAAATTTACCTTAATTGCAGTCGTCTACATACGAATTGATAATTTTGAGTTTGCAGCAATGTTCCGCTAGGTTGTTTGTAAACCCATTTTGAACTCATTTTAATCACTTGATTACTGATTGAACTGATTACTTTATTACAAAATAATGCATTATATAAATATATATATATATATATATATATATACATATATATATATATATATATATATATATATATATATATATATATATATATATATATATGTATATATATATATATATATTGTATATATATACATATATATATATATATATATATATATATATATATATATATATATATAAATATATATATATATATAAATTAGTAAAAACACTTATCTAATTTTTGATTACTTCAACACTGTGTTTCACCATCAGTAGGTTCATCAGGAAGAAATATTCTTTCTGGATTCTTCCTGATGAACCTACTGATGGTGAAACACAGTGATGAAGTAATCAAAAATTAGATAAGTGTTTTTACTAATTTATTGCTCTGCTCTCTTAGAATATTGAGCACTCTGCTTGTAAAATACACTAACATAATTTATATATATATATATATATAATATATATATATATATATATATATATATATATATATATATATAATTGAAATCTTTAAAAAAAGTGGATTAAAATAGATAATAATTTAGAAAACAACTAACGGATTTTGAAATTGGACAAGTTATTGAAGTTGATGACCAAGGAGAGCCTTACAAGGAGAGCATTGGAAAACGTTTTAAACGACAAAACTTAGCGAATAGCAGCTTGGTGAAGAAATATAAACACACTTTTACTGCTTAAAGGTCTACAGGATCTGGGAGAAAGTCTAACAATTCAAAAGAGGAAGCTTGCTGTATTCTTTATGCTTTCAAAAAAGATTGTTTAAACTACATGTTCTGAGATAAAACTAAATTTGAACCTTATTAATATCTGAAAATGGACAGCATCTTGACAGATAAAAGAAGAAGGTGAGTTTTTTGCAAGATAACAAGTAAAAACTACCTTTGCTAGTGAAATCAATTGCAAAAAAAGGTTAAAGTGGTGCATTGAGCACAAAGATGTGAACAACG
>NC_088932.1:16770000-16797500 GCF_038396675.1 Hydra vulgaris | reverse complement strand
AAAAATTTGGTGTAAACTTATGAAAAAACTTGAAGTGTACGGTGTAATAAATAAACTCATTCATTCAGTGGCGGATTTACCATATTCGAGGCCATAGGCACGTTTTCTATTATATTAGTTAAGTTTTTAATTCTTGTGTTCTATTGTGTTTTGGATATTTATTAGAACGTAACAAAGCAAAAAACGTACATAGGTTTTAAATGTACATTAAGTATTTTTTTTTATTTTGGATGAAGATGCACTAATAAGACTACTCAAAATGCGATACCATTTATTTTTTTCGCAGATTTTAGGAGGATCGATTACATTGACTTAAAACTTAACCTTTCTGACTTTTAAAGACGCAAACTCATCAATTAAATCAGAACAGTCCAAGGACCGACTTATTTTATTTTCAATGGAAATTAAAGCTAATGCAGATAAGCGGTCTTGACCCATAGTGGAACGTAAATAGTTTTTTATGAGTTTTAATTTGAAAAATGACCTCTCTGCGCTTGCCACTGAAATAGGGGAAGTTAGTAAAATTCGTAGGGCAATAAATAAATTTGGAAAAATTTCGATTAAAGAATTTGCCGTAATATACTTCAAAATTTCCAGTGCATCTTTCGATTCCGCCGAAGCTTCCATTCTTAAAAATGTATTTATTTCCGAGTATAACTCTTCATGGTTCACGTCCGATTCTTCTGTACTAGGATTTCTCAGTGATATTTCTAAATTTTTACAATCATTCAACAATTCATTTGCATCTAAACTTCGCATTTTTTCGGTACGGGTTAAAAAACCTAATATTTTGTTGTATGAATCAAGCATTTTGAATCTTTCATTTAAGCTTACTAATGCAACATTAATTATTGCATTAAAAAAATCTACTTTATATTTAGACTTTCCATTTAGAGGTGTATCAGTTCCTTCATATTCAAGTGTCTTGTGTAATTTTCATATGTCTTGTTGTATATTCTTCATATGTCTTGTGCAACAGTAAAAATGTAAAGACAATATTATATAAAATAAATATACAAACAAACAAAAAGTCATTCAGTTAGGAGGATGGATAAACAGAAAAAGCCTTTGAGACGTGTAGGTGTATATGGGCAAAGATATATTTGTCACAGTCATTGTCAATGTATATGAGACTAGAAACCGCATACTCTTTCATATGATTGCCAGGCATTATGTATAACGCAAAAAAAAATTGCTACATACATAATAATAGATGTATATGTAAAGTTGAATATTTTATAAAAATACTGTTTATAAAAATACTGTACGCATACATTATATTGAATTTTAATAAATGAGTTTCGTTGTTTATATTTATTGTACTAAGAAAATTTTTTTATATTACTTGTACTAAGAAAAAAAAAATGCGAGGCCACCGGCAAATGCCTGCTTTGCCTCTGCTTAAAACCGCCGCTGCATTCATTTGATATCAGCATTTCTTTCCAACTGATATTAAAGGGTTCAGATCGGAAATTCACAATCCAATCTGACCAGCATACTTAGTAAAGCTCCACAGGGTAGCGTTTCGGGTCCAATATTGTTCATGTTATATAATAATGATCTAACCTCTATAATAATCTATAAATCCTAAGTACTCTCTAATGTTATACGCCAAAAATATTAAGCCATATAGTTTATTTACGGATGCCATTTACAGTCATGATTTCGCTGTTGCCATTTATATAGTTTCTGTTCAAAAAAGCAATAGTTAAAAGTAGTAATAACTAGTGTTTTACTCATAGAATAGCACCTACTCCATTTTGTGCAGATACAAATTACAAATATAAATAAGGAGATCATAACCTGGTCAAAAAACACAAAATATTTTGGTGTGGCTATGGGTTCTTACTTAAATTACAAATCCATACTGGAAAAATTATCCGTGCATCAAACATTTAATGATATTTATTCCTTAAGCGTTTTAAAAGTCGTGATCGACGTGTTATCGTAAGAGCCTACAATTCTACATTAGACCGAATTTAGAATATTGCTCTTCAATTTGGTCGTCAAACCGCACTAGATTGAACAAAGCAGTAGAAAGAGTGCAACTACGTTTTACTTAGGAAATAGCTAACCTAAATTAACTTTTCATATTTTATTAGACTTATAAGTCTTGGTTTGGAACTACAAGAAATTCGTTGCCTTTAGAAATTAAGGATACATGTTAAAAAATTCTGAAAAATTTTGCTTGCCTAAATATACCGATTTTCTTTTTAATAAATGATTTATATTTACACTCGCGGTCACAAATTCAAATTACGCAAACTAAAGTGTAAACTCGGTGTCCGTAAATACTCTTTCTCACTCAGGGTTGTTAATATTTGGAATTAATAACTTTGGAGTAAACAAATTCCAGGGTGACTCTTTGCAGTTTTCCAAAAAAGATCCTTCAAGGCAGTGGCTCAATATATTATCGATTAAATATAACTAATAATAATGTAACTATTTAATAAAAATTATAATATAATAATTATTAAACAACAATAATTGTTAATTCGCATAATTATAAAATAATATAATGTTAATATAATCTGCACCACGACACTAAGTTGTTGCTAAAAAAGTTATTTAAATAATATAATAAATAAATGTTATGGAAATTAAAATAGTATCAAATAATGAACTGAAAACTAATTATTCTCCAAACCAATTCAAAACAAAACTTAAGCAATTACTTTTGTAAACTGAAAATGATTTGAATTTTTTCTAACAAAGCTTCTTTAAATTAGAAATCAATAATTAATAGTTAATTGATTAATTACTTTAGATTATTGATACCTAATTAATCAACATATGTACATATATTTTTATTACTTTAAATGATATTATCTTAATAAATAATCTCCTTAGTGAGAAATTTATTTTTATTTTTGCGTTATTTATAAATCTTTTACTTTTATTTTTTACTATTTGTTTGCTTTTACTAAATTGGCAATAAAAAGGATTAAATTTATTAAAACATTAGTTTAATTAAACTAGTTAAACTAAAAACTGCTCTAACAATAGAATGTGTTTTATATAAAATCATATCTTCTTATTTTCAAACCAATTCTTAAATGTTATTTTTGTCATTTTAATATTTTATTAAACTTTGTTTCTTTTATTTTACAAAATAATTCTTAAATCTTATTCTTTGAAAAACTATAACTTTTAAACGCTATGTGATATATTTACATTTTCTTTTATAATATTAAATCAGAGATATTTACATTGAAACTAAATTTTATTGTTAAACTTTATTTTATCAAGTAATGACGCATTTTTTGGGGCTTAATGATAAAACTAAACTTGTCTTCTTCTAGCCCCAGTCATTTAATTATTTTTTGATTTTACGACTGTAAATTTTTTTTTTATTGGCAAAAAGTGTAAATAAATAAAAATAAATAATATATTTATCAAAAATTAAATATATCATCGGAGATTATTTGTCCGTTTAGCCACTGTTAACTTATGTAACTTTACATAACTTATGCAACTTTACATGTATATCAAACTGCAGAAGTCAAAAAATTGTACATTCTACTTTCGTTACACCTATATAAGTCAGTTGGTCTATGTAACTACACTGCGACTTCATCCGTATTAGTTAATTTATGTACGCACTGATGATTATATGTGAAACTATTATTATGTGAAACTTTAAAAAATATAAATAATAAAGAAATATAGTTATAATTAAACGACAAAAATCAACACAAAAAAAACTTTCAAACACATTAAAACACAAATCAGAGAGTCGTACTCTAAACCGTTGTTAGCTGTACCTCAAAATACGTGGCATTGATCATTCACAGCTCTGCGCCAATATATTAAGATAATTAAATATTTAAACCTTATTTTGCATTAGCGTTTTGTGGGGTTTTTATTTGTACGCGCGTACAAATAAAAACTCTTAAAGTAAAATTAAGTCTTAATAACTAAAATTAGTATTCACTAAAATGGATTCATTACATAAATACAAAAAGTTAAGAAAGTTATTAATATTATCGTATTTAAAGCATACATAAATAATTTATAGTTGGTATAAAGGGATAGGGTAAACAAATTTGTTGCGTAATTTAGGGGGAGAAAGGTCAGTTATACGTGACGATTTTTTATAAGAGGGGAGGGGGGAGTGAGAGGGGTCTAAAATTCTCAAATATTCGACGACCATAAGGGGTCATCCAAAAATTATGTCACTCAATTTTCGACAGTATGCTAGTATGTTTAAGCTCTCAGCGTTGTTAAGGAGAAATTTAGACAATTTGTATTTCTTAAAAACAAAAGTTTACATTTTTAAACTTCAATTTTTTGTGCTTTCCGCTAATTTTTGACAATTACTGTTTTATATATATTTTTTAAAGAATTTAAGCTTTTCTTATTTAATTTATTATATTTTTGTAAAACTTTTTAATCGAAAGCATCAAGCAAAACAAAACTACCTCTAAAATACATAAAACGCGACGGGGCAGCGTCATAAAAACAGCTGAAACAATTGTGTTAAGCATTTAAATTTCAAAAATGTCTCTTTTATTCAAAAGTAAAAACACTCCTTGTTTACAGCATTAAAATATTCAATAAATGACTAAAAACCTCTTACTTTATTTTTTCGTAAACAGTAATTCCGTAATTACTTTATTACGAATCACACCAGTTTTTAAGACTGGCAATGACTCTATTATTTTTAATTATAGACCTATATCTATATTACCGTGTTTCTCCAAATTGCTTGAAAGAATAGGGTAGGGTGGGGCAAGATGCCCTCCTTAACAAACTTTAGCGTATATAACAAATACATTTTCTAGTAATTTTTCTTTTTAATTTCAAAGTTTACTTATAAGAAAAGACATTGGTAAGATAAAATAACTACTTTAATACTGGTGATAAACTTTAAAATTAAAAAAACTAATAATTGTGCAAGGAGACATCTTGCCCCAGCCGTGGGGCAAGATGCTCCAAAGAGTGCATCTTGCCCCAAACTTTTACAACAGTTGTTAAAAATAACTATCAGTTAAAATAAAAGCTATTAGTAGTTCTTTAAAAAACTCTTTACATTTTATTAAAATAACTGAAATATAAACACTGCAATTATTCTATGCAATTGTCTTGAAGATAAATAACTTTTTTAAATTTATATCACTAACATAAATGTTCAAATAACATATACATGATTATGATTCACAGTAGTAGCATAAGTTTGAATCATCTGGACCACATGAAAAGTGGTACCAAGATGTACATTTACTACATTGTGTCCAATCATCAAATGGTGGCACATTGTATGGACATATGGTGCATAGAGTTGTATCAGTGATAAAACTTTCAGAGGCAGAAACCATATCTTTCTTCCTTTTCATTTGTTTCTTTATGCCATTAGGTCTTTCTGCTTTTTGCTTTTCACGCTTTTACACTTTTTTTGTTTTCAAATTTATTGATTTCATTTTTTTGCTTGATCACCTTATTAAGTGCAGCTTTTTCTTTACACAATATGACTGCTTGTTGCTTTTTTTTTACATTGTTTTCATGCTCTTCTAGTCGCTTCTTGAAAGGTGAAGAAGTAAGGTTTTCAGCTGACTCTGTCTTTCTCTTTCGTTGTCTTAAAACAGGAATTTTGGGATGCGGAGAAATCTTTTCCAAAATATTTAAAGGAGAAGTAAGGCCAAGATACTCATCAACAATTGGCAAAACTGCATCATCAACAGCCTTCAATTTTGCAGCAGTTGTTGTTGTGCTCATGACATTTGCCAACTGTATAGGTGCAACAAGAGGCAAATTAGGCAATTCACTAGACTGCTGACAGGTTTTCAATGGCTCAGCTTCATTAGTGAGAAAAGCTGCTTCAAAGGCTTCATCATTAAAAATAAGGTCATTTGTTGGGTATAAACCAGAGCATCTAAAATCATTGATTGCTTTGTCAATGTTTGCAGTAAAGTTGTAGGCAGTTGCAAAAATACCTGCCATGTCAAAAAATGAAGTTCTACGCCCCTGATGTGATAACATCCAGTTGCTTGCTGCTGTATTGTAGCCAACTTTCAATGGTTTAAAAAATGTACGATCTAAAGGTTGCATCTTGTGTGTACAATGAGGTGGAAGAGTTATGAGATGGATCCCATTGTCACGACAAAAGTTAATGGCCTCAAGTGTTTTGTGACTGTGATGACCATCAAGTACAATTAATTGCTCATTAGTTTTAGATGCATGAGTCACATCAACAAAATGTGTTATTCATTCAATGAATAAAGATGAATCAGTCCATCCACTCGAGCTAACTTTAATAATTGAGTCTGAAGGTGCACCAACAGCCAGCCTATCAGTCATTCGCTTACGGGGAAATATAAATAAGGGTGAGGCATAAGTGCCACTAGCACTCATTGCACACACAACTGTCACAGTAGCGCCTCTTTCTCCACTAGTTATTTTCGAAATTTGTCGTTTGCCTTTCGTTGCAATTATTTTTCCTGGCTCATGGACATTTGTGATTCCAGTTTCATCCATATTCCAGAGCTGTTTGGCTGAAAACTTATGTTCCTCAAATAATGACTTGTATACTGAAAAAAACTGATTTACTTTTGGTTTATTGAAGCCAATGGCTCTGCTGATACTGGTGGCTTGTGGAGCTCGAATAGAAAGTTGTGGATTGCGAGACATGAATCATCGCAGCTAATCCACTCCTGCCATTTTTGACTCTTTATTAGAAGGATTATCGATTCCCATTTGTTTAGCAAAATCTTATGCTAGGCGACGCACATCTATTGTTGTCAAGTCAAATAATGCTGTTTCCATTATCTGAACTTGTGTAACAATCTTTAATCCAAATTCTTTACTAAAAACAGGAAATTTTCCACCCAGAGACAAACCACCAGCTACTTTTACTTTTCCATCTCGATGACGTTGTAATGTTTTTTTATTAATACTAAATTCTGATGCAACATTCTTTAGACTGCAGCCCATCTTTATTATATCTAATGCTGACTTTATTTTATCATTTGCTGCACCTCTCTGTGTTTTTCGCACATAATTTCTCACCATTATTTGTAATATTTAAATATGTATCTAAAGAAATATTAAAACCTTAAAATTTTAATTAAATAAACATACAAACACATACACAGTATCATATAATTATTCAAAACATTATTATTTTATACATTACATAACATCTATAAATTAACTCTATAAATCAATAAATAAAATATAAACCAATAAATAAAGTATAAATATAAACCAACATATAAACATTGTCAATAACTAAACTAGTAAACGTTTTTATGTTCTAAACACACTTTAAAAATGGTAGAAATTCCGTAAAACCACGACGCAAGAAGCCCTTTGAGGGCATCTTACCCCACGTAACCGAGGACATCTTACCTCATCTGTAGTGAGTGCAAGTTCAATACAAATAAAATTAATTTTATTGCTAAGTTATAAAATTTCTTGACTATATTTTATTTTGGGATAAATTCTCTATAAAACAATACATTTCTTACCTTAATCGTATAAGTATTGCCAATCCAATAAACATTCAAAGTTAGAAGCAACTTACTAACAAAGTACTCCAAAAAGTAATTAACCGATTTAAACAACACCTACCAGCAATATTAAAAACATTTTTATTCCACGATTTTGTTTTAACTTTATGAATAGTATTATAGAGGGATAAAACATTACCGTTCTATGATGCTCTCACATAAGCAAAAAGACTTCTTGCCCCACGGGTCATCTTGCCCCACCCTACCCTAATGTACAACAGGCTATTTAGTTATTTATCAGAAAACGATATGTTGTATTCAAAACAGTGTGGTTTCAAAAAAAGTGTTCCACTGAACATGCAGTGGTTGAAATAGTCAATCAAATAACAAACGCATTATTTACTAACTATTTTACATTAGGAGTTTTCATTGATCTGTCAAAGGCTTTTGATACTGTAAACCATAACATACTAATAAAAAAAAACTTGAATATTATGGAGTAAAAAATAATAACTTAGTTTGGTTCGAAAGCTAATTGACCAATAGAAAGCAATTCATTCAATGATTCAAAAGCTATTTGACCAATAGAAAGCAATTCATTTAATATGAGCAAAAACAACCAATTTCATATGCTGTGACTTGTGATGTCTCCCAGGGCTCTAATTTAGGACCCTTATTATTTCTAGTTTATATAAATGACTTAAATTTAGCAATAGACTTTATAAATTATATTCTTTTTTCAGATGACTTTAATCTTTTTTATGCCCACAGAGATATTAAAACACTTTTTGAAAAAGGTAAGGAAGAGTTGGGTAAGGTTAATGAATGGTTTGTAAGTAATAAACTGTCTCTAAATGTGGATAAAACCAAATTAATTTTATTTCATAAAGTAAATAAACTATTCCCATTAAACTGCCAAATCTAAAATATTAGAAGAAAAACTTCACTTATCTTTTTGGGCGTAATATTAGATGAACATTTACGATTGACTGATCATATAAAAAGCATTGAGAAAAAGTTAATAAAAATTATTTCCATGATTTAGGGCTAAAATACTTTTAAATAATAAATATTTTAAAAGCTGATATTTTTATTTTATTCATTATTATTTGATTTATTGTAATATTGCATGGGCAAGAAAAAGTCATACAAAATTTAAAAAATTGTACAGTAAACAAAAGCATGCGTGCAGAATATTATTTGGAGCTGAAAAAATTGTACAATACGAGCCTCTTCTGCGTATACTAGGCGCATTAAAACGTTTATAAAATCAACTTACACCTTGTTTTATTGTTCATGTATAAAATAAAGATCGGACTATCTCCTAAAATATTTCAGTCCTACTGTACAATCTCTCTAATTCGAATCTCCTTAATTCGAAAACCTCCTTAATTCGATTAAAGCAAAGTCACCGTGAAATGCGTTTAAGAAAAATTAACTTTCTATAATTCGAAAATCTCTCTAATTCGAACTTTTATTTTTCCCCAAAAAATTCGAATTAGAGAGATTTTACTGTATTTTAAAAAAGTAGTGCATAAATACCCGACAAAATTTTCAGATAATAACTACATTGTCCCTAAATATAATTCAAAACAAATTACATATTCAATTCAATATCGTGGACCTTATTTGTGGAAAAAGTTTCTTAATATTGCAATTACGAAAAAAGTTTCCTAATATTGCAATTACGAAAAAAGTATACAACAGTTTAAAAATGAATCGAAACAGGTATTATTATATATGGATTTTAACATATCCGATTTTAAATTTCTTTTAAACTAAAATTAAATTAAATTAAATATGTCTCGGAATTTCAAAAAATTTTTTTTCATTAATTCGGTTATGGTGTTTCCTCTAATCTTAAAAGTTATTATTAAAATCTAAGCTGACATCTCGAATATTTTTATTTTTATTTTTTTTTACTATCAATGAATTGTTATTTACTTTACTTTTATATAAATTGGTATTAAAATTTACATAATTATTACAGTTTTTTTAAATTAAGTAATCTTTTTTTTTTAATTTTTCATTCTTTATATAAATATTTCTTTATTACAAATTGTTATATATTTTAGTTTCATGTTTTCTAATAAATACTTTAAATAATATACGTTTATAAAATACGTGTTCTTTAATTAATTAATTTATTTTTTATTTTTATTTTCTACTTTTCTTACAGTTTTTGTTGTTTACTTGATTATTACTCCTAACATAAATATTGAAGTATTTTTTAAAGTAATTGTTATTTATTTTTACATTTATAATTTCAATAAATAATTTGTAAAGAATAAATATATTATACGGTTATTGTAAAAACGTACGATTGGGGCTAGGTGATAAGACAAAATAATGTCTTCGACTAGCCCCGCTAGTGTTTTTATTTATAAACTTTTAAATTATAAAATTACTAAACGGCGAAAATAAACAAACAAATCGTGATTTTTTTTAAATAAACCAATCAAAATGCAAACAAAATAAAACGGTATTTTTTGAAAACAAAAGGGCCAAAACGCTATATTTTTCTTCGGATCTCTCCTTGACTTTGCTGAGCTTAAGCATATCTTTTATGAGAAATGTATATTTTAATACTTTTCTAAAACGTGTGCGTTCTAGGACGTTTACTTTTTCAAAACGTGTGAACGCAGGAAAAAAACTTTTTTTTTTTTGTTTTATTAAGAAGTACTTCTATTTTACAACGCAATAAATTAATAAAACGGTTTTCATGAAACAGGCACCTTAGAGAATTCAAGTATTTAGAAAACGGTGCTTAAAACGTGCGCAATTAAGAGTAGACTCAACGATATACTTTTCTTATATCTTGTTTTAAACAAAATCTCAACCTTGATATGCTTATGCTCTCTCTCTCTCTCTCTCTCTCTCTCTCTCTCTCTCTCTCTCTCTCTCTCTCTCTCTCTCTATATATATATATATATATATATATATATATATATATATATATATATATATATATATATATATATATATATATATATATATATATATATATATATATATATATATATATATATATATATATATATATATATATATATATATATATATATATATATATATATATATATATATATATATATATATATATATATATATATATATATATATATATATATATATATATATATATATATATATATATATATATATAAAGAAACATAACTATTTTAAGGCGTCAATTGTCAATTGGTCGATGGCATAACTATTTAAGACGTCAATTGGTCAATGAAATTAAATTGCGCTTCTTTTCCTTCCATATTACTCATTTTTGAGATCTGTACTACATACAATTAAAAAAAAGTACAAAAAAACAAGAAGAATAAAGGTTTTTAAAGCATACAGAGACAGATACATAAAAAAAATGAGACTCAGCTAAATTGTGAATCAAGAGTAAGCGAGATTTGGTTTATGGAACTTAAGATGATAGCTCCTTTGAGCAGCGACCGCGATAGTATTTGTAGAGCAGAGAAAGAAATATATACACCGGCGTATAGCCACGGGTGTTAAAACCTTTATTTTTGGAGGCCTTTGCTTGCACGGTTGAGGGTTCGTCACGCATAAATAGAACAATTTTTTTATTTTGATGTTTTATTTGAAACTATTATTTTTGTTTAACTATGACTATATCTATTTATTAATGATATTTTTTAAAGTTTCACAGAATAATAATAACAATCAATGCGTACATAAATTGAATTTTATGGCCGTATTCGCAGTGTAGTTACATACATTGACTGACTTAAATAGATATGGAGGAAGTGGAGTGTACATATATATTATTTTTTGCACTCCTATAGTTTGATATTACGTTGTATAGATTAACAATGAAGGGACGAATAAGCTCCAAAGATATGTTTAATTTTTGATAAGTATACTATTTAAATAACTTCACGTTTAACAATTATCGTTGTTTAATAATTATTATATAAATATTTTCACTTTATAATTATATCGTTTTATTATTATTTGTTTCATTGATGATATATAGAGAATATCATTTTTTTTATGAAGCCGTTGACGTAGCGGACTACACATTATTCGACTAAAATCAAAGCAATTTGTGTTAGGTTTATTCCAAAGAAATTTTACTCAATTTAAAAAGTCAATTCCAATTTATGTTAACTAAGAATAGCCGCAGTCAAGTGTGCATCAACTAAGGGTTTAGGTTTAAGGCTAGGCACTTTTTAATCAATCACACCATAGCGGAAATAATTTATTTGAAAAAAAATGTCTATAAAAAATGGTTTGCATTTTCGAAACCACGATACTTTCCACAATTATGATCTAAATTTTGTAAATATTCTGTAAAGGTTTTTTTTTTTAAAAAAAGAAAAAATTAGTTGTTTTTTTGTAGTATAATAAAATATATCCAAGTTTATGGGAAAAAATAATTTATCTCAAAAAAATTTATTATCGTCAAAAAATGGAGAACAAGGAAAGTTTGAAACCCCCTCTAATTGTGGGAGTTAAGGGGGTTGCCCAAGAAACCAGCTTGTTTTTGACCCTGTGAATTTAGATAACCAAAATTTGGAATATATAAATAACCTTGACTAAAAAAATATTTTAAGGACACCAAACTTTTTTTTTTCGATTACCCTATTTTATTGCTATAATGAGACAAAAAATACAATATTTCAAAACACGATATCTGCAGATATGAACATGGTAGCTACATCAAAATTTCAACATAGCTTTAAGATGATAGTAAAATCCATTTGTCACTCCAATTTTTTGATTGACTTATTTAGTCAAAAGTTATGCCTCTATTAGTAAAAAGAGTACTAAAGACATAACAATATTTGTATAAATGTCACAAATTAGGAAATTATTTACCTCAATAAAAGAAAACCCTATGATATATGGATTATATATAATATATGAGTATTTCCTGAAAATTTCAACTTATTTTATCCATTCAATTTTGAGATATTATGTTTCAAAATCCTCAAAACTATGTAAAACCTAAAACATGAGAAAATCAAGCTTTCATCTAAAATAATAAAAAAAAAGATGTTAAAAACCGCCAGCAACATAAGATTCGCACTTTTCATTCTCAGTCTCTTTATCCATATATCTTTTTTTGACTGCTCTTAATTTTTTTTTCTTTTAACGATTGCACTAAATTGCTTTTCCATTCTTGCTACACGTTTGCGATCTCGTGCAATGGATTTTTCAGCGGTTACTTTCCATGTAAGCCAAAATGTCCTAAAACTGCATTCCCTTCGCCACTCCCATCATTATAATGTAAAACAGCTGAGTTAATTGAACACTCAAATGTTCTTCTTTCAATCAAAAAAGTTTTAGGACAGTTAATCCATACTACTGTGTTGAACCATTCATTAGTGTTTTGAGTTTGTCAGTGAACGCATTTGTTCAATAAGTCATCTTCTAATAAACTTACAAAGATTGGTTTTAAAAAGCAATGAATGGACATAGGTGAACTTATGGTGTTTTTGAATTTTTTTTGTCTTGTTAGTCTTATCTAAGTCTTATCTTTTTGTCTTGTTAGTCTTATCTTGCTTTTCAATAATAGGTTTGCATAGAGTTTATTGTTTCTAAATTCAAGTTCTTTTTTTTTTGATATGGGATTCTTTGTACCTTTATGTGATTTCGCAAGATTTCTAAAACGAGTACCTTAGCGCTTCTGAACATGCCCAATACTTACCAATTTGAGAGGTGTTATATCAAAGTCTTTATAGGAAAGAGTTGTTGTTTTTTCTTTTTTTTTGAAAAAATCAAGATTTATTTCTAGGGCAACCACCTTAAATTTTATGAGGTTTGAACTTTTGAACGTTAAAAGATTTTTGATTATAATATGAGATAATTTTTGATGATAAATGAGAAATTTACTGATGAAATTTTACGATGGTAGAGGTTTTTTGAAAATGCTATTATTGTCTCTTTTCCTAACATATAATTGAACTTTAGGGCCCTAATTTTATGGTAAATTTTTAATGTTAGAGGAGATTCGGGTAGCACCAGACACTTAAAGAAAATATTGATTGTGCACATGTACTAACAGAAAACAAAGTGCCAAAAGACATTTTTAAAAGTATAAACATTCATTTATGTAATTAGAAACCAAGAATAATTATTGTATACCTTAATAAGATACAAAGCATAAAATAAAAGCATTGTAAATTACATTGGGTGTTAAATAAATGAAATAATAATAATAATAAAAGAAATAATGTTAGAAAAAGGCATGTTTTAAAATTTAAGGGGAGCCCTAAACGCATAGATTAACAGGTAGTAGATCAGGAAAATCCATATTACAATATTGGCAGACACCCTAAATTGCGTTAGCAGTCTTTCGCAAAATCTCTTAATCAAAAGATATAATATAATAACCATGATTTTACCTCTTTTTTACTAGTGTGACTCAAATGTAATATATAATAATTTAGCCTTCTCAACACAATAAAAAAAATCGCCTTTAAAAATTGCTTCTAATATATAAGGAATGGGAATGAAAATGTCATTATTTAAAAATATGAACATTAGCTTTTTATTAATAAAATAAAGAATTTAAAAACACTTTTTTAAATCTAAGGTCTTTTTATTGGAATTAAATGTAATAATTTTTTAGGTTTGTGTAAATTAAATGTATTACTATTTATTTTTAAAAATTTGCTCGTTTTTAATATATTAATGCATTAAGTTGTCTGGAAACACCCTACAACCTTGTGTCCGATTTCACCCGATCGTACCTCATTCGCCAATACTAGTTTTAAAACCAGTTAATTAAAGTTTTAGACGAATTTTTTTTTTTTTAAATTATTGTAAATAAAAATATATTTTTAATTAATAAAACATTATTAGTTTATATAAAAATTAGGTATAATAATACGTGAACCAAATATAATGATACATCGCTCTTCTGGTGGTGGGAAACAATATCTTGCACCCCTAGTAAATCGCTTCGGCATATAATGATAGATATTTTGCATAGGCCATATTTTCACTCAAATAATATTTTTATAGAATTTAAAATCACATAGCTACTTTAGTTTAGGCTGTACATCAAGTATCTGGAGTTTCCCGCCGTTCGGTTCTACCTGGGCTAGATTTTTTCCTACTTTAGTTACGGTTTATAACGTTTAAATAACAGGTTAAATGTATAAACAACATTCTTCTGTTTTTTATATTTCCTTTTGATATAGCTTAAGAAAATTTATTAGTAGATATTATGAACTTTATTTATCTACTGCAGTAGATAAAAAAACATTTTAAAAATTGATAAGTATTCCTAGTTCAAAATGCCAATCATTAAACAATCTCATAAACATCATAGAGCTTTAGCCTACCTAATTTGTTTTTCGAAATGGATCAAGAATGACAGAGGTTAAAGGAAGAAGTGTAATATTGAACAGAATACATAAGTTCTTTTTAGAGTTATTTGATTTGAACAATGAAAACATTCCTAATGGCATTTTGTATTTTAAAAAGCATTAAAAAGATTTGAAAAAGGAAATAAAATACTACTTTGGGAAGAGTAAAGTCATCTTCACTTGGAAAAATAAAATATATAAAAGATGAAGGGTTGTCAATGGACGAGGATTACTCCATCCTTACAACGAGAAGAGAAAATTCAAGCACACATGAATTTCTTTCACTTTAGTCAAATTCCATTCCAAATAAAGGATTGAGCTTTTAGTCTTACCAGGCCTCCTTTATTGTGATTTTTAACAGTTTTGGGAAAGTGGATACTTCTTTTAGTCTTAAAGACAATATGCAAAACCTGCTTAAAGCCACTGTGACATACAATTCATGACATACCTTCTTTAGGATAGTTCTAAATTAAAATGAATAATGTTATATGTGCATCTTTTGGAAACTATTGTTAATTGCCAATGGAAATAAACATTAATTATCGTTTAAACTATTCTCTAATTGAAAAACAATTGAATATATGTAAAACCAATATCAAGATTTTTTGTTGTTCAAGATAAGTAACCTTCAGATATGTATTTACACACCAATACTAGTAATACGTTTATAAAAAATTACAATAATTAGCGTTGGAAACAATATTCTCATAAAATTAGGGCCCCAAGGTACAAATATTTCTTAGGTAAGGGGCTATAATAGCGCTTAAAAAAAACTCAACCATTTTGAATGCGACTATAGTTCATCCGTACAATATTTATTTAGTATAAAAATATTATAACGTTCAAAAGTAATGACCTCGTAAAGTTTACCATTTCCTCAAATAGTGGGGTTTCAAACTTTCTTTGGTTGTCAGTTTTAAATGATTAGAAATTTTTTTCACATAAGTTAGTTTTTTGATATATTTTGATTTATTCTAAGATACTACAAAAAAACAACTTAAATTTTCTTCTTTCCACTTTTGGGACTGTGGCTTTTCAGGTGACGATTTTCAGGTGTATATTCTTCCTAAGCTCCGACCATTGTACCTTTTGTAAAACATTTTTATTTTATACCAGTATCAGTATTACAAAATTAAAAGTTTACATTATTTTTGGAAGTTACCAATCTCGAACACTAAAAATCCGTAACTTGTCTGTTAACCTTTTTTTTTAAAAAAAAAACGTCGAAAAAGTATTTTCAAAAATTATATTATCATTGTACCCCTTTTTTAAAACACTTGAAACTTTATTAATGTGGATTTGTTTTACGGGTGAGTCTATTCACCTACGTGCAAACAGTCTCACCCTTAAAACAAGTTCGAATTAAGAGAGGTTTCAGTTGTTTTGAATACTTTAGTTATTAATGTCCACTTTTTATTAACGTCATTTTTTTAAAAGTCATATTTTAAAGTCATTTTATTATTGCACAAATTTATTATTGTACAAAGTTGATTATCTCCCGAAGTTTCAATGTCGAAATCTTAGCATTATTCTTATAATGAAATCTTAGCTTATTTTATTTAACTGTTTTAATTTTGGTTAATATTAGTATATTAAACATATTTTGAAATTTACATTTTTTATCAAAAGATTAAATCTATAAAAGAGAGAAAGCTAAAAATAAGTTTATAAGTTAATTTTCTTCTGAGTTCAAATAAAAAAACAAAAGTTTATATTTTTATATACAAATTTATTTATTTATTTGATTATTTAATATTTATTTAATAATAACTGTGTACATGTACAATGACAATGTACGGAGCCTAGGTAATATAGGCTTTAACAGCCATTTTATGTTAAAAATAAGTCCAACTTTGATTTAAATTGATTAAGTGTTTTAGAATCTACAATGTTTTGATCTAAATTATTCCAGCTGTTAATGACACGGTTTGTTAAGAAATAGTACCTCTTTGGATTTTTAATTAATTGTCTATGAAACCTCATGTTGTGACCTTTCGTATTTGAAGTTATTAAATCTGGTGGGTATTCCAATGTTAAGTTATCTATTTTTTTTACTATTTTGAAAAGTTGGATTAAGTCATTACGTTCGCGTCTTTTTTCAAGAGTCGTTAATTTAAAGTAGGTTAGTCTACTTTCATAGTTTTTCCCTTGAAGACATTTTGTTCGTGTTGCTTTACGTTGTATCGATTCAATTTTTTTTTATCTTGTTCTAAGTAAGGACACCACACTGAATTTGCGTAGTCTAGATGCGGTCTTACAAGAGAGGTGTACAATAATTTAGATGCGTTTATGTCTAAGTTTTTGAATGAATGTTTTATTATTCCTAACATTTTATTAGCTTTACCAAACGCATAATTAACTTGACTGGACCATTTTAAGTCGTTTGAGATCATAATTCCTAAATCTTTTTCATTTTTTGTTTCTGGTAATTCAACTCTATTTAGCACTGAATCATACATTGTGTATATATGCCTAGTATTTTTGCTACCTATATGCATGCGTTTACATTTGCTGACATTAAATTTTAATAGCCATAATTGTGACCATGTCATTAATTTGTTTAGATCTGTTTGAGTCTTTTCTATATCAGAAGATGATCTAATTATGTTATTTAGTTTAATATCATCAGCATACATTTTACAGTTCGTTGATAACTCATTCGGTAAGTCGTTTATATAAACAATAAACATAAACGGACCAAAGACAGAACCTTGTGGTACTCCACTTGTAACTGGAGACCAATTTGAAAATCCGCCGTTGCAGACGACACGTTGCACTCTGTTACTTACGAAATTTTTGCACCATCTAACTGCTTTTTTGTTAAATCCATAACTTTTTAGTTTAAGACACAATCTGTTGTGAGGCACGGAATCGAAAGCTTTTTTCATATCTAGGAAAATGATATCTACTGGTAAATTATCTTCCATTGCTTGAGTTATTAGATCCATAAATTCTATAAGGTTTGTACAACAGTTTTTTTTTTAGAAAACCCATGTTGTTCCTTAGTCAAAAGATTGTTATTTTCTAAGTGCGACATAAATGTAGCTTTTAAGATACGTTTCATTACTTTACTTATAACTGAAGTAAGTGATACTGGTCGATAACTTGATGGTTCCGATTTATCTCTACTTTTAAATAATGGTGTTATATTAGCATTTAACCACATCGATGGAATTATTCCAGTGTCATACGATTTATTAAAAATAAGTGATAAAGGAAGTGAGAACGCATCTGCGCAACACTTTAAAGGAAATGGGTGAACTCCATCTACTCCTGTACATTTATTTGGATTTAGTGACTTCAGGATTATATAAACTTTGTCCGGTGAAAATGTAGGGTCATCACAAATAATGTTTGTCCTATTTTTAAAGAATGGCATATTGTCACTAATTTCATTGGTGAAAACGGAGCTAAAATAGTTATTTAAGGAATGCGCTATTGATAAATAATTTGTTTCAAGTTTGCCGTTTACATTTAATGCGTTAATTCCTTCTTTAACTTTTTATTTTTTGTTTATATATGCATAAACTGCTTTTGGGTTATTTTTAACGTTTAAGGCGATGGTTGTTTCATATAATTTAATTTGGTTCTTAATTTCTTATTTTACTTTATTTCTAATTGATTTGTATTCTAATAAATTTCCTTTGTTTAAAAAACGACCATGTAAACATTTTCTCCAGAGGTTTCTTTTCTTTCTAATTAACTTTTTTAAGTAAGAGTTCATCCAAGGCGCTTTTGTTTTAACAACTCCCTTTGTAATTGTTGGAATGAAATATATAAGATCTTTATTGTAAATATCGACAAATTTGTTGTATGAAACATTAGCATCTAAATTTTTGAATTCAAGATGCCAGTCGTAGCTATTTAGCATATCGGAAAAGCCATTATAATTGCCGTATTTGTACAGAGTTATATTTTTTTTTACTGTTTCCATTTTTTTTTAATTATTTCTAAATCAATACAAGAACTTTAGGATCTGATGACCGTGACTAAGTGCACCCAAATTATCAAAATGATTCAAATCAACTATTCTTTTGTTTGACTCTGTTAATATTAGGTCAAGAACATTATTTGATTTAAATTCATTAATTTGAAAAGTTGGTTTAATTACGTTTTGTGTTATAAAACAATCATTTAAACATTTTAAGAACTCTTTAGAGGAAATATCTGTATTATTAATAAGTTCGCCAATTTTTTTCTTTATTCCATTTAATCGAAAAGTAGTTAAAATCTCCACATATCAATAGGCCGTAATACTTACTTTTTATCAATAGATTGTAACTTCGTTTAATTGAATTTATCATTTTTAGATTAGATTCATAGTTAATCGTGCCTGGTCTATAAATGCATCCGCAAAGTATCTTTTCATTGCCAATATGCAGTGATGTCCAAACTTGCTCTAAGTTGTCATCATTTAACATTTTATCAGAAACTGTAACAGATTTAATATTTTCTTTGATATATATGCATACTCCCCCTCCTCGTTTACCTACTCGATCTTTGCGAAATATATTATAACTGGGAACATTACTTAATGACTTTTCATTAAACCATGTTTCACTAATAAAAAGTATCTGTGGGTAAGATGTGACTACTTCAGCAATAAGTTCATTGTATTTACAATTTATTGATGTAGCATTTGTATACCAACATGATAAAAAATTTTCTGTTACGTCGTTATTATTAATTGTTAGTTTTTTTGTATTTTCAGATAATATGTTTATTGACTCAATTGATTTTGACACGTAATTTATTTTTTTTAATATTTCATTGATGGTTTTTTTGTTCTTGTCCGTTGATTTATGATATTCGATTTTGTTAATCTTATAGTTTTTTGGTAATTGCTATACAGTGATTTTCACTACTCGATCATATCTGATACTGAAATAATAATTATTTTCATTTCTTTGTTTTCTTTCAGTGTTCATTCGGTGACATTCTTCTGTTAAAAGTTTTGCTTTATGTCTTTCTGCTTCTGTAAGATCAGGATTTATGAATACTTTCGAGAACGAGTCATCGTCTTTTAATACTTTTGAAGACTTTAAAACTTTATTTCTTTCATGTTTATCTTTTAAGAATGTTTATCTGGTTGATTTTCGTTCCTTGTTTTTAACTTGATAATGTGTTCTATATTAACATTTGTATCAATTTTGTTAAAAATAGTTATCACATTTTTTTATCCTCGTCAAATGCATTATCTTTATTTTTATTCGTAGATGCTGCTAAACCAAAAGTAATTACATTCTTTTCTCACATTTTTCGTTCTTTTGATTCTTTGGCTACTGCATTAATCAGGTTGAGTTGATTTATTGATTTTCTCTTCTGTTAATTAATATAAAATCAATTTTAAGAATTTGAAAAGTTGGTATTTTTGGGTTTTTTACCCCACGAAAAAAACTTTTAAAGTTAGGAAATATTTTTTTAAACTGACAAAACAAAAACTTCTGAAAAGTATATGATTGTTAAATTTTTTACTCTTGTGCTGTAAGTTTGTTGTGTATACCCATACATAATGATACATAAACTCGTAAATTTTTTTTTAACAATTTTTTTTTTAAATGAATATAGAAAAAGCCATAACATATACCGTTTTATTGTTTTAATTTGTTTAAACTTTTTCTTTTTTTCAGTTTCAAAGTTTTCAAAAAGTACATCACTAAAATTTATTTATTATAAATAAACATGCGCAGCATTTTTCTATATTTGATTTTAACAGATCGTCTGTTATAACTATCTAAAGCCAAATACAGTCTAATTTTTCAATAGAGTTCTAAGAAATTAAAAGTAATAAACAAGGAAGCATAAACAATGCATAATTATTAGTATTCGCTTACGTTTCTACTTGTCTTTTATTTTTCCAAACTTTAACTGCTGAAATCAGATCGAATAATTTGTCTATATAAAAATAAATAATGTTGCTAAGTGAAGCTAGTGTATTTCGTAAAGTACGCATGCAGGCAAATGAAAATTAACTAATAAGCTTAGTTTAATGTAGGTCAGAAGACTGATTCACGTCAGAGATCCCAAAAGGTATTGAAAAGAATATTTTATAGTGGAAAAATACAATCGCTTAATGACTTGAACTACATTCTTTTATTTAATTTTTATTTTAAAAATCAAATTAAAATTAAAAAAAAATATATTTACCAAGTGTTTCACAAGTTAAAGTAACAATTATAAATAACCAAATTTTGAAATATGCATAAAGAAAGTTAATTTTTTTTTTCTGTATAAACTCCATTTTTTGTCCTAAGCTAAATACTTTTAATAACTTTGCTGTCCTTAATCTTACGTTTTGTCTTTTGATTGTATATAACTGTAATTTTTGTAAAATTGCAGTTTATACATTATTTATTCATATTTCAAAATATTTTAAAATGTGGTAACCTATCGTTATTGCGCGTTGAAACATTGTCATAGAAACAAATTTGATTAATCTTAATTTTTAAACATGACATCAAATATTTACATTTTGACAAAATTTAAATAAAATTTTCAATTTCTCTATAAAGCGTGGATTTGTTAATATCTTTCACAGCAGCATTGCTGAGTTGATTGGATACGTTGAGTTTCTGCTTTGATTTAAGTGTGGTTAATAACTTGTAAGACAAGGATAAAAATTATGCTGCATTATTTCTTTCAGGAAAATAACTCAATTTTGCAGCTGCAGTTGTTTTATCAGTTATTGCCAATGTAAGGTTGACAGCTTGTATGTTTTTTCGGAGATACGTTACATGATAATTAATTTTTTTTGTTGCTTTTTTTAAGTTCTTAAGTTTTTAAGTTGTTTTGCAACTGATCTTTTGAAATATATTCCCTGCAATGTAACCAGTAGTAACTTCAACTAAGTTTCAAGACAAATCAAGTAAAAAACATGGAAAAACATTCTTTTTTGCATTCAAAGAATTGGTTTTTTAGATTTTTTTTATAAAACGGAATATATCAAATGATAAGTATGTTTTAAATACTCCTTTATAAACTGGAAGATAAACAAATAGTTTTACATCTACTGTATATGCTTTATAGAGCTATAAAAATGCATTACGATTGATAGAATAGTTATTGTAAGCAACAGCTCTTATTTTAAATTCATATTGGTGTGTTCAGAAAGTACACTCATCAATTTCCTTTTTCAATCATAAACCTTTTATGCGATCTTCACCAAATTATTTACCACTTTAATATTAGGCTGCTTTTCGCAAATATATCTTACTCACAAGAAACAAACAATCAAGATTTGTCAGCCTTTAAAAATTATGACAAAATAAATTTTGTAACCCCCTCAAACTGAGAAGAGTTTAGACTCTATATGAACGCTAAGAAATAATTCTGTGAAACTTTAAATTTATCAATGAACATAAGTCTGGTTGAGAATAAAACAAAAAATAATTTTTCAAGTTTGGGGTGGGAGGGAGATAAAGTTAAAAGGCTTTTTTGATTCCAGCCTCCAATTATTGCAAAGAGTTATAACTTAAAATAAGTATAAAAGTACAAATGTTTGGAGTTTGCTCCAAGTCTGGAAGTTAGTTCAAACACCAAAAAATTCTGGATCCTTCACTGTCCGTTGTATACCCAATTTACTCTAGGGCGCTGGGTAAAGTGGATATACTATGGGGTAAATAGGTAAGAAGTTCTTGTGGTAGGATTTAATCATTTCAAATAAAATTTGTTCAAAACAACTCAACTTTTGTGAAAATTTATTCAATTTTATACAAAGTTACACTTTTTGTGATCAAAATATGTGTGGAAAGTGTACATTTATACTGCACATATGTATATTTGAGTAAGAATGATCCATAAAAATTATATAGTTTTACGCCTCCTTGATTAAATCAATCTAGCTAAGAGATTTTGTATTGTTTACGACTATTGCAGAAAGGCTGTAGCAATTTATTCAAAATGTTATCAATGTCATCTTTCTCAGGAAAAACATAGTATGGCCTTACAGGAGTCAGAAATTTTGTACAGCCTTCATCAGGGATTACAATCACAAGTTCGTAGTAGTCATGGTATATCATTTTAGCAGCATACTTCATTAGTACCCAATTCCTAACAATTACATTGAAGTAATTTTCAGAAACTTTTTAAATCTTTTCAGTCATTATTTCTTTTGTTTGTCTGTTAATTCTACTAATTGACTAAGTCCTACTTGTCCTATTTTGACTTGCAATTTTGAAACCCTTCCTCCTCATTAAACAGCCTAGTTGCAATACCCTCTGTTGTTAAGATGTCTTCAACCTTTATCTGCACTCTTTTTCTTTTCCTTCCAGCACTGCTAATTACATCCAAGTTATATTTTAAACAACTAGGAAAAATTATTTTAAAAGTTCCCAGCTGCAGCACTATAAAGGGATATGCAGTAGATATGCTACCGTTGGTCTGCAGAGTCTCTGAAAGTGAAACACTTGGTTGAACTTGAGACATGTGTCTGTGTGCTTCTGACTTCATAAAGTTTGAAGCTGAAACCACTGGCTCTTATTTACTTTTTACTGGCTTAACAGCTGATAGAATAAGCATGCCACCTCTGAATGCATTTTTCTTTGTTTATTGGTCAAAGAGTTGCTTTACAATGCTAAAGCTTACATAAAAGGCCCTATAAACTTAACTGTGCTGACTCGTTGACATTAGCTTATTTTAGTATTTGTTGTACCCATTTTTCTCAATTCTTGTTTTTCATATAACATTTAAAATTGTTTGGTATTATACGTTTCTATTGCTATTAACTGAAATGAAGAATTGTGACTGTGTATGTTAAATGATATATTTAACATACATAGTCACAAGTTACAAAACAGAAAAATTTCTCATGCTTTGTAACTTGTGACTGTGTATGTTATATATAAAATTTTTACAACAAAGTTTTACCTGTTAATGAAAGGATTTAGAAACGAAAACCAAAATGACGGCACATCCTGTAGAGAAGCAGCATAGTAACAATAACTTCCCATTTAAATTTTTTTTAATAAAATTTATTTCACTAACATAAAAAAACTAAAACTTAATTCAATACATTAATAGTGCTTTTGTAAAATTTTACCGCAGCTACCCATTTTACTCCAATCGACCCTTTGGATTTGTTGAAGAAACTGTGGCGAAAATTAAGTTTTTCTAAATCTAATTTGTTATAACTTTTTCTATTCTTATTAAAACGCACAATTGATGCATAACTGATACACATTTATACAACATTTAACTTTTTTTATATATAATATACTTGTATCATACAAATAATATTATAACGGTTTTATAAATGTTTACTTGTTTATTACATAATCTTTTTTTATCACAGTTCAACAAACCAATTAGCTCTTCACTATCTATAATATGAACTCTTGCACTGCAGTCTCTTCTTTAAGTACCTCAGAAAATATAATTGAGAAATACCTCCTATATTGTGGATTCAAAGCATCTTTTACTCCAATAAGACATAAAAAAATCATGTTAATAAATTGCTCATCAACGAAGCTTAAATTAGTTACAATTATAAGCATATATTGGTTACGATAATGAGCATATATTGGTTACGAAGCATATATTGGTTACAATTCTACAATACTTGGGATAAGAGGATTTCCAAAAATGCTAAACAGTACACCTGGATTATATTTGCAATTTTAATAGTTTGCAAAACATTTTTCACTACGTAGATACCGGTACCTCACTTTTTCTGCTCCGTAAAAAAACTCTGTAATGATTATCAGACTTTTTCCTTATTATAATACGGAAAAAATCCGCTTTCAGTAAATTACGGTCTCTTAACAAAAATTTAAGACTATTTAAATAAATGCATCATTTTATACAACTTTTCCCGTATTCAAGATAAGGAGAACCTCCGTAACTTTAAAATACGGTTTTTGACCGTATATATTTTAACTGTAAACCTCCATCTCTAATTTAAGAAGTTCTGTTTAATTATAAAGAAGTGCTTTCAAATAAAGTATTTAATAAAGATACTTCTGAAATATAGTTTCTTATATCATATAGGATTTATATGATTTAAGAACCATTTCTTGTGTATTGAATATTTTAAAGTTGATATAGTTTAGTGTTAGTGTAGTGTAGCACTAGAATCTGAAAGTCCTAAAACATTTTAGAAATGTAAGACTTTTTTTTTTTAAGAAAATATAAAATGTATATATTTAAAATAAAAGGCGACGTTTTAAATTAGTTTGAGACTTTTCTAAACAACAGAAAACAAAGTGTGGTAATAGGTAAAGTTATATTATTTTGGTGCAAGATTTGTAGTGGTGTACCACAGGGTTCGGTATTAGGTCCTCTTCTCTTTCTGTTATATATCAATGATCTTCCTAAATATATCTCTTCAATTTCAAAATTATATGCAGATGATAATAAAATTGTATCTGTTTTAAAGAGAATAACGATCTAATTAACATGCAAAATAACATTTATTAGTTAACTAATATTCAAATGTATGGTTAATGTAATTTAACTTCTGGTTAGACCACATCGAGAATTCGCGGCTCCAGTATGATGTCCAAGTAATAAAAAAACATTAATTATCTGAAAAAGTTCAAAAACGAACAAAAAAATTAGCACCTGAACAAAAAAAAAATAATTTATACCGAAAGATTAACAAAGATGGGCCTTACAACACTGAAAACAAGACGTATAAGAGATGATCTTATTGAGTTTTTTTAAACAGAAACTGGGATTGGTACGATGTTGTGGTACAAAGTGCTTCATAAAGCTTTTACCCTAAGTCAAAGAGGTCATTGAATAATATTTGAAAGAATATTTGTAAAACAACTCTGAAGCATATTTTTTTTAACAACAGAATGATACCTCACTGGAATGTTTTACCTGATAAAGTGGTATCTGCAAAGACAATAAATTCTTAGCGGATGTGTAATTCAAACACCTCTTAAGTAAGTCCGTAAAAAACGACCCACGTTTTACTCGTAACATTTATTGAAATTTATACTCTAACCCTGAACCCAAAAATAAAGTTTATTTTATTGATAACTATACCTGAATCAAACCCTAAGCCAAACTTAAACCTTACTGGGAGCCTAATCCTAAGTTTCAGGGTTAGGGTTTGGTTAGGGTATGGTTTTTAACAACACTCGTTTCGTATAAGCGTTTTTTACGGACTTACAAAACAGGATTGTCTGAAATACACGTCCGCCAAATTCTTTTAAAGCTAGGCAAAAAAATTTATACTTTAACGGCTGTTAAAGTATAAATTTTAAGCTTTATGTTCCGCAACAATAGTCGTTACAGCAATTTGTATTACTATTACGATATAAATCATGATATATATATATATATATATATATATATATATATATATATATATCTATATTATATCATGTTTTTCTAGAAAATGAAAATAGAAAAGGCCATTAGTTTTTGTAAATAATATCATAAGTATCTTCTACAACAAATAAATGGTAATTCGATTAAATAGTTTTCAATTTTAACGAAAATTTTATTAACTATAATAAAAGTGCACGATAAAACTAATGTTGAACTATTTTTTTTTAAAATGCATATATTACTATTTAATCCACAGTTGCAGATAGGTTATCTAATACACATTTGGTGTCATTATTTATCACCTAGTACACATACATTGATAAAACATTAGAACAATGTTACGCGTTGCGTTGGACCAAACATCGACCACCAACGTTGCTTTTTTATCATTTTGGTTACAAATGCAACATTGCCAATAACAAAAAAAACAACGTTGACCCAACGTTGCAGTGCGTAATATTTACGTTGATTCAACGTTGTATTTTACGTTGGCGAATATGTATATACCAACGTTGATCCTTAATCAAAGTTGATCCCTATACATTAGATCAACGTTGGGTTTAGATCGGAAAATCAAATCTTTTTGCCGTGTTTTTACACTTGACCAATCTTACATGCTTTTACGATGGACCAATGTAATTATCCTAAATATTTTTAATCACGTTGTTATCAGGATTTTTCAGAATAAGTCAATCTGTTAAAGACAGTATTTCAAATGAACTCATAAATTTCCCAGTGAAAAATAAAACCACGTCCCACATAGGTTCCGCGTGGGTTCCGTGTGGGATTGATAGGATTTACGTGGGACGGATTTTCCCATGTGGTATCCGTATGGAAATTAGTCACCTTAAACCCATGTGGGTAATCCCACATGGCTTACATGTGGGAACCATATGTTATTTACACACATGGGAAATCCCACGTGGGTTTCATGTGGGATTTGCATGGGAATTAATTTGAAAGCTGGAAACTAAAAAAAAAACTTTTTAAAAAAAACTAAATAAAAATTTTTAAATTGACATTGCATTGCGTTACGTTTATATTGTGTGAAAATATTTTATATTAATATAGAGAATGGCAAGCAAGTATGTAAGTACCACGAATAATGTTTATCTTTCTTTATAGAAATAAGATTAAGATTTGTGTAAATAGACGTATTATTAGGATAATATAATAGTTATTTGAATTTAGATCTTGAGTATATTATCTGTAAACAATTAACTGATGAAAGTTCAAATGTTGTCAAAAACCAAGCATGCATGCATGGGACACTACAGTGTCCCACAAAGAAATGCAGATTTGAAAGTCAAAGAATTCCCAATTTTCTTTGTTAAAAAAGAAAAAAATAGGGTGGTGGTGGTGGAGGAGATAAGTTTCTGTAACTTTTTTTATGCTCCAAAACTTTTAACTTTAGATATAATAAGGTCCT
>NC_088932.1:16735000-16765000 GCF_038396675.1 Hydra vulgaris | reverse complement strand
GAACAGGATTAAAAAGAAATGGACGCTCCAGAACAATTGTTATTAATTTGTTGAGTTATAAAGACAAGATAAAAATTCTGAAAGAGTCATAAAAGCTTAAAGGAACTTACGTGTATGTGAACGAAGACTTTTTCCGTGAAACTGTGGTGTAAGAAAAAAGCTTTTGTCGGAAGTAAAGAAAAGGCGATCCAATGGTGAAAATTTTTATCTTAGGTATGATAAAGTTATTACTTCAAGAAACTCTTTATTTAAATTTAATAATAATAAATTAAATCAAAGTTAAAAAGTTCTATATGTTTTAAATGAATATTCAAACGTAACATGTATACATTTTTTTTTTTTTTAAATGGCGGAAAATAATATTTTGAATGTTTTTGATATATTTACTAGAGAAAACACGATACTTTAAACAAATGACTTTGACCCTAACGTGAATTATTTTAATAACTTTTCAATAGATACTGTTTATTTTAATATAAGTGATGCCTCAAAGTTACTTTAACTCTTCATTATCTAATTTTTCATTATTTCATCATTTCAATTTGAACATCAGGAGTATGAGTAAAAATTTTGAATCTCTAAAAATAGCTTTAAAAAACTTAAACTACAATTTTATGTAATCTATCAAACAGAAACTCGGTGTCAAAATGGCGATGAGTTAAATTCTAATTTTTTTCTAACAGGCTATAATTCAATATACCAAACCAGGAAAAACGGTACTGGCGGGGGCGTATGTATTTTTATTCTTAATTCTTTTACTTTTAGAAAATTACAAAATCTCAGTGTCAATGAAGCTATTTGTGAGTTGTTAACAATTGAAATTCTTAATCAGAAAACCAAAAATGTTTTTATAACTTCTCTTTACAGACCACCTAAAGATAAATTTGAAGCATTTGAAAGACACTTAAAAAATATATTGCCAAAAGTCATTAAAAAACACATTTACTTAATTGGTGATTTTAACATAGATATTCAAAGAATAAATAATGATTCCTACGCTAAACGGTTTGTAAATACTCTACTTCAGAACAGTTTAATACCTGTAATTAACAAACCAACGCGCGTAACACGAAATGCTTCTTCAATTATTGATAACATTATCACTAATATTGCCATGACTTGCCAAATCAAAAGTGGAATATTAAAAACTGATATCAGCGATCATTTTCCAAATTTTCTTATAAATTACTCTTTAATTCCTGAATAAAAATTTTTTTTTGCAACATATGTATGGCAAATAAACAACCAATCTATTTTAAATTTTACGAGAGTTATTAACAGAAATCAATTAGAATCTTTTAACTGAGCGCAATGATGCTAATGATGCATACGACTTATTTTTACGGTTGTTTTCTATACAATACAAAAGATCCTTTCCAAAAAATAAAAAAACAACTAATTTCAAAAAATTTAATAATCCGTGGATGACAAATGGTCTTAGAAAATCATCCAGAAAAAAACAAAGGTTGTATGAAAACTTTTTAAAAAAATAAAACTTATAACAATGAAAGTAAATACAAAAAGTATAAAAATTGTTTTGAAAGAATAAAAAAGCAAATAAAAAAAAATTATTATTCTAACCTCTTAGAACATTCAATTGGAAATAGTAAAAAGAAATGGGAAGTAATTAAAAAAGTTACAAGGAAAAGACAATTACAAACACTACTATTCCAAATAGATTAAAGTGAACCTTGAACAAACAAATATTTGATAAGAAAGAAATAGCTGAAAACTTCAACAAATTTGTTATAAACATAGGAAAAAAATTAGCAGCAGATATAACTCCTGAAAATAAAACATTCCAATCCTATTAAAAAAAAAAACTATGTAATTGATGAGTCGGAACTGTCTCTAAATGAACTTCAGGCATCCTTTAATTCGCTTAAAGTAAATAAAAGTGCCGGTTTTGATGATATAAATGTTAATGTTCTAAAAGCTGTTTTTTGATGTTTTGATATTACCTCTTTTGTTTATTTTCAATCTTTCAATAACAACTGGTATTTTTCATTGTCAATTAAAAATAGCAAGAGTAGTCCCTGTATACAAAAATGGCGACGATTCTATACCATCTAACTACAGACCTATATCTTTCATTTCTTGTTTTTTAAAGTTGCTTCAACGTATTATGTATAACAGACTGTATAGTTATCTTGAAAAACATAATATTTTATACAGTAAACAGTTTTCTGAAAAGGGCATTCTACACATCATGCAGTAACTGATTTAGCCAGTCAAATTCTGGATGGGTTTGCTAAAAAAAGCTATACTCTCGGATTGTTCATTGACTTATCAAAAGCCTTTGACACTGTTGATCATAATATTCTCTTGTACAAACTAGAAACATATGGAGTAATAAATAGTAACTTAAAATGGCTGCAAAGTTACCATAAAATTAGAAAACAAGGAATATCTTATGATTCAACGTGTACAAAGTTAGAAAAAATAAGCTGCGGAATTCCCCAAGCCTCTATTCTTGGACCCATACTATTTCTGGTTTACGTAAATGATATTTACCTATCTTCAAACATGCTTAATTTTGTTCTTTTTGCGGATGACACTAATCTTTTTTATACCCATTCCAACATAAAAACAATTTTCTTTAAAGTAAAATTTCAATTTTACATCTTAATTGGAAAAATCATATTACGATAGTTGAAAACAAAATTTCTAAAACAATAGGAATTATGCATAAAACAAAACACCTACTAAGTAAAAAATGTTTAATAGATTTATATTACTCTTTTATCCATAGCTACATAAGCTATTGTAATATTACTTGGGCAAGTAATTGCCGTTCAGCATTAAAATATATATATATTAAGCAAAAACAAGCCAGTAGAATTATATGTAATGTGCATAAACACGCCCACTCCAAGCCGATACTCCGGGAAATAAAAGCTCTTAATGTCTATGAGTTAAACGTGTTCCAAAACATGTTTTTCATGTTTAAATATCAAAATGACATGCTTCCAAAATTCTTTAATAACCGATTTCTATAAATAAATCATAAATACTTAACGAGGTGCTCTATCCATAATTTTGATTTACCTAAGTCAACTCTTAAAACATCTGATTACTCAATGTCATATAGAGGGCCTCGTCTGTGGAACATAGTTCTTAATGAAAATATGAAAAGTAACTTCAATAAGTTGTTTTAAAAATATAGTTAAACAGTATTTACTTGAATTAACAGACAAAAACATATTTTTGTATTTTTAAATGAAAAAAAAAAAAAAATCTTTTCATAATTCTTACTGTATGTACTTATTTAATTTTTGCAGTTTGTCGTATTCTTGTTGTAATTATGTCTTAACTTGTGTTATATAACGAAAATTTGTAAATTTATATAATGAGAACTTTGTAAAAAATATTTTACGTTTACTATAGGGGCTTGATGACAAGACTTCTGTCTTCTACTTGCTCCTGTCGTTATTAATTTTTTTTTTAATTTAAATTTTACTGATAAAAATTGTACAAAGATTGTTGTAAAATGTTTATAAATGACAAAATAAATGTTTCTAATGTTATTTGAAGAATTGAGAAAAGGTGTCTAAAATAATTTTGAAGTTGTTATGACTCCTGAGGTTTTGGTTTTAAGTTAGTTTTAGGTGAAGAACAAAAAATTGTGATGTGTTGGGCACACATGTACCAAAATGTTCCACGGAAAATTAAATCCATGGTGAAAATAGAGAACAGAACATCAATTTTGACAAATATTGAAAGATTACAAAATTTATCCAGCCAAGAATCTTTCTTAACTGCCATCAATCTGTTTTTCGAAAAATGGGATGGCCGAGAAAATTTGATTTTACTTTACTTCAAAACAGAGTGGGTCAACACTAACTCCAATTTTTATGAGGGCTATAAGCATTTCGCCCCAACCACGAGTAACTGTCTTGAGTCATGCAACAGAGTAATTAAAGATGAGCACACCTTTTACGAACAACTTCCTATAAACAAGTTCAAAGTTGTTGCTTTGCAGATGATTGAAAACTGGTCCTTTGATTACAAAAATAATCTGAAATTGTTTTCAAAAACAATCAATTTGGCTACCAAGTCATCAGCATACCAATGGGTGAAATCCAAATGAGAAATTCTTACAGAAAATAATGATGCAGAAAATTTATATTACATACCAAGTGGGGAGAAAAATGTAATTAAAAAAGAAGACATTTTGGTCAACAAGAATTAAAATCATGCCACTTGCGATGAATTTGTTAAGAACCAATTTGGAATTTTGGTGGTTCAGATAAAAGATGTCAATTGGCAAGATGCAAAATTTACTTGTCTTCATTTCTTTAAAAATTACTTCTGTAAGCATTCAGTAGGAATAGTAATATGTTTGAAACCATACAATCCTCCTTCTAAAGCCAAAATGTTCAAATGCACCAAAAAAGAAAGCGAGGTTGTCAAAAAAAGCTCAAAAAGCGTCGCTGATTCAGTAAATAATTTTTTATTGTTATCTGTTATCCTGATCTAAATCTATTGGATAAAGTATAAAATTGATGTGAGTTTAGTTCAGAAGAAGTTATTGTGTTTATGTGAATTTTATATATTTAAAGTCAAATAAAACTAAGTTTGGTGAAAAAATTCGATTAATTGAAAATAGATTATAGTTTTTTTGGGAATTATATTGCAAAATCCATTTAACACTTGAAGTATTTTTCAAAAAATTTTTTTCTACTGAAAAACAAAATTTTCTACTTTGAGTATCAGAAAATAAATTTACTGGTAAAATACTGATTTCTTACAGCAAACATTTTACTGGAAAAAAGTTGTTAATCTACCGGATAAAACATTATTTTTTACTGGAAACAAACAAAACAAATTAAGTTTACCGGGAATATATAAGTTTAATACATGAGACTTTATTAACAGCCGTTGTTTAATAGTTAAAGATTTGAGAAATTTTGTAGTAAAATTATTTCTCTTTTAAAGTTTTATAAAATAAAAGGGCTAAAAACTAACATAGATATTTATTTGACATATTTTAATAAAGAAAAAATATCTAATTCTTCCGGTGTATTATTACTTTTTTTCTTTCTTTCTTTAATAATTCTATTCGTTCCGGTTTAACTTAAATTTTTTGTTGAGCGATGGAAAAAGTAGTTAGATTGGTTTGACGCATATTTCTATGTTCCAATTTGTTATTATAATTAATATTATTATCATTGTTATGAGTATTATTATTGTT
Source organism: Hydra vulgaris (assembly GCF_038396675.1). NCBI lineage: Eukaryota > Metazoa > Cnidaria > Hydrozoa > Anthoathecata > Hydridae > Hydra > Hydra vulgaris. The sequence goes on along the minus strand of NC_088932.1, from coordinate 16,759,806 downwards.
ATTATTATTATTATTATTATTGTTGTTGTTATTACTGTTATTGTTGTTATTAATATTTTTAATTTTTAAAACAAATATATTCTTCATAACTAGTTTTTGCTTAATCGTTAAACCCTTTAAATAATATTCCCTTAAAGTACTCTCAAGTTTCTGGTATTTAATAGTTAAACCCAATTAAATAACATTGTCCTAAAATACTTTTATGTTCCCGGTTGCTATATATCTGCACATAAACTGTTTTATACTAAAAAAAGCGGTTGGTTATTTATATCAATTAGACGAACCAAAACTCTCCGTTCGTACATTTACCTCTACTGCGCAGTTCTCAATACAAAAGGTGGTACACTAAACATTTTGTAAAACTTTATAGAAAGTTCTCATTTTTTCTTTTTCTAATTTTTTGTTTTTAAAATAAGCCTAATATTTTAAAGAAAACTACTTACTAAATGTTTAGACAATAGAATAACCAATAAAAAAACCCAAAGTTTAAAATAAGCATTTGGTATGTTGCAAAATTGTTTGAGTTTTTTTTTCTTTAGTATCATTTTTGTTATTACTATTCTAATGCTTTTTCGAATGAAATATATAATATAATTTAAATTAGCAGTTACAATTATATTAAAAAATATTTCGAATTGTCGCAGCTTGTCGCGATATAGCACGCTAACCCATTGTCATAGTAACAAACTTATTTCTAAACTTAACGTATAAAAATATTATTATCTGAAATAATTGTTAAAATTAAATCTTTTTATTATTTTTATACGTTAAGTTTAGAAATAAGTTTGTTACTATGACAATGGGTTAGCGTGCTATATCGCGACAAGCTGCGATACACGCTAAATATATATATATATATATATATATATATATATATATATATATATATATATATATAGATATATATATATATATAAAAATATATATAAATATATAAATATATATATATATATATATATAAATATATAAATATAAATATATAGAGATATATATATATATATAGTATATATATATATATATATATATATATAAATATATAAATATATATATATATATATATATATATATATATATATATATATATATATATATATATATATATCCAGGTTCGAAACGAGCTTTGGGCATAATTTCGCGTCGCGGTAAGGAAGGAGGCGTGAACTTCCTGGTTAAACGCACTTCCGCGGTGCTCTGTGACAAGACCGTTAGGACTTCTTGGGGCACCTAATAAAAAAAAAATATATATATATCATTTTCCCACACACACACATTGTTAGTATATGACGGATGATATCATATATGTCAAACATGTTAACAAGTAAAAGACATACATAAGATGCTTATTTGCAAAACGCGCTCAATCAGGGTAAATTGAGTTAGTAAAAACGACAAAAAATTAAATCTTTTATAGATGTGCATCACCAGGAAGTTATATTTTTTTGTTTGTTTAAAAAAAAAGTTGGTATTGCCCAACAAACTCTTCATGCACGTTTCATGCATGGTTATTATTGGAATATGATCGTCACCACCGCGATGCCATTCAATTACCAAATATTTGATAAGATCTTTTTATGATTGGCATCACTATGCCAATATTGCCGATCTTTTGCTAGTATTATACCATATTTGTACCAAAAAAAAAGTTGCGCCCGGGTAGTATTTATAAAAAACTTTAGTTTTCTACGTAACGTCAATTTCCTTATAATTAATAAAGATTTGACTTAATGATATCAAATAAATTTTAAGTAAGCATTCGTATTTGTCTTATACTAATAATGGAGAAAAACTGTAACAAAAATATATGTAGTAATGAATGATATACCCCATGAAACAAAAAGACGTCTTTTAGTTGTGTTAAAGACGTCTTTTCAAGATAATAAAAGATGTCTTACAGATGTCTCAAAAAGGTCTACATTATTCGTCGAAAAGACGTCTTACTCAAGATTGTTTTAAGACGTCTTTATAAAGTCAACCGACAGCCAAAAAACGTCTTGCCTAAGACGGACTAAAGACGCTTTATTCAAGACGGTTTACTAAATATAACCAGCACTAATAAGACGTCTTTTATTTGTCTTAAAGACGTCTTTTTAAGATCGTCGAAAAGACGTTTTACAAGTGACTTGAATGATTAAAGACGTCGTCTCAAGACGGCCTAAAGATTTCTTTAACTATATTTTAAGAAAACTGAATAGTATTAAGTAACGGTATATTTAAGATGCGACTACCAATTTTAATGGGTATTGACAACATTAAAAGCACCATTAAGCAAGTTCAAGTTCTTCCTGTGTTTTTTAGAAACATTATTAAAGAAAAAAAAAGAAAATTATTAAAAAAAAAAAAGAAAACACTTTGAAAAGGTACATATGATACAGTTAGTTGGATTGTTACCAAGTATCTCTCTATTTAACAATTTATACACATATAATAATATATACAATATATAACAATAAAAAAGATTTATTTTGTTTTTGACGTGAAGGAGCATTTTTACAATACCGTCTAATTTGCTGTTTAATTTCAACATTTGAAAATTTTTTAAATCTTCTTTTTACAACTTCTAAAAATCAAATAAAGTATAATGTAGGATATATTTATCAAATATGTTGAAAATAAATTTAACTTAATATAGATTTTTAACTAAATTAAAAGATGAATAACTTAAACTTTTTTTAAATTACCTTCTATTAGGTGATATAGTTTAGTTGATAGTAAACCAATCTTTTCATCAGAACCTTTTAAGTTAAACTGTGTCTACAGGTTATTTGTAAATAATCTAAAAAACATATCGGATAAATAATAAAATTTATGAAAAGTATTAAACAATTTATAATTATTTATTTCCATAGTTACTATACATAAAAAATATATTTACCACAAACAAATACGAAAAATAATTGCTATACAAAATATAATATAAAAACCTATTCATGACCAATCTTGCAATTGTTTAAAATCTTCTGCACCTAAATAACTGAGCTGTTTAACCTAAATAAAAGTTTGGCAAGATAATTATTCAAAAGTAAATATTTTCACTTTTAATTTATATGGATAAAGTTTCATACATGGATAAAGATTTACCAAATCAAGTCGAACACAATCATTCTCTAAACTTTTGATAAAATCCTCATACTCTGCAATAGTGTCTAATTTCTTGATTGCAAAATTACTACAGGGTTGTTTGTTTATAGCTAAAATGAGCTCCTGGTTTTCAAGAACCTTTGAAACCATCTTGATCATCATGTGCTGGTATTCTAAATTATGTAAAGAAAATAAAAAAAGAAATATGTAGAATGCAAAACATTTATTAATACAACTTCAAAATTATCTACAATTATTATTCTTATACCTAAAAAAATCCAAAATGTGAGTACAAATATTCTCCACATTTTACTTACTTCAAATAAAAAAATCAAGTAAATGCTAAAGATCTTACTTCCAACTTCCATAGGAAACTTATTTTTAAGTAACTTTTCGGGTCCAAGCGCTTCAATCATTGTTTTTTCTTGAATGTCTGTTTTCTGAAGCTTTTTGTTTGGTTCTGATGTATGTCTATCCAAGGCTGAGGCTTTAGCTCCTTGAGACCACAAAAGTTGAGGGGTAAGAGGAGGGGGATCTCACAATTTTTTAGTTTAGAGTCTATAAAAAAAAAATTATATATATAAAAAAAAATTTGATTGTCCCATTTCAGTTGATTGTAAAGTTAGGCAAAGATAAAGTTAACAATAAAAGAATATTCCAACTTTAACAAACAAAAAATATAGAACAAAATTTAAAAGTAATACATACATAGTGCACGACAACATGAAGGTGATTGTTCCTCTGTAGTTGAATGTAGAGGCAAAAAATGTCGGGTAAAGCTAAAAATAAGATTTCAGTAATAGTGTAGATTAAAAATGTGTAAATTCTAGTTTTAAAAATCCAAAAAAATAAGAAACAAAGTGTATGAGAACACAGATTAGAATGTTTGAAAGTAGATCCAGATGACAAATTAAAGTCAAAAGATCATTTTAATGGTTTTTCAACACAGATTTAAAAACTGGCGAAGGCAAAGAAAAATCAGGTAACTCTAAAACATAATAAATTTATTATTTATTTTTCTTTAAGTATTTATAAAAATCTATTAAGGTACAATTTAGATTTGACATTAAAAACATAAAAATAAGTGATTAACATAGAAATAATTAGATGTAATTATACCATTAACATCACTTTTCACTGTAAAGGTATCTTTGGAAACACAAATATCTATTTCTTCTTCTTCTGCTGTGGTGTAACAATATTCTTTTAGTTCCTCCATATTATCTATAAAAATCAAAACTCTTATAAATCAAATATAAACATTGTATATTTTGCCAGCACATACATGCTGGAAAAATATCTAATGCTTATATTTATTTTATAAGGTATAATTTTTTTTCTTTTTTTTTTCTCATTTTAAACTGTGTTTCATCAATAAAGACTCATTAGAAAATTAAGTTATGTGATGAAAATTATGTAAGGTAATTTTTTATTAATTTATGATTATTCTGTTCAATGAAGAACATTGATCACTCTATTTCGTAGAACACATTTTAAAACTGTATAAATAAATATATATATATATATATATATATATATATATATATATATATATACATATATATATATATATATACATATATATATATACATATATATATATATATATATATATATATGTATATATATGTATATATATATATATATATATATATATATATATTATATATATATATATATTCATACCACTCTCAAATTTGATTTTAGCAAGGTTATATTTGTTCCATGTTTCATCCACACCATATTCATCTTTAATAGCTCTATGATAAGATACACCTGCAGGCCAGAATAAATTTTTTTATTTGTATCTATGCACCTTCTAGACACAATATCTTCTATTTCCTCATAGTTCTCTATCCAAGCTCTCGCCCAAATCGTGGTGTTAAACTAAATCATGAAAAAAATTTTTAAATATCAACAGAGGCTTTATAAGTTGGAATAACAGAATGAGTAGCAATAGCAAAGAATTACCGTCTTTTAATTTAAAAAACTTATAAAGGAATGAAAAAGAACAAAAAAATTATTAGGTTAATAATTATGGTGATAATTACAAGGAAGAGTTCTAATAAATAGACTTAATTTTACTTTTTGTAAATCCAGTCTAAATATTCTACATTTAAAAAATCTAGATGATAATTTCTTATCAACAAAACAAATTTAATTTTCTACTATGTAAAGAAATGAATTGTTTAGCTTCACTGAAACTTTTAGTTTTCGAGATTTTGTATTTTATAAAGATTGTATACTTTAATATTGCTTGGCTATTTGAACAACAAGACTCTTTGAGTTTTATACTGCTTTCTTTAATGTCTGCATAAAATTTTTAAAGGGAAAACAAGATATGTCATTTAGTGAACAAATAAATTTAACAACGTCATCACAAATATGTAGTAAACAGTGAGCATTATAAACACAGAATGAATTTGTATTTAGATGTTTTGAATTGATAACAAATTAATTGATTAGTTCTCTAGCAAAAGCTAGATAATGTTTCCTAAATTCACTGTCTTCGTTTAAGAGAATCACCATTGCAACATTCACTATTAGAAAATGATTAATAATATCTTTGGTAAAAACACCCTTTAAAACTAAAGGACCAGTGTATAAGATAAAATGTCTGAATTCTGTTGCTTTCCACTGATCTAACTCTAAAAGGGAACGTGGTTGTCAAGCAAACTCAATGGCATCATACCACATAAGCTTAATAGATTATCAGATATATTTTTTATTTGGGCATTTGAAAGTCTAAAATGTTTTGCACCAGACTTTAAAAAAGTCTGGTGCAAAACCAAGTGCATATAATTCAATTAAACCAAGTGCATATAATTCAAAATAAAATCAGAAATACAAAATACTTTAAGTTTGGCTAAAGGAGTAGGAGATTTCTGGTGATCAGTGTACAGGAAAAAAAAAAGGAATTAAACTTCTCAGTTAATCTTGGAGTTGATGGGTCGTTATCAATAAAAACTACTCTATGTTCCTCATACAATCCTTTAATTTAGCATCGTTCATAGGAGTAATATCCTGTATGACCTTGTATACATTTAAGAAAGGAACGAGAAGGTGCATCACATATGAATGCTTTAAGCGTAACATCAATTTTTTTAACATTGTAGTATAAGCCTTTACCTAACATTCTTTGAGAAAACAATTGAAAAAATCAATTAAGCAGTCTTGGTTTACCATCTCTACAGAAAAGTGCAATGATAAAAATATAGTTCTCTATTAGACCAAGTATTGGTAATTGAAGATTAGAAGATTTGAAAAGAGGAAGCCCATCAGCATTAATAGTAATAGATAACCCAGTACATTGAGAATCATTTTTTAAATTCAAAAAATAATTTATGTCATCAGCAATAATAAAGTACGCATAAGTTCCATCACACTTCCTATCTACTCTAACAACTTAAGAGGGTTTTAAAAGGGTTATTGCATCTTTTGGTAACTCTGAATGACTATGTTTTTTATGAATATTCAAAAGCTCATTTTATTGGTTTTGAGAAATTTTGCTTTTCAAAGATCACATTGCCAAATCTTCTGATAATGTTTCTGTTGTCAATAGTGGTGCTGCATTACAACATTTAAAATTTTTATAATTACAACTCGAAAACTTATTGTTTTCTCTGCATTAATTAAAAACATTATTTAGGGCTTTACAAGGATTTTCAGGCTCAGCCTGAAAAGCATTAAATTCAGGATTCAACTTCGATGTACTAACATTAATATCTTCATTTTCAAATGTCATAATAAAATTCAACATACTTTTATTCAAGCGATGACGTTTATTTCGATTTTCAGTTTGCATCATGATACCTATATAAAACCTTTTGCTAGAGTATTGCTAGAATGATTTAGAGAAATAATATTGGTTGAGATAAAACTTCGTGTGAAAAATTTCACATCTTTAAATGACACGAAATTTATTCACGCCGAAATAAAAGTCTTTTTTAAAATGTCCTTAAGACGTCTTTTAGTTGTCTTTTTGTTTGCTGAAATTATTTGAAAAATAAAGACGTCTTCGGGACGTTTTGAGAAGACGCGCAATTTTTTTACGACGAAACAGTCTTTTAAAAAACGTCTTAATAACGTCTTAAAGACGTTATTTAAAGACAAGACCAATGTCATTCAAAGACAAGACCATTCAAACACAAGATATTTAAAGACCTAAACAAGACAGTCTTAAGACGTCTTATGTTTGCCGGAACAAGTTAAGAAGTTTATTAATTGTACTCAATATAATTTATATCTTCACTACATTACTAAAAATATAACTTTTAAAATGTTAAAAATAAAACACTAAAAAAATATAATTTTATTACAATCATTATAATAATTTTTTGATGATTAATTTAGATTATTTTATAATAATTACATGGTATATATTATATATTTATAAGGTAATATCATTACATAAACAAACTAAATAAGTTTAGTTTGTATAGATTTAATTTGTTAAGGTGTTGTTTTAAGTTAAAAAAGATAATTAAATGCTCGATTAGAAAGTATGCGAAGATTATACTTGTCCTTCTACTTTATAAAACGACTTATTGCAAGCTTTAAATTAAATAAATGTTTTTGTTAATCACCTCACGTCATTGTATGGAAAGAATAATGTTGTTTATAGTGTGCATATTTTACATAATTTACTATATCATTCAGAGTATTAGGTTGTCTTGACAATGTTGGAGCATTTGATTTTAAGATTTATTTGAAGTTTTTACATTAAATGGTAAGAAAACCAAAACCATCTTTTCGGCAACTTATCAAATGTTAGTATGGTTCTGAAACTCATGTTATTTGAAGTATATTAAATGATTAAGCAAAAACAAGCTATGAAGAATAGAGTAAAAATACCACAAACCGGACAGTGCGCAAAAGCGGAGACTTTTTTTAAAAAAGCTTTAGCTTTTAAAAAAAATCAATAGCTGACTGAAAATCAAACAAAACTTTAGTAGTTGGTAATAAAAATACAACAAAACTGAGTCTTTTTATTGAGTTAACCTTCATTGACCTTCTTCTGAAGGCTTATATATTTGCTTGGAGCTTGGGGCTTTGGAAGACAATTAGTTCAAGTTCAAAGTTAGCGAGAGACTATTTAATTGAAAATAATGAAGCGTGTTTGTTCAAAAATGGAACACCTGGTCGCAAATGAGTCAATGGCACTTAGAACTAAGCAAAAGAAAAGCTACAAACATTGCATCTTTGAATGCAGGGTCAAAAATTTTTACCCGTTATTTTGATGTTTTAAAAAACATTCTGATTTAGCTGAAATAGATTTTAATAAAGCCATGCATTTGTGGAATTGTGATGAAACTGGTTTCAATGGTGACAAAGGCGATGGAAAAGTAATTACCAGAAGAGGTGCCAAGCGCCTACTAGTATTAACTGAAAATAACTAAAAAATGAACTGCACTGTTCTTAATTGTGGCAATGTTGACGGATTTCTTCTACCGCCTTTTGTGGTTTACTAATCAAAGTATCGACTCTATGATGATTGGATTAAAGAAGGCCAACCAAACACATTTTACACAAAATCAACTGGTCTTTCAATCTGGTTAGATAGAAAGTAATTAATTTATGCTGTGGCTTAATAAACGTTTATTCCTTACATTCGAAAAATTGTTGGTCAACATATTTTACTTTTGGAAAGCCACATCACACATGTGTCATTGAGTGTAGCCTTAAAGTGTAAAGAAAAAAATCATAACACTAATTCGTATTCCCACCCATTCATCTCATTCTGCAGCCTCTTGATGTTGGTGTATTTTGCCATGTCAAAGATGTTTGACGTAGTATTTTAGGAAAATTTTAAGCGGAGAGTGCTTTTAGCATTTTGTCCCTATATATTTTTCCTAGTCTCCTTGCACAGTTGTATAGAAGCAACAAAGCTTACACTAGTACTCAAACTATCGCCGGTTTTGAAAATCCATTAAATCAAGAAAAGGTTAACAAATCGAAAATACAAGTTTGTCAAACTTTTTAATAACATCATCAGCAGTAACAAAATCACCATGCAGCCAAGTTCGTAGCCTCAAACTGCGCAACAAACACAAACCTTAATTCCGCCTGCAAATCAAACTTCAATTCCAACTTTAAATTTAATTTCTCAAGAAGGATTGGAAACTCGTGTAAAAATCAGTCTTTAAAAAGTTCTCTTAAAGCAATTTCTATTCTCAAATGCTATCAACATCCTGCAAAAAAGCCAGAAATTTTAGAACATTAACTGGTCAAGCTTTTACAGAAGAAGCATGGTTCATAAACCAGTTAAGAGAAGAAGATGACGCAAATCTATTAAAAAGAATATATTTTCAAATTACAGCAGCAGAATAGAAACTCCTGCCGAGAGAGCCACAAAAAGTACAAAAGTGCCGAACCTTTTTCGAAAACGAAAAGCCAGAAATGCAAGTTTTATGGAAAACTTGTGAAAAATCAAGTTGCAGTTTGTGGTTTTGTGAACCTTGCCTCCCAAAAAGATATATAAAAAAACGAAGAATTTTTTTGCACAAAAAGTTGCAGAACCTAATTTATAAATTTTTTATTTTAATTTTAAGCTCAAGTATGCTCAAGTTTTTTTATTCTTGTTTTTTCTAGTTTTTTCTGTTTGTATTATTATAATTATGTGTATATTTTAACATTAAAAATAAAAATATTGAATTTATCAAGTCATCTGTTTTTTTCGTATAATTTGGAACTGTCTGCTTTTAGAGACAATTTTCCAAATAGCGGATCCTTTTTAAAAAAATAAAATCTTATTTTCCAAAGAGACTTAAGACTAAAAATTTTTTTTTTAAACTACGGGGTTGCTCTATTAAACAATTATATTCCAGAATAAAAAATTCTACAAATTTTCAATATTATAGAAGTTATTTAGCTTTTGTAAAGAGTGTCCGGTTCGCGGAACTTTTATTCTATATAGTTTTTAAAAATTGAAACTAATAATAATAACAACAATAATAATAATTATGATATTTGGGCACTCGCAATGATTTCTTAAAAACACAGAGGTTTTAAAAAGTAGCAGAATTGCTAATATAACCAAGACCACTTGGTAATATGAGCACTTTGAATTATCTCAATAAAAATAACATTAGTTAAGTAAAAAATTACCACCCTGACACTTAGAACTAATATTTTGAATATAATGATTTGTTAATAACAAAACTTATTATTAAAATATTGAATTTTTGTTCAAACAATATTCTGCTATGTTTTCTGAAAATCGAAAAAAAAAAGATTCGTTATTTTTTCAATTTAATTAACTTAAACCTTTGAACAATAAAAACTCAAACTTTTTGAATTTAATTTACAGAAAAGTGTTAAGTATTGTTAAATTATTATAATATTAATATTGTTAAAATATTTAAATTAAAAATAATTATACTTTTTACTATGTTTTGTTTTAATTTAAAAAGCAGTTAAAACCACTCGATTAAAACTAGGTAACTTTAATGAAAAATGTTGGGTAAATTAAATCTCAAAATACAAAAACATGGCATCTTTAAATAAAGTCAAAACTAAATGTTTCTACACATTGTTTTTCAAACAAAAATGGATTAGATTTTTAGCTAAGATTTTTTCTTTATGAAAATTTTAATTTTATTATTTTAGCACAAAAGTTTCGCGTCAGAGATTTATTAATGCGTTAAATTACTTTAATAACGCAAAAAATTTAACAGCGTTTTAATTAGATGATAGCCACTAGTTAATCACTGTGCTCTCCCGAGACCACAGAGGTAAACTTTGGTTTACTCTAAATTTTTTTGCTTATTTACTATTACTGGATTAAATAAAGTATTTTAAAATAATTTTTAAAACCTAAGCTAGCTTTTAAACATAGAAATTTTAGATTTAATTAACTAAAATGTCTTAAATAAGTTGCTTCATTTTATGATTACATTATCTATTCAAATTGGTACAAAATGTTGCAATACAGATAAAAATAATTATTATTACGGTTAAAAGCGATCATATAAAACTTATACTGTTTGTCAAAATAGCCAACGAAAAATGTTTAATTTGTGCTTGCTGCTTTATTTCCTTTTGAAAAGGAAATAAAGCAACAAGAAAAAACTTATTAAAGTAACTCCCGCAGCTTTGTCACGTGAAATGAATGTTGCATCCTCTACTATGAAGCTTGCACTCAATGAAGACCTTCGCTACTACTCATACAAGCATCCAGAGGATGCAACATTCATTTTACGTGACAAAGCCCGAATTCCAATGCCAGGGTTCTTCAACACCTGTTCCTGCAGACTTGCGAGGAATTCTGCTGTACGAACGCAATCAGATCGTCTGTTAGGGATCTTTCATTATACTACATCCTCGTAGTCACCATTGCAAGTCTCTAGTTCATACCTGATTGTTTTTACTGTGTTCAGGGAGCATTGGGCAGCAGTCATAATATCCTTATTTTAATGGCCGGCACGAATCATCGTGATGCAAGTTATTCCCTTTCATGATTCAGGTGGGTTCCAGTCATCCATCATTTCTGACATCTTGTATATGAATGAAGAAGGGTTCAAACTTTTAAATGACCTGTAGTGTGTATTAATACCTCTAATCTACAAAAAAATATAATCAATTATAAATATGTCAAATTTATCCCGAACACCCTGTATATATATAAATATATATATATATATATATATATATATATATATATATATATATATATATATATATATATATAATATATATATATATATATATATATATATATATATATACATATATAAATATATATATATATAAATATATGTATATATATACATATATATATATATATATATATATATATATATATATATATATATATATATATATATATATATATATATATATATTTATATATATATAAATTTAGCATAGTCAACGTTAGTCAATTTAAAGTCTATGATAGGTTTATTAAATATTAGTGTATTATTTTTATGTTTTACAAATATAATAATATCAGAGTTTTTCCTACTTTAGACAACCTATTTAGACAAAGGAATTTCTCACTTTTAATGTAGAAGTTAAGCTGTAAAAAAGCCTAATTATGTTGGCTGAAGGTCTTGCAAATGTATTCAGTAAGCAAGTTGCTTCTGGAATAAAAATGAAAACAGACATTATTCAATTTGGAGACAAGTTACCTTTAAAAACTTTTAGAAAAAACGTTCTTGTTGTTGATAAAATCTTTAGGAACTTTAATTGGAATCTCTAATACTCTAAGCCTTAGTAAAAGAAAAACTAAGCTACTGTGTAAACATATGCGATAAAACTTAGGGAAGAAAATATTAGAACCTAATATATCAACTCAGATAGAGGAGCTGCATAACGTATTTTCAGTATTTTATGATGTCAAAACTGAATCATTCAGGGCTTAAAGAGATAAGTCGCAGTTTGGTATTTGTAAAAGATATTTTTGATTTAATTCTTCGTATGATTAATGAAAGAGGTTTGAATCCTTATTGCACTATTGCTAGGATTTTCATTGATGGTGGACAGGGTTTTTTAAATGCGTTATAAATGTTATTGGTCCACTATGTAAACATAAAATTTCAGAAAGTCTTCATGATTCCGGTGTAAAAAGATCATTGGTTTTGGCATTAGTTGAAGATATTTCAGAGCATAATGGTAATCTTAGCAAACTATTGAAATCACTAGCTCTGAGTGATGTAAAATATTCAATAGCATTTGATCTAAAATGTGGTAACTATTTATTTGGTTTTTAGCAGTCACAGAGGCAAGTATGTATGTCTCTGGTGTGAAGAGGAATGTTCTCTTAAGAGCGAAAAAAAAACAACCTTCAATTGATATCAACTACAACAAGTTCGATGAAGATGGATGCAAAAAAATCACATTATGGAATTTAAAAACTGTATTTCTCCTAGAGTTGTATATCTTGATAAACCTTTAGAAACTTTAGTAGAACATCTCATTCCTCCACCAGAGTTACACATTCTTATTGGTATTACTTCTATGTTTGTAAAAATATTAATTACACTGTGGCCTGTTTTTGATTCGTGGCTAAATTTGAATTGTATAATCTTTTGAGATAACCACGGAATTAGTTTGGATGGTAACAATTCGCAGAGACTTTTAGATAAATTAAATAATTTAGAACTTAACCTTCTAAGTACAACCTCTATATTACTAAATATAACATTTCTCCAGCCGGTAGTTAGCTGTCTTAGAAAGTTTTCAATTATTAAAACAAACGGTTTTAACATGTTTATAGGAGAATCTATTGCTTAATCAGTTTTAGATTTTAAAAAAGCTTTCAAACATATGCAGCTTCAATTTCTGGAAAATTTTAACTATCTATTAAATACTAGCTGGAAGGTTTATATTTTAGTATGTTATCTTGTTCTATTTTATCAGCATTGTCAGTTTAGGCTTGGTGTAAATGTGGAGCAGGCGAGAGAAAGTGTTGAACACTAACACTATAAGTATGAAAGCAACACAAGCGCTTTTTGGAACACAATAATTATGCAAAACAACTTAAAAAAAGTGAGATTAAGTTTCGTATAAACAGTTTCAAGTTGTCCTTTTCTCTCCTTTTTTAAAATTTTTAATTATTGTAAACTTTGAAATAATTGATTTATTTCATAAGAAACTTCAATACTTCTTATTAACCTGCTACATTTGCTGCATTGACGTTATATTGTTAACTCTGAAAGTTATCTAAATATTATGATAAAAGATCTTTTTTTTTCATTTCAAAGTTGTATTCTTTTAATAGAAATTGCTTCAATGGTGTTATACCCTATCAATTTTGAAAAAAATCTCCGCCATCTCCTTATTACCCCCTCCCCTCCATATGTTAATTTAGGTAAAAACTATTATTACAAAAAAAATATGTACACAAGAAAGTTTAGATTTTAAAAATTATTTTAAAACACTTAGCTTTACTTAATAATAATTAACAAAAAAAATTACTGTAAACCAAAATATACCCTGGTGATCTCAGGAGAGCACAGTGTAATGCATAAAAATTTACGCTAGTTGTATTGATTTCTGTTATCACCACAATAAGTTGATTCAAAATAGGCAGAGCAACTTTAACTTCACTGCATATATCTAAGAAAACTTCTAGTATGCTCATATTTCCAAGGTACTCATATTACCCAAATCTACCAACATATCACAATAAGCTTCTTCTGCAAGCATTAGACATTCAAACAATTTTTATTCATGGTTAAAGATTTATGTAGTCATTTTAATCCTGGTTAAAATTTTTCGATAATCATGGTTAAAGGTTTAATAATTTTCAGTCATGCTTAATTTCTTACTGTTTAAGCTGAAGAAAGAAATGCTTTTGTTAAAGCTTAATATAATTTTGCATTAATGTGAAATATGATGAAGGAATAAAATGGTAAAAAATAACTGTCAAAGATGTATAAAGCTGCTCTTGATTTTTTCACATTAAATATTTTTATGTGATTCTATTCTAGACTGCTTTATTAAATAAACTATTTAACGAGTTTCAGACTTTAATATTTTTTTCAAATAATCTCAACAAACCTTCCATGCTTGGTCCATGCATGGGATTGATTGGCTGATGATCGGCACCGCTGCGCCGGTGATGCCGTTTGCATTTCAATTAGTTGCCATGTTCGTTTTACGATCGGCAGACTGTGACGATCATGCCAACCTTGTTCCAGACTTAAACCATGTTTGTAACTGAAAAAAAAAAAATAATAAAATAAAATTATAATGAGTTAGTAAATAATTAATCTTATGACAATATATTACATAATATTTGATTTTATTTTAAAAGTATTACTTTGAAAATAAAAACTTTCTTTAAGTAACTAAATATTTTTTGAAGATCTCCAATCATTTATGCTTTATATTTTAAAAATTTGGGATCCTCAAAAAACATTTAATTACTTTGAAAATAATATCAAATACTATGATATCATCTAGTATAATGTCATAAGTTATACCAAATAATATAGATTATACTATCATAGGTTACTGTTTAATAATGAATATGGTCATAGGTTAGAAAATTCAAAAAACGTTATATTTCGACAAAGTATAACCTATGAACTATTAATTTTATACTAATAGCATAATTTAAGGATCTCAAATTATTTCAAATTTGTATTATTTATTTTATATTCATATCATTTATAGTATACGTAAATGACATATGTATAATTGTATTTAAGTATTTATATAACTATATATATTCATAAACACATAATCATAATATTATTATAATATATATATATATATATATATATATATATATATTTATATATATTTATATAATGATTATATGTATGCATTAATAAAATGTTAAATATAATACATATATAAATATATATTTATATTATTTACTTATATAAGTGAATAAATCTGCAGTTAAACGGCATAAAATAATTTTATTTTTTTACTTATTATGAGACTTGCTCAAAGTGGTGACTTTTCAATATAAACTTAAGGAATATTTTAATATACTTTTTATTTTTTTATTATTTCATAGACTGTCTGCCCAAACCAAACAATCAGTCGATGTTGATAGATAGTCGATGTAGCAGCACTCCCTTAAAGTTAAACAAGCTCCTGGCATAATCAACAGTAAGTAAATTAATAGTCAATTATTTTGTGTTAATTAAGTGGATCACATCTAAATACCTTGTTTTAAATTTAACAGTTATATTTTTTTCCTTCGTTTACTTCACTCATTTTATTTATTTTGATTACAATTTTATATTTATTTTACGAGTTTGATCTAACTTTCATTTTGCCTGACTGGGTTTAAATCATATGTCGATTAAACATTGCCTTTTATTTATGCCAATAAGTGCAGAATTATAATTGTACTCATTGTCATTATTATCATTTGTTCAGTTTTTTAAAATATTTTTACATACATAAAAAACGTCTTGTTGAGTTAATTATTAGCTACAGATTTAATAATGGTGTTAGTTTAACAATGTAATCAAGAACGAAAAATAATAATAGTGTAAAGTGATGATAACACAATATTGTTAGAGAGTTTTTTTATTCTATAGTTAAGTTATAAAATATAAATCTATTGCTACTTTTTAATGTAAATTTAGTGCTTTAATATCTATTTATTACAAGAAATTAGATGCAGAACTGTATAAATGACCTTTAAATTACTTGGCGCATTGTCAAGAGAAAAAGATCGCATTAAAATTAGAGGTCAAGTAGTATCAAGCGTTACGACATAAAGACATTATGAAGTAATGAGTTGTAATGTATTGGATAAACAGCATAAGATTCTTTTTCTATAGCATCCAAGAAATTTCATTGATATATTTTTGTAATTTTTATATGTAGTAGTTCATTGATAGTACTTTTTGAAACAACACGGTTATTTAATGTTATCATGGAGTGAATGAGTTGTGAAATATTGGATAAACAACGTAAGATTTTTCTTTTATATGGTAGCTCAAGAAACTTTAAATATTTTTGTAATTTTTATATGTAGAACTTCATTGATAGTATATTTTGAAAACCACACGATTATCTAATGTCATGGAGTCAATGAGTTGTGATTTATTGGATAAACAATGTAAGATATTCTTTTTATATTGCATCCCAAGAAATTTCATTAATATTGAAATTGATATAAATAATTAAAAAACAAAAAAAAAAACAAATAATATTTGAAGTTTACATAAGTTAAATGTTTTTACACATTTTCGTTCACATTTTCTTATTAAATAAAAAGTGTCGCAACTCTCTCTTGTCACTCCCTCGGTTGCAACGGCTGCCAAGAGTTCCGTGCAAAATACGCTCGAGTTATCATTAATAAGTTAAGAATTAATAAATAATATGATTTTTAAGTAGAAATATATAAATACTATTTTTACTTTATGTGCTTTACAACACTTAATGTTTTATACTAATACATTACAAAACTTAATGCTATTCAGTTAAAATTTAGTTTTAGCAGTGTTATTGTAATTTAGTGACTTCAACATGAGCAGAGGATGCAAAACTCTTTACCATATAAAAACTGGTTATGATGTTGCAAAAGATATGCATAAAAAAAAACTCCAACATTAACTTTACATAATATATTTACTTATTATATTTGACTTTATTTTCAGGTTTGTTTGGTTATAGAGAATTTTCCCAGCAAGCATAATCGACGTTGAAACAACGTTGAAAAACCGTAGCAATTTCAGGTTAAAAAATTGTTGATTTTTCGTTAAAATGGTTGATTGTTGGTTAAAATGGAAACGTAGATCTACGTTGAAACTAAATTTAGATCAACGTTAAAAAGAAAGCTAAAGTCAACATTAGATTAACGTTAATTTAGCATTGATTCAACAAACTTATATAAGAGCTTATAAAACTTGAAAATACAGCTGCTTCTTGCGCCGTGATTCTTTAAATCCAAAAAAACATTTATTTTTTGTACAATGTTGTGTTGCGTTGTAAGTAAGAAAAGAAATAACAATTCTTCATAATCTTATAAAATCTGCTATAGTAAAATATCTTATGCTATTGTACTCCACATCTTATTCTCAACTGTTAGAGCATTCACGTATTATTATTATTAGTTAATATTTTATTATACTACTAATAGTTTCACAAATAATCTGCACTTTATACATTTTTAGAACAAAAAATTATACGAAATTAAACTTATTATTAAAACGATCTTAATAAAATCATGATATCGTTATCTTCATCATCGATATCAAATTCATCTGTATTTTTATTGCTTTCTGTCATCATACTCTTTAATTTGATGCACGTTTTCCACGATATAATCAATATGGTGCAAAGTTCATACAGCTTAAAATATATCTTTGTGTATTGTGTCTTTTTATTTTAGAACATCGGATAACTGCATCTCAATATAAATATCTTTAATATCAATATAAATATCTTTAAAGTAAGGTACATTCGTGCATTTTACAAGTATTAATATACTTCACATTGTTCGAAAGTCTTTGTGACCAATATAAGATTAGAAACAAAAAAGGTTGAAATTAACCGGTATTTAAAATACCAGGATGTATATATATATATATATAATATATATATATATATATATATATATATATATATATATATATATATATATATATATATATACATATATATTGATAAAAATCTGTTTAAAAGTGAGTCAATATCTTTTTTAAAAAATAGATCAAATAATGTTAAACATTTCAAATAGAAAAATACAACTTTGTAATGAAACTTAAAGTTTCATGCCATTCGGAAATCATCAGCCATATTATTCAAATATAAAGTAAAAACCGTTATATAAAATACAAGTTTAGCGTTGCAACGGCACCTGACGTCAAGTATACGTGATACGATATTTGCTAATTGCCAGAATCAAAGTTATATGGTAAAACTTTTTTCCTGTGCCTACAAGCAGAAATCATTTCACTTTTTTTGTTATATAGTAATCGACTTTCAAAAGTCATAATAAAATAGTTATTGCTCCTCCTGTTGAGCACTCTTCTCAAGTCGTTAAAAACGGAGAAAATTATTTTCAATTATTCAATAAAAAATACACCTATACCACCAAATATGAATACAAATTGCGATTGCTTGAAAAAACTGAGATATTGATTATAAGGATGCGATGGAAGGCATTTTTTTTTCATGAATCACCAGTCTAACAGTATAAATGATACCAATAATAATAGTAATATTAATAACACTTTTAATTTTTATGGTATTAACACACCACATTGTCCACAACAGATTAAAGATATGCGTGCGTTTGAATGCAATTTATTCAAATTAATTAAAAACATACAGTTTAGGATGGTTTAATGCGCCTTCGGAAATAAATTAAAAAAGACATTTCTTCTATTCGAAAATCAACGTATACTTACACTTACCCAGATAAAACATCAAATTTATATAAATTATAAAGAGACGAATGCAATAAATTGTTAATGAACGCCACTACATCTAATTATAAAAAAACTAACCTTATAATAAAAGATTACATTAATAAAGAAGGAAAAACTATTCTGAAAAATCATGACGTTTTTAACAAAATCAATATAAGCAGTTCTTCCAATTGTTATATTACATTAAAAGACCATAAACCTAATATTTTAAATAATCTAACTGTTCGTCTAATTAACCCAGCTAAGAATGAAGTTGGTAGAATAAGTAAACATATTTTATCAGATGTTAACACCAACCAAAGAAATATTTGGCAATTAAATCAGTGAAACAGTACACAAAATGTAATAAATTGGGTCAGAAACATCAGTGACATATATTTTTATAAATTCCTTTTTTCGACATTGTTGACTTTTACCCTTCTATTAATATAAAGCTTCTTATCGACCCCATATTAATTGCAGAGCACTACGTTTCCATTGATGCTGATCATAAATCTTTAATTCTCCACGCACGTAAGTCTTTATTATTTACCAATAGCCAAGTTTGGATTAAAAGTTGAGAGGTTTGTTTGATGTTACCATGGGTGCATTAGATGGAGCGGAAGTGTGCAAGTTAGTTGGTATTTTTCTTCCTGATTTCGCAATTTTATAAAAAATCTGATTTTGGATTGTATAGAGACGATGGCTTAGTCGTGTTTAAAAACGCAAGCGATCAAAAAATGGAAAAAATTAAGAAGCATTTTACTCAAATATTTAAACAAAACAATATCTGTATTTCCATTCAACCTAATATGAAAGTTGTTAACTACCTTGATGTTACATTTAATCTTATTAACTACACTTTTCAATCTTACTATAAATATACTGATAGTACGTTAAATTATATCCATGCTAGTTCCAACCATCCACCAAGCATTTTAAAACAATTACCAACCTTAATTGAATATAAATTATCTTCCAATTCCTCAAGCGAAAAAATTTTCCAAAAGACTGCTCCTATTCATAAAGACGCTTTAGAAAATTCTAGATTTCACACTGATCTCCAATATCATTCAAATCTAAATCCTTATAATACTAATTTACGAAAAAGATATATTATATGGTTTAATCCCCGTTTCAGTAAAAAGGTGGTAACAAAAATTGGACACCTTTTCTTAAACTTAATTAACTTAGATTTTCCATTACATCATTAGCTCCAAAAATATTATGCAGAAACACAATAAAAATTAGTTACAGCTTCATGCCAAATATTCGATCAATTATTAATTCACACAATCAACAAATTTTGCGCAACAAACTCACCGCTAATAATATAAATTGCAATTGCATTAAGAAAACTGCATGCCTATTAAATAACCAATGTCTATCAAAAGTTGTTGTATATAAAACCACTTTAGCATCACCTAATCCGAGTCTTACGGAAAAATCTCACATTGGTATTAGTGAAAAGGCAATCAAGCTCAGATTTGTAAACCACCTTAAATCATTAAATGCAACCAGGTTAAAAAATTTGTTGGTTGCGTGAATTACACAAAAAAGTGTAACCTTTGCATAAGTGAAAAATATTTCATTATGACTTTTGATAGTCAATTACTACTTAACAACCAGGTAAAGGAATAATAAAGAACTTTCCAAGGAAATCTGGAAACATAAAGACGCAGGTAACATGCCTATATTAAGTGGAACATAGTTAAAAGATGCCAATCTTATAATCTACAAAAAAGTGTAACCTTTGCAATAGTTAAAAATATTTTATTATGAGTTTTGATAGTCGATTACTACTTAACAAAAAAAGTGAATTGGTTTCTGCTTGTAGGCATAGGAAAAAGATTTTTACAATCTAACTATTATTCCGCCAATGAGCAAATATCGGATCACGTAAACTTTTTTCTTTATATAACGGTTTTTATTTTATGTTTGAATAATATGGCTAATGATGACCAAATGGCACGAAACTTTAAGTTTCATTAAAAAGTTGTATTTTTTCACTTAAAATATTTTACTATATATATATATATATATATATATATATATATATATATATATATATGTATATATATATATATATATATAATATATATATATATATATATATATATATATATATATATATATATATATAAATTCATATATATATCTATATATATATATATATATATATATATATATATAGATATATATACAAATTCATATATGTATATATATATATATATATATATATATATGTATATAAATTCATATATATATATATATATATAGATATATATACAAATTCATATATGTATATATATATATATATATATATATATATATATATATATATGTATATAAAATCATATATATATATATATATATATAGCGTAGTTTATATAATATAGTTTAATCAAAATAAAACATTATAAAAACACAGTAAAAATACACTCAAATTATAAATAAGTTACATTAACAAAATACTCAAATCACAAATTAACAAAAAATAATGAAATTGTGCCAAAAAAATGTAATAAACAATATTTTAATTAAGAAAATCTAAGAAGAATAAGACTGATACTTACGTAGCCTTGATGAATTGGAGAAGAGGTAATTAAGTGAAGTTTCGAGGTAGCTTTTGTTTAGGAAGCACATAAAAAAAGAAGACGTTGTTAAAAATTGCTAACAGCATGCCTAATTTAGAGCTCAGTTATCTTATAAACAGACTCCAAAACAGCAAAAAAGTTATATAAAAAGAACAAAGAAAGTTAGGGAAAAGTCAAGAAGTTTATTTAACATTTTATCATCTATGCAACTTGATGATTTAGATCGTATTATGTGTAAATAATTGTAAGCAGAAAGTTGTCATGAATGGAACAATATTGAAATACCCAATACAATTATGTATGATGGCAGAGTAAAAAAGGTTTCATAATTTACAATTTTTGTTACTTTTATAACGTATGTAACTACATCTGCATTTTATAACCAGAAAGTGTTTTATTTATTTTAGTTTAAACTCCATTAATGTATTGTTAATATCAAGCTGTCCAACTGCTATTGAACAGCTCGACATTAGCAATACATTAAGAAAAAAAAAATCTTTTTGCTTTTTAGAGAGCCTCATTGACAGGCTTCTCTCTCTGGCTGAGTATTATATGCACACTACATAGCAAAGTGGATATATTTAAAAAGGACTATATTGTATATCAAGGTATATTTAAAAATGAATATATTGTATATCAAATATCATTATATATATTGTATATACTTACATTAACTAGTCTAATTTTTGCTCTTTTAAATAAAGCTTTAAATTTTTGCTCTGTTCTAATGTGCAAGCCATCTTTATTTTATTTTAATAATGCAGAAAAATATTTAAAAAAACAAAACAGTAAAGCAGTAATATCAACCTCCCTTGCAGATATGTTGATGGCTGAAAACCAGTTTATATATGTTATTACTTTACCTGATGTTGTTATATATATATATATATCCCTAACAAAAATGATACAATAAATACTCTAAAAAAGATTTAATGTAGATTAAAGGGTCTTTAATACTGCTATTATAAATATGGATATGTTATAATCATTTATATACAATAGGATAAAACACTTGTAGTTTAATCACATTTTAGTTTAAACTTATACCAATCACCTGTTGTTTTAGTTTAATTTTTTACTGCAAGTTTCACATTTTGAATCCGACAAAGGACAAAATCATTCTTTCTTCAACTTGATGGATTTTCATTCACACAAACAACATTGTCTTTTGACTATACAAACCAATATATATATATATATATATATATATATATATATATATATATATATATATATATATATATATATATATATATTTATATATATATATATATATATATATATATATATACATATATATATATATATATGTATATATATATATATATATATATATATATATATATATATATATATATATATATATATATATATATATATATATATATATATATATTATATATATATATATATATATATATATATATATATATATATATATATACTTTCCACACTTTAGTTTCATATTTGTAAAAAGACTTTGATTGTAAATTTTACTTATTTGTAAAACATCTTTAAATAATTTATCAGATATTTTCAGAAGTTTTCTTTAAATGCATTAGTGCCAACAATATATCTTCAAAAGATTTTGCTGTTTCTGCAGACAACACCAATACCAATTTTGGAGGTGTAAAACCAAACGGTAATAACAATATTCACAAAAAGTTATTCATTAAGCTAAACCGTGAAATCATTGGTATCGGTTACAATCCTTTTAAATTATCAAACGCAATAAACACTGCATCAGGTAGTTTATCTACTGATGTGGAAATAATTATTGGTTAGTTTTTTTTTTTTTCCTGTTTTACTGCTCGAGTTTCTAGTTTAGAAAATTTCTGCTATGAGGCCGGTGTGGATTATCAAAAATTGCAAGAATTCTTAAAAGTTCGTTAGTTGGCCTTACGTCCAGCAACCGAAAAAGTGCTTAAGTTATATCAGCCACTAAGATCATACTTTTTAAGCTTAGAAAATTTTCGGAAACTTTTATTTGACTTTTTCTATAACGAAATGGGTGAAATAGTTATGTTTTTGTCCACAGTCAAGCCAATGTTCTTTATAACACGGTAGAAAAAATTGAAAAAGATGATATTTCTGCTGCTGATGTTGCCTTATTATTAAAGGATTTGAATATCAGATAAAATCTAGAAAAGAAGAAAAATTTCTACCTTTCATGGTAAGACAGCACTTGCAAATTACAGAAGAACGTAGTCATCATTTAAAAAATCAATTTCTGAAAGAAGTAGACATTTTTTACAGTGTCTGTCGAGAGTATATTGATGAGTGGACGCGTCACTTTAATCAGGTTAAAGTTTTTGAATGGTCTTTACTTAACTGTAAAGTTGAATGGATTGAATTCGATGACAAATTCGGAGACCTAATTTATATTGAACAAAGGAAAAGTTTTCTCTTGAATCTAACAGCCTATTGAATGTGACGAGCAATGGGTTGAAATGTTTTCTTATTTTGAAAATAATCACATTCCTTTTAAAAATTTGTTAAAATTTGTGGAAGCCGCTTTATGTTTGCCAGGTACAAACGCTTCCGTAGAGCGATTGTTTTAGATTGGCAATGATATTTGGACAAATGGGAAATCTTTATTTACAATGAAAACTTTGGCAGCTTTTTGTTCGTTAAATTTAATTTAAGAAAATACAGCTACTCAGAATTCTCAGAAAAAAATTAAAAAGATGATATCTTGCTGAAAACAATTCATTCTTATTAAAAATATTTGTGATTTAAAAATGCAAATATTGCGTAATATTTTTCCATAATTTAGTTTCTTCACATGCTATTTTGAAATAAATAAACGAGTTTTCAGTAAAACCCATTTAAACGAGGCCCATAGACAGAGCAGGAGCAAGGGGTTACGTACTTCCCTAAGCTTTTTCCTGTTTGGCCTCTAAAAAATGAAATTAAACACATGTTCAAAAGTTGTTAGCACAACACAAAAAAGGGCAAGGCAAAACCGTCTTAAAAATATAAATTAATCATTGTATTAAATTTAGGCAAAATCTTAGCAAAAAATCGAGACGCTAAAAAAAATTGTCCAAAAAAAAATTGGCTTTTATTTTTATTTTATTTATAGCGCCTCTTGAAAAAGAGCTTCCCCTTCAAAAAATAATATTTAAATCAGGGCACAAGCCTGATTTAAATACCATTTGTATTTATGCATACCAAATTTATTCATTGTACGCATCTGGTATTTTTAAAATATAGTAGCCTTATTAAAAAGAACATTTCCACAAACAAATCTCTGGGTAGTATTATATTTTATTTTAATACCGAAATATTAGTAGGCTAC
>NC_088932.1:16717500-16730000 GCF_038396675.1 Hydra vulgaris | reverse complement strand
CAAAAAATATTGCTCTTTTTCAGAAAGATCTTACCTTAAAAAATTTTAATCATTTTTCTCAAATGAATAAGATAATTCATAATCATACAATTCAGTATATTATCATAAGATTGAATCAGACCGGAAAAAACTACAGAATTTATTCGAAGTCTTTCAAAGCAAGTTTAAAGACTTGTATGCTCTTAAATCATCATTACCATTTTTAGTAAACCTTTTTTTAATTGATATTGTTAGTGATGGTTGTCCAATACCAAAAAATACACTTGAAGAAACATCTCAATTTGAAATAGAATTACTAGATCTCCGAGAAGATCAAAATCTTCAAATGCAACATTAAACACTAGCTCTATTAGATTTTTGGAAAATGGTTCCTGAAGTTAAGTATCCCCAACTAAAAAGAATTAGTTTAAAACTTATTCCAATTTTTTGTTCAACATTCATGTTAATCTTTATTTTCGACAATGAAATTTGTTAAATCAAAGTAATGTGCCAATCTAACTAGTGAAGATTTGTTACAGTTTCTTAGAATATTAACTACAAGCTTGGAACCAGATTTTAAAAAACTTATCAGTACTATTGAAAATCTTAGTGCCTAATAAGTTCATAGTAAATTATGTAAGTTATTATACAAGAAGAACTTTCTAATGGCCTTTTACAAAAAATGATGTTATAAAAAACAATTCTTTCTGTTATGTTTAATTTTTTGCTGAATGATAAAAAGATTTTTTTCAATTGCAAAAATAAAAGTAATTTGAACTTAAATGAAATTTTTTTTATTGTGTAATCGTTTATTTATTTGATTTATTCGTTTATTTATTTCGTATATAATCGTTTATTTATTTATTTTTCAGTTTTAAGTAACTTATGCTATAAAGTGGTTATGAGCAAGTTTAGTTCGAATAAATGCAAGTTAATTCAAATACATTATAATAATTTTTTTCTTAAAGAAAACTTTTCATAATTAGATTTTTATATCTCGCTTATAATTATTTTTATAAGGAAATTTATGGTTGTTGTAACTGTGAAAATTCGAAAAAAAAAATTATGATTTTGAGATGCTTTCTCAATTTTTTCTACTAATGGTTTTCTGGCGTGAATAAAAAGGAATCAGATTTTATGTAGCCAAGTTTACATTTAAAAAATAGCTTTTACTTTCTCTTTGGTAAAAAAAACTAATTACTAAATATAAATTGAGTACATACTAAGTTTATTTATAAAAGTACAATTTCCATTTAAAAAATCAAAATATTGATGTAGAAAAAATCTAAATTTACATTCGCCAACTATTTTTTTTAAAGATGAAGTTGTCATAGCAACACATTGATTGCGGCTCTTCGGCACACGTCATTATTTATATGCGGCTCTCGCGTTTAAAATTTTGAACAGCGCTGCTCTATACTTATCCTTGATATAAATTAAAAACATTATTATTCTTAAGATTAAGTCTAACTGACCCAATAATTACTATCAAGAACACTTTCCTTTTTTTTAATTTCTACCTGCTTCCTGTTACTCAGATATTTTTTACCTATTTAAACATTATTCGTTTGATGCCATGTTTTAATTGTGATAATGAGATGCTGTTGTCAATTGTAACTTGTTGATGTCTCTTTTTTTTTTTTGAATTTATAACAAGCATGAACTCTTGTGTACTTGATTTAAGTTTGTTAACTTTTAGCATTTAAAAGCGTTCTTTTTTTCTCCGTTTAATAGATAAATGGCTTGATGATTAATAGATTCTTTCTTTTCTTCTAAAACAAATATTAGTGGATTATATACACTGTAAAATATAGCAAATACTGCACTTTTAATACAAGCATTTTTAAGAAGAGGTGTATAGTTTTTAGAGTGCTTTATATATGCATTTTTTCTGTTACAGTGTAAAGACTACTTAAAACCCTAGCATAAATGACCTTTTGAACACAAGTAAAAATATTTGCCTTTGTGAATATTAATAAAACTGAATCCTTATATACATTTTTTTTATTTAGGTTTGACTGTTTTTTACAACCTAATAAAAGCAGCCTTGAAAATTGATGGCAGACAATTTTGTGAGGGATAAATTTTAGTATCAATTTTCCACCTTTTCTTTATTTCAAGTGTATTTTTTTATCCACAAAACTTATTTAAAATACGGAATAAAAAATCTTTTATATAAAGACGAAGAGATAAAACACTATCTCAAATAACTTATTTAGTAAATTAACCGGATCAGCGCAAAACACACTTTGAAAATTATAGCAGGTATTTTAAAAACATTTAACATATGCAATAGCATGTGATATAAAAGAGTTGAAAAACGCAAGTGTGAATAAATGCATGTTACACAAATATGTGTCACTTCTAATAAATTAATATTGAAATTTTGTAATCAAAATTACAAATATTAAATTTGTTTAAACGAATTAAACATTGAATCAATTTGAAAAAACTTTTATTTTTCATCTTTGCTCAAACTTTTAATTTTTGTACCCTGCAAGCATTAATTTGCGCCCAAAGAAGGATCACATGCTTTTATTCTTGAACATTTTTCAATTGATATTACTCTTGACTGTTCCTTTTTTACGTCTACTTCTACAAAATTATTTCTAAGCGTACGCCCGTATATAATTGTAGTATTCGGATCATAACCAATCACATCCATCACTTGAATCGGAAGAACTTAAAAAAAATACAAAAAACTATACATCTAGTTGGCAATTCCATTTTTAATTTTAACTTGAAAAGAAACTTACATGTAACTATTCCAGAAGATATTTCACGTTGGTAGCATAAAGTTTGTTGTCTAAAATTTTATTTATTTAAAATTAAAACATTGGAAACAGTTTTCGGAACTTTTAATATATTACTTTTTTTTAAAACTGTTAGCATTAATGATAAAGGCAAAGTAAAACATTATTATTATAAACTACTGAAAATAAAGCCTATTTATTATTTTCGCATTTCATTCAGTTCATGGTAACAGATACACAGCTTTATGTTTAACTTTAATATATAATCAGATCCAGTTCCTGATTTAAAAAAACTAGTATAATAAAATTTAAATGTTGAGAATTTTTTGAAGAAAAATTTTAATTAAAAAAAAGGTTTAGGCTCTCTATTTCATTCAAGGTTGAACAACAACAAACATAATTAGTAATTTATGAAGATAAATTAACACAAACTTTTTTTGTCTATTTAATGATAAAGTTTTATATTTATAAATTATTTAGCCGTAATAACAAAAATAATAAAACTTTAGTGTTTTTCAGATTAAATAGTTTTTTTATTTCTAATCTTGTAGTAAAAAAGAAAATACAGAACTTTTCTCAAAAATAGATATATAAAAATTTATTTATATGTCTATTTTCGTTGAAGAATTGAGAAATTCTTCTTCAAAAATAGATATATAAATAAATATTTGGGAACGTTTTTTAGGCATATGCTTACCGCTATATAAAAGTCTTTATGCTTACCACTTTATAAAAGTCTTTATGCTTACCACTTTATAAAAGTCTAACTTGTGATGCTCCACATTCATAATATTATTTGATGTTGCAAAATGTTGCTGCTGCCTCCTAAACTCTTTAAGTACTCTAACTCAAAACTGTTTGAAAATGCTGAGCTAATGTCGTATAAGATAGAACAAATTATTGAAGAAACAAAAATAATTTTAAAGTTAGAAGAAATTAAATACGCTATTGCAGAAGATACCATTACAAGATACTTTGCATCATTTGTTAATGGATCAACAAATGCTTTTATATTAAAGATTTCAAGTAAAAATAGCGTTTTTTATTGAGCTATCTGATATTGAAACACCTTAAGATGAAAGAAGATACGAATATAAGTCTGGTGAGTTTTAAATAATATAGAGGCGGATTTACCATAAAGCTATAGCCTCATGCTTGAGGGCGACAAGATTATGGGCTGACCCGAGCTGTGTGAAAAGTTATTTAATAAATTTGAATTATGCCGATTTTTTTGATTTTGTTTTTATCAGTTTAATAAAGGCATTTTTTTTTTTGTAAAAATGTCTAAGAGCCTTCGTCGCCTCAGCAAACGTTTTATCTTTATAATCTTTAATACCTTTGTGATTTTATTGCAGTTGCAGTTAAAATAACATTATAAAATTTCGATATTTGTTCAATATTCAATTAAGTGCTAATTTTTTTTTTCTCCAAAATTGAATGTTTTTTGAATTTCAACAAATACTTGCGCAAATCTGTAACCATATTCTCCAAATAAAAATGTCTTAGACACAAAAAACTAATAAATAAAAATAACTTTGGATGCAAAGTTATTTTGAAAGATATTCATTTCCTCACATAGAAGGGATTTTCTGACTGTAAGAATAATTTTAGAATACTAGAAAACCATGAAACTCAAAAGAACAAATCAAGGCTTAGTTAACATTAAACATGTTAACATTTTCTTAAACAATTAAAAAATAAAAATATAATAAACAATTAATTGGATGAAGAAATAAAATGCAACATAAAATATTGTTAAGAAATATTTAAGAGAGAAGTTACTCAAATTAATTAATTAATTAAAAAAAGAGAGTAGTAAATTAAATTTTTATGTGTAAAAATAATTATGTGTGAAACTTTTTGCCACTGAGAGGTTATAATAAAAATGGGACTTATCAAACAATCAAAATTTGAATGGAATGATCGAATCGAACGGAATGATTGGGTTATTCGACCCATTTTTGCAAAAACACTTAGCCTCGTTTTAAACGAAAATAACCAAATCAACAATTTTATCCAAAACAGTTTAGGAAATGATAATTAAAATTATGGGAAATTAAGTACAAAGACATATTATAAATCACATTAATAACGAATACACAGAATATCATTGCAGATTCGACACTATATGTAACAGGAGTTAACCAGCTGGCAATAATTTGTGATATTGAAAATTGTGTAGGAGGAAGTTCTATAATGTTTCTATAAAACAAGCGTAAAATTGCAAACCTCTTGAATAGATGTGTATGAATAGTATTGTCTAATTTTATCATTGAATTCCGTTCTTAAGACAGAAAAAAATCAAGAATTAAATCTAAAAACTTCAGAAGATGAAGCTAAAGCACTAAGTAAATCAAAATTTTGAAACAAGTACTATTGTAACAAACAAATAAAAACAAAGCAATTGTATAACGGGAAAGATTGGAAACAAAGTAAAACAAAGTAATTGTACAACGGGAAACACTGGAAAAGAAAAGTTTCAAATTTTAAACTTTAACTTGATATTTCGTTTTCTTAATAACACAATTGTTTAACACACAAAAGAAAATAAATAATATGAAAATATTGGAAAAAGATTTAAATTTCTAACTAATTTGGTAAGAAATCCTAAAATCAATAAAAAAATCATCAAGCAATAATAGCGCATTACAATGAGTACATTAACGAAAAACTAATTAGTGAGCAACATAAATTAAAATATAGTTTATTGCTTTCTGCTGTCACAGAAAATTTGAAAAGCTCTGAAATATTGCAAATATACAAACAAAAAAAATCAATTAAAATCTTAAAAAATTTAGCATCGATAATAAAAATATTTATTACTTTACTCATAACCAGTTCCAAGACAGAATGAAAACTTTCCAAAATATCCATAATAAAAACAAATATAAATCGGCTATGCTCAAATATTGATTATATGCTCTCTCAATATTGTCAACAGATATTAAAATCACACTATAATTATGATGATATGTTTAAAGAAATTGGCCCGATAAAGTGCTGATAGATGCATTTTATGTGGAACAGTGGAGCTAATTATACTTCTAATGTATAAAATTACATATATTAGTTTTTTTTCCAACGTTATGTTATTTAATATACCTAACTAGCTGGAGTTACCCGGCGTTGTTGAATGTTATTTTTATTTATACCTAATTTTGTTCTCTTTATTTTTTACAATTAGAGGGTGTGACATAAAAAAATATACATGATGTTATGATTTTCTTATAAAACATTTTCAACAAAGACATTTATATCATCTTTTAGGCTACTTGAATGTTTAAATATGTATACTTTTATCTTTTGTGTGTGTGTATTAATGTCGCAGTTGTTTGAAAAATGTACAATGATTTTCTAAACGCTGTACTACAGCTGCAAATTTTTGATGACTGTTATTTCTCATTAAAAATATATTAAAAGTGCATTAAGGATATAATACTTCACTTAAAATAATCACAAGTAATTTATTTTTTTAAACTAATATAAATTCGATATATTTGCAACTTCCGTGCGTAACTTCCGTGCGTGACCTTATATTAACTGCATTTAAACAATTGCTGTAGCTCTATGATAACAGCGCAGTACTGTAACTTTCGGGAAATCTTTACTAATATATAAAATGTAATTTGAAAAAAAGTAATTGAATAAACTTATACTTTCCGAGGAATTAAAGATAACTAATCTAGTAACTAAAACTGGTATTTTTTTCTTCCAAGCGTGATTTCGTCTTAATCTTAGTTTACTCTTCGATAAAATTATTAATTTTTACAACTCTTTGTTTATAAAATATTTATATAGATTAGAACTAAACGATAGTAACATGGAAATATCCAGTTTTTAAAACCATGATTCAAAGTCTCAAGGTAGAACAAAAGAGCTGCAAAATACTGCAGAAAACCAGAATAAATGTTTGCTGAAAGAGGATGGTTTAGAGAAAGTACCCAAAAAAGGTACCTATCAACTCGGCCCTCAACCATGCTGTCCAAGTATTGCTAAATAGCTGTAATTTATTGTTTATTATTGTATGTTCATAATTTCACCCATTAACAAATTTCTTACTTATTGATACAGATATAAAAAAATTATAATAAAACTTATAATGAAAGAAATATTTTACAGTTAAATAATTACATTAGTATAATTGAAAATAAATCAAATTATAACACTAAAATCACTTAGCTAGAATTAAATAAAATAGTTACACAAATTGAACAAATTAAACTTACGAAAACAAGAAAGAGCAACGATAAAAAAATAACAACGATTAAAATGGGTAGCAAATAAAAAGCTGACTAAGCTAACACTTTTGTTGAAATAGAGTTAAAGTATTATATTAACAAACTTGTTTACTACGAACATCTTTTATCTGTTACAACAATTGAAAAATAAGTTATGAATCCTATACAAACGTTTTTAATAACCAAACTTTTAAAATTTTTAATTCTTTAATTTTTTTAAAGTTTTTAAAAAAGTTATTTGATAAAAAAAACAACTATGCGTAACGGCTGATGAGATAAAAAACATCAAGAACTTAAAATGAAAGTAGATTAGTTAACAGTTAGCACGGATCCTGATAATACTAACCTAGCCGAACGCCACTTATATCGGGTGATAGCGTACACATCAAGGTACCCTGTGTTGCAAGTTTTCAAATCTTTTAATTTTGTCTGCAGAAAATAATTTAATTTGCATGTTCAAACTAAGTGTAACCTTGAGTTACTAGTGCAACAATAAAAACACCTTTGAAAGGAGAAGCACTTTATTTGATAAATATTAATGCAAATGTAGCATATGACTGTAACAAAATATGGATAAAGTTTCAGCCGGATTATTTAACTGGTTAAATCCCAGTTATCCCGGGATTTAAGGCAGTTTTAGTTTATACTTTGTTATTATTTTGTCACTATTTTTATTCATTTTCATTTTCAATTTTCATTTACTTCATTTCCATTATCATTCATTTTCATTCATTTGTTAGTATTTTGTCACTATTTTCATATGTTTTTTGTCACTATTTTCATTTTTTTTTGTCACTATTTTCATATGTTTTTTGTCACTATTTTCATTTTTTTTTTGTCACTATTTTCAAAATAATGGTTACATGAGTGTTCTACAATGTAATACCAACAATTTTTGTTATAATTGTTTTATTGCTATAACTACATTGCATAAAAATATCAACAAAAAGGTATAAACTTTTTTAAAAATGCATGAAAATATTAAAAACCGGTTGAAAAATTTTTCATAAAGATGCCTACATAAAAAATATAAATATTTAGATGACTAAAATAATTGACAAATAAAAAGTTTGGAGGGCCAGTCTAATCCGGCTAATTAAAAAGTTTGGAGGGTAGGATGAAATACTACCCACCAAACTTTTTAGTAGAAATGAGTTATCAAATAAAATCTCATATGTCAATAAGCAGAATAATTGTCATTAAGCTAAATAATTATTTTCAAAGAAAATAGTTATTAAAAATGTTTATTTCAATTATTTCTTTAAGAAAGAGTTTTGTAAGAGTTATATTATATTTCATTAATTTTTATTTTGATTTTATTCATTTCTTATAAATAACATTTGCTGGTATGTTAATGGATTGTCGTCCAATATAAAATCAAGTTAATTTTTGTAAAAGAAACAGTTCGATTTAGTAAAGTCGGATTTAGTAAGTTGCTACAATGCCAAATCAAGCGAAGTTTCGATTTTTAAAAAAAGAGACAATATTTTTTCTCAAGTTTATAATCACTTTAAAAAGAATAATTTTGAGGTTTTAAACAGACTTTCTGAAAAAATTTTCATCTAAAGATAAATATTCATGTTATGGTGTCAGGTTAAGATATAACCAGCCAAAATTGACCACTCTACCTCATGTAAATTTAGAGTTAAATACAGGATCATATAACAACGAAATACAGAAACTACTGAGAACTGTTACCAAACATCAATCAGGAAGATGTTAGAGCCAAATATTCATAAGAATTTCTCTAGATTAGGTCAACACTTAAATAAATTCTTTACCAGCCGTGGCTAAAAAACTATCCGCTGAAAAGTAGATTATGGTATAGTTGCTCACTATGGTGGTAAAGATTTTTTCAAGTTTTGTCCAAGCATTATTGATACTGCGTTAAGCGTAGATACTAGCTCACCGCATCAAAAGCAACCTCTCACTCTGGCAAAGACACTGGTGTTAAGAGAAAAATACTTGTTGCGGTAGCAGAAGATTTGCTAGGAACTCACTCCAACATTGAGCAAATCTGTTCACTGAATAATGCAATATGAAAGTTGCAAATAAAATTTGTGGTCTTCAAATCCATTTAAGATTTACACCCTTATATATGATAGGACGTCCAATTAAAGTGTCTTTTTTTAAGCCTAATCTAGAAACTTGCTAACACTGAGCTCATTCAAAAATCTGGTGTGATTAAGGCTCGTGCATAGTTGTTTTGGAATTAAATTTGAAAGTCAAACATAAGTGGGCCGGACAATGTTTTGATTTTGTAAATAATTCCTCCAATGAAATTGAATCTCTATATAGGAGTAAATCATCTTTTCAAGATACTTAAAACTGCTTGGATAGAGGCAGTTATATGGCCAGGTGCTCTCCTTATTCAACTGAGCACATATTATGGGGGGTGGAGAGCAGTTCGAGGGAAATGAATCCAAGAAGCTTTTTGAAAATGTGGATGTGCTTCAGCAATATCAAAATTCAATTTCTGTCCCGAACATTTTTCACATAACTGAAGCATTCAAAAGTTTATGTTTAGTTGTAAAAGCTTGGTTTGGGTTCATACTTTAATCAAACTTTGCTGAAATAATTGAATATTCTAAAAGGTGTTAATTAATAATAATTAGTGCAAGCGTAGTACCATTAAAAATTCACACTGCCTTCTACTGCATCAAAGTTTTTTTTAGTTCCAAAGAATACCCCTTGAGCCCTATAGTAAACAAACTGTCAAAACTGTTCATCAAGACTTTTATAAACATTTTTTAAGGTATAATTAAAACAATAATTATCCAGAGTACAAAGAAAAACTGTGCTGCAGCATAACTGATCTGAACAGTAAGCATCTTTAAAGAACTGCTACCATAAATATATTACCATAGCTACTACAGTTCGATGTATTAGATTAGGCAGTAGAAAAGCTTGCAATTTATAATGAACATTTTAATAATTTTAATCCTTAACTCCTGTAATTATGAATTATAATAATGTATGTAAAACTATTGAAGAGTATTTGAGTAAAAGAGTATATTTAGCTACTTTGTATGATTCGTAAAAACCTTCTTAAATACATTGACTTTCAAAGTCAATGTATTTAAGAAGGTTTCAAGGGCCAATAATAACTATTTTAGCAGAAATTTTTTTTTTACCAACTGACAGTCCTTTTAAAAGGTTTTGCACTTTTTTTAGAATTATTTATTGCATTTTGCAGTAGTTTTTACTTTAGGATGAATTGAGATATTTGCGCCTTGCATTAGCCAATTTAAATCACTCTTAAAATAGCAAATTAATATTTTTGTCTATAGAATGAAAATTGCACAAGTGGCAAAAAAACAATTAAAATAAAAATTGTTGATATTATATAGTAGAGCACTCATGTAACCTTCATTTTGAAAATAGTGTTTAAATATCACTGGTAACGTTTTGAGGTACAAGTAGGAAAAAACTAATAAAATGTAAATCAAGCTGCCAAAAACTATTAACCAGTGAATCAATTTGACTGAAATTTTATCTAGAGTTAGATAATATCAAAACTTCACTTAGTTTAAACATTCAAACTAAATTATTTTCCACGGACAAAATTAAAAAATTTGAAACATTACTAACATCTCACTTAAGCCAGTTTCTACAAGTATACTTTTGCCTCTAATCGTAAGAAAACGAGTATTATTAATTAAAGATGACTGAGCTTTTGTCAGAAAAATTTCAAGAGAGATTAAATCATAAAGTTGCAATATGTTATGTGACATTGTTAAAATCTATATCAGTCAGTATGCCATAGAATCTTGGGATAAAAGTCTTAAAATTTTGAATAAATAAAGATAAAGAATTGATAGATGGAAGATTTAGTCAGCATCTTTTATTCTAAATCATAACAATTTTTTTTCTGATGAACAGTTGTTTCACAAAAAAACTGAAACAGCCATGGGTACAAATTTTTGGCCAGATTTTCATAAGAAGCTAAGCTTTTTTTTATGAATCTCATCTGAGTACTTTTTTAACTATGAAGTTAATCTTACGGAGAAATTTTGTTTTAGATATATTGATGATGCTTTTATTATCCGGCCAAAACCTAGACGTCACAAAATTTAAAATTTCTTTAACTAAATTAAATGACTCAATTAGTTTTATAATTAATTTTGGTACTGAATTTTTATAAAATGGTGTCACTTTTTATTTACTTTTTAGACATTTCAATTATTATTGAAAATTACAAACAAAATTTAAACAGAGTAAACAACTTAATAATATATGAAAACGCGTTTATTATGTGAAAACACATTTATTACAAAGAAAATAACACTAAGAACTATTTAAATTGTAACAGTCATCATCCATTTTACATTTAAAAGTATTCGTTATAATTTAGCAAAAAGAATAGTTGTTTTTGCTTCTCACTACGTTATCAAAAAATTTTGCCTAATAGAAGTAAAGTTATGGTTAAAAAATTTGATTACCCGTATAGTATTACAGAAAAAGTATGTCATAAGGAGAAATTGCAAAGAACAGCAGCACAAAAGATAATTACAGAATTGTTTTCTTGAGTGACAATCCTTTACAGCAATCTTAATTTTCCATCTTATGTTACTAAAGTAAACTTTTTATTTAAAGTTTCTTTTAGGAAATAAGTTAAAAATGTGTTTTTATTATATTCATCATTGGCTTTTAATTAACCTCTTAGTTTACTCAGAAAACTTCTGTTAATATTGAAGTAACCAACAAGAAAATCAGGTTATTCAAAAGCAAAGATATTTGATGCAAAATTTGCAAACTCTACCTTCAAGAAATAGATGAGTTTGAAGCAACTAACGGAAAATTATGGAAAATAAAAAGTTATATACTTAATACAGTTAAGACGTAATTTTTTACCTAAAGTGAAAATAAACAATCCACATATGCTAGTAAATCTTATAATTTACGATTATGCATAATCGGAGATATTTTTAGCAGCAGAATAGGCCTATCTACTGATAGATTTGAAAACCATATTTATACCTGTCAATGTGCCCGAAATAGTGTTTTTGAACCTTTTATCAAATCTTTTGTCTTCTTTAAACTTAACAATGAAAAAAATTAAACTGGATCAAAGGCATACACATTTAATTTCCTGTATTTAACTACAAATTTATTTATAACAATCGTTGCTCATGGTAATAATGTGTAATTTACATTTTTTGAATATGGAAATCTTGCAACAATAACAAAAACAGCACTGATGATTCTCAGAAAGCCCTCCACAGCTAATAAAGTTTAAGTATAAACTTTTGTGTTAGTGTACTTTTCAAAATATTTTTTATCAAAAACATTTTAAGAGGGTAAGACTTGCAAAAGATCAAGAGTGTTCGTCGGGCGATAAGCAGGTTTAAAAGTGGTAACAGGCGATAAACAGGTTTGAAAGTGGGAAAAGCGACAATTAGTGAATTTGAAGGAACAAGAAAGACAAAAAATGAATTGAGACTAAGAAAATTACAAAGTCAAAGTAACCTATTGGAGATAATTTCCAGGAATAATATTGTTAGTGTATTTTTTGGTTATATTTGTTGTT
>NC_088932.1:16570000-16712500 GCF_038396675.1 Hydra vulgaris | reverse complement strand
CTGTTGACACATTTTTTAGTATTGGTTCTAAAATATATCGAAAAAGTAAGTAAAATGCATAAATGCTTCATAATAGAAAAACAAAAAGTCTAGTCTTCAGCATCAGGAAATCTATCAAAAATTCAAAGGGTTAGGATTTCTACATCGAGCGGTATTTAAACAACCAGTTGTTTCTTGCGCACAAACTTTTAACAGAGAAACCGGCTGTTGAATTGTAATAATCAAATTTAAAATAGATGGTGCAACATCATTGAATCTAAACTATTGAAATATGACGAAGTCACAAACAGCAAAGGAGCTAAAAGCAGCAGTTACGCACACAATGAAATAGTGCTCTCTTCGTGTGTTTTTTTTAATACTAAAATTTATTGCAATTAATTGGAAATAGACCACTTTATTACTCATACACCTACGACAGATGAAGAACAGGATTCTTTATTGTTTTAATGAAATTATCACACCAAGCATCAACTCTTAACAGTGTTGGCAAATAAAAGTTTTAACATTCTTACTTGTATCAATGGAGAAAAAAATTTTAACATTCTTACTTGTATCAATGGAGTCAATTATTTTAACAAGTGGATTAATTCTGAACTTAAAATAAGCAACTTAAGTTCTTCCAATATATGAACACGACTCTTTTTGTTTAAAACAATATTAGCTTTATTTGATTTTCAATTTATTAAAAAAAAAATAACTTCACCTAAATTTAGATTTGATTATTTTTGCTTTAGTAAAAAACATTCTAATCCTTAGTTTGAGCAACTTACTTAGCCAGAAGGGAACATTTTTATTGGTCATCCAGTATCAGGTGTTGGCAAAGTCACTTCGCTTTTAACCATTATTTATTACAATAGCCAGCAGGTTGTATGTTCAAAGCAATGGCTTAGAACATACAACTTGCTTTTATTTTTATTTACTTATCATCCAACCATTTTCTGCTCATTAAAACAATATTATATATAATCAGCTTATGCCATTGCTATGTTCTTATTGACATTTCCTTAATTTTTTATGTAAAAATCTAGTCTCTACAAAGATTATTATTCTTATTGATATTTCTGTTTACAATTTTTTTGCTATATGTAAATTAGAATTTCTTAAATATTTTTTTCAAAATTATCTCTTGGACAAAACTCATTCAAAACACGGAAGATGGTGGATATAATTAACCTATTTTAGCGCTCAAGTAAATGTGCGTAAATGCAACGTCAGTGCAGTCAGAATGCGTTTTCTCGACTGCTAGTCATGAGGTCGATTGACGGCATACTTTTTTGACACCCAAAACAGTGGACAAGCTAATATTTTAAACCGTATTCGAGACGTGTATTACCTGGACATCTAAAGTAAAATAAATTTTAGATATAAATGAAAAAGAAAACTCTAAATAAATGACACAGTTAAATGAAAATTTTTTATTGACTGTTCATAAGAACACAGCTTTTACAAAAATAAAAATTGTTTTTTTAAAGGGTACTTAGGTACCCGCATCTTTTTTCAACGGGTACCCGGACACGTCGTTTCACAAATATTGACATCTCTACAAATGTATATGCATATATTTATGTATATATATATATATATATATATATATATATATATATATATATATATTATATATATATATATATATATATATATATATATATATGTATATATATATATATATATATATATATATATATATATATATGTATATATATATATATATGTACATATATATATATATATATATATATATATATATATATATATATATATATATATATATATATATATATATATATATATGTACATATATATATATATTATATATATATATATATATATATATATATATATATATATATATATATATATATATATATATATATATATATATATATATATATATATATATATACATAGTTACAATAGTAAACTATATAAACAAAGAAATTATATATAACTACAAACCTATATTTACCTTTAAAACCGTAAGCTCATCCTGTTGCTTTTTAATTCTTTTTTGAAAAACTTCTTCGTTACTGACTTTTTTGATTTTTTAATATTTTATTTTCTCAATCTTATCAGTATGTCCTATCTTAATATGAGACATTTACTATATTTCTTTGGTTGTATGACCATAGAAGCCATAAAAACATAAGTGCAATTTATATGCTCTTTTTTTAACAACTTTTCGATAAAGTACTCTATAGAAGTATTGTCTGAAAACATGTTGTGAGGTCCATAACTATATAACTTAAATATATGTTCTTTTTTTAATTTTACTTTAGTTCTTCCCTATGCAACGTTTTCTACGTTTCCTAAAGAGTTTTTATTTGATAGTATAGCAATTTTTCCCCAATAATAACAGGTTATTGAAATTTAACATTGCATTTCTCCATTGAGCTAAAACAAATAAAAATAGATTGCTTGCAAGATATCTGCTAAATTAATTTTTTTTTAGTGTTTATTCTTGCGTTCTTTTAATAAAATTTTGAATAACTTCTCTGTTTGTAGGCAGCTCACTAGAAATAAAATCCTTTCCAGGTCCATTAAACTCTAAAACTCTAGAGATGGATGAATGTCTAGTCTTAGCTTTTTACATAATTTATGAATCACTTGAGTAAATGAAGAGTAATAATTTCAATAATATCAGTCTATGATCATATAAAGATTTTTAACGGTGAAGAGCCAAGTCAAAAGTTATTTTAAAATTGATTTGGCACTGCGCTTATCATGAGAGTCTACTACATATAAACAGATTATGCTTATTTTATACAAGAT
Source organism: Hydra vulgaris (assembly GCF_038396675.1). Lineage (NCBI taxonomy): Eukaryota > Metazoa > Cnidaria > Hydrozoa > Anthoathecata > Hydridae > Hydra > Hydra vulgaris. Next base: position 16,709,731 of record NC_088932.1, on the reverse strand, counting down.
TAATTTCATTTCATCTTGATAGTCTAAATGTGAAAACTTGGGCATCAAGACGTTTCCTAATCAAAAAGTAGTTCATTGCAAACATACCTTGAATTTTAATTTTGCATAAAAATACGCTTTTTTGTATGCTTAAGTTCATTTTTTTTTAAACATTAGAATCTCACTGTAAAATAGTATAATTGTCTATCTGCATTAAAAATTAAACAATTAGTTTGTTTTTGTTTGCTAGAATTTTTTTTTTTTAGAGAAGACGATTGATTACTTGCCCAAGCTATATTATAATAACTAATACAGCTATGGATAAATAAAAAGTATAAACTTTTTATGCACATATTAATCAAAAGATAATGAGATTTTGTTTTCTATTATTTCAATATGATTTTTCCACTTTAAGTGTTCATTTAATATTATACCTCAAATTTTCATTGAATTTACTTTTTTAATTTTAATGTTGTTTAAATCTGGAAGTTTTAGGGATAAAATATCATATATTGAAGGTTTTGTGAACTAAAAGTATTTTTATATATCCTTATTTAAGGAAAGTTTCTCACCTTTAAATAAATTTTCGAGTTCAATGTTAACAGTAAAAAAAAAAACTATAAATTATTAATAGATAAGAAAATATTAGCATCATCCGCAAAAAGAATAAAATTTAGTTAATTAAAAAGATAAATGCTCGTAAAGCTTTAAAAAGCTAAAAAATTAAAAAATATGCCTGTAGTTAGTTTTTAATAAATTATTGCCGTTTTAATATAAAAATTATTTTGGCTAGTTTTATTTGTTCCGGATTACATTTAAAATTGTTTCAAATATATAAAAATTATTCGGCCGAGTCGTTATTTGTTTATATTAGTGAGGTTCTATATAATACATTTCCCCCCCCCCCCCCCACCCCTTCATCAGGATTTTTTTTTCATCAGGCTTTCCTTTTAAGTAATAATATAGCTACTACTTTTTCATGCATTTTATAACTTTTTTAAACTTGTTTTGTTATGCTCTTTCCACACAAAGTACTCTCTATATTTATAAAGTTACCACTGCATTATACCATGGTTTTTACTAATTTCTATAAGATCTTGAAAGAGTAAATATTATAATTATGAGTTTTATTTTTAAAATAAACATTTTTCTTTATCAGTAATAATACTTAATGCTTAAATGTTTGTACTTATTGTTACTTTTACGTCCACACTACTCATTAAAACTTAACTTGTGTTTTGCTACGGAAAGCTGATCTATTTCAGTTTTTGGGATACTTTAGTATCATCAAGATAACCATATACAAAGTTTAGGCTGTTAATATATATATATATATATATATATATATATATATATATATATATATATATATATATATATATATATATGTTTATTAAATTATCAATCCATGTTTATTTAAGGTATCAATGTATATTTATCATTAATGTATATTTAATACATTTTTTGTATAAAGAAAGTACAAGCAAAAAGTTCAACATGAAATTAAACAGTTAGTATTAAATATTGTATCTACTTACTATTAGTTATGCTTGTATGTTTAAAAATAATTACAATTTATATTTTTATAAACGAAGTTTGATATATATATTTTTAAAACAGTATACTAACCTTGATTTCCATTTATAACTCTAAAATCTTTAATGAAACAATTGATTACATCATGCCACGGATTTGAGGCATAAACTTTAACGTTTTGAAAAGATTGCGGACTTTGATTTCTTGTGCTGTAAACATTTATTTCATCTATAAACACTACAAATGTGTATACTCCGTTATTTTGGAACTGCGACATTCGTATACTTGTCCATTTATGTAGCGGTAAAGGTTTGGAACGAAACAATTCATAGGCACCATTAGATTTATTAACTGTAGAATAAATATATAATTTTCCTGAACCATCATTAAATATAGCAGGAGCTCTTTCTCCAAATGCTCCAAAGTTATTTCCTGTGGTAAAATGAATGATGTTTTTAAACCCGGCTGGAATCCTTATTGGCTTAAGTTTAAGTAAAACTGAATATTTACTTTCCAACAATGGCAATATTGCAACCAAGTTGTTTTTAATTAATAAACTTTCATTATGATCATTCAGTAAATCTAAGAAATATATATCATTCAGTAAATCTAAGAAATATATATATATATATATATATATATATATATATATATATATATATATATATATATATATATATATATATATATATATATATATATATATATATATATATATATATATATATATATATATATATATATATATATATATATATATATATATATATATATATATGTATATTTAAAGGTGATTATTAATCTTAATACAATTGCAAGAGTCACCGTTTAACGTTAAACGTTCAACGTTGTTTCTCTTTCGTTTTTAAAGTAGTTTTAATTAGTTAAGAGGCTTTTCTGAATTTGAAAGGGCGCGTTCTCAAATGCACGCGGTCATTAAAGAAAGATCTATTAAGCGAGTTACAACCTTTTACCTTTAGAAATGTAATTATTATTTATTAGATTTGCAACATTACATAATGAATCATATTTAGATAAATAAATATCGTTAAGATAATATTATAATTAAAGTAAGTATAGAAAATAGTTTCCAATTTATATATAACAATTTTCGTAGATATAAAGTAGAAAGGATCACTCTTTATAATTTTTTAATTTAGTTACATTTTGTTTGTTTTTCTTTTAGCTTTTTTATGCAACAAAAAACTTATACTAATGCCAATTCCATATAACAGGTTACTACTTAGAAATTTCTGTGATGCTATTAACTATTTTACCAAGTCACAGCACTTTGAAAACATGGAAACAGCATAATATAAACATATGTACCAACTATAAACACAATATATTTAACCTTTTATAAACATATTTAACACATTTATAAAACAGTTATATAAGGTTAAATACATATATTGTGTTGATGGTTGGTACATTTGTTTATACTATGCTGTTTCCATGTTTTCAAAGTGCTGTGACTTGGTAAAATAGTTAATAGCATCACAGAAATATCTAAGTAGTAATAACCTGTTGTTAATTATGTTCTGTTATATATGAATGTTATGTTACTTAAGTTATGTTATATGCATATTATATTAACTTATGGTGTGCGCTTCTTTTGTGTATTGTTGTTTTAATGATGTTTTTTTGTTATTTTTTGAGTTGATAGACATTTGGCTTACCATCACGTTGGTGTCTATTGGTAAAAATGATAAATAAGTAATTTTATTATTAAATCTCACTGCTTTTAATCATTCACTAAAAGCCAAGACAAATTATTTATATACAATTTATAGAATTATAAAGTTTATACAAATAATATATAGAATTTATACTAATATACAATTTATTTTGAAAAACTAAAAACTTTAAGCGAAGACAAATTGTTTTGTTCCAAAATATTTTATAAACTAAAAGCCATAACAAATTGTTTTGTCATATATACAATTTGCTATATCTCAACTTGATTTTTTATCTTTAGCGCTGTTCATTACATGATTTATTTATACAATATTTTGGAATGATGATGAACCAGCATAAATTAATTTTTAAAAGCTAACATGAAATAATAACATTTAACAACTACTAATCTGGTAAATCACAACAGCTTTTTTCTATAAGGTACATTGATTTTCATTTTTTGGATGTAATGTTTTTTTTTATTTATTTACTTATTCTTTGCATTTTTTATTTTAGATTTAACATTTGATGTATTTAGGTGGTATAGTAGAACAAAATTTGTAAAGTTATGTGAAGTTTTTAAAAACGTTTACTAATAACTTTTTTAAGAAATTATATTGAAGTTTGCAAATAAGGGTTTACAATGCTTGTTTTTTTTTTATTTTTCTGTTAGCAGTATATTTATTATTAGAATTGCAGGTTTGTAATAACTTTTTTTATTATTATTTAAAAAGTTAATTTTTTTTTAAACATCTCTTAGCTGATATATAATTTTTTAAAGTCATAAGATTATTGCATAATTTATATTAAATGACAGTTTGTTATATATTAAAATTATTTGTGTGAGCTAGTTAAAGTAGAAAAAAATATATAGAAAAGATCACAGTCTTAGAAATTTTTCTAAGATTTTTTGTTACAACTTTCAATTAAAAGTGAAGTTTAAATGGATGATATTAGGGTAGAAATAGATATTAGTTTAGATAATGGAAATGTTAATAGGCAAGATAATCGTCGCAGAAATGAAAGAGATAGGCTGATGCCAAATTAAAATAATAATTGACTAAATGATAGATATGCTGCTTGACAAGCAGCAAATAATTCAAACCCAAATGAAGAGAGTGTGGTTAGGCAAGTTGAAAGTAATTGTCGCAGAAATGAAAAAGATATTAACAGTTAACAAAATCCTAGATATGCTGCTATATACCAAAGAATGCATTATATAGCAAGAAGTAATACTATTTCAGATAATAATTTTTTTGAAGAAATGCATTATATTTGTCAGCATTGTGGTGCTAAGAAATATCCTGATGAATTCCCTTTTTTATGTTTCCATAATGGAAAGGTAGTTTTGTAGCAACCTTCATAATTTCTACAAGATTTAGAAGAATTATGTAAAGGAAACTATGCAAATAGAAATGCCAATCTGAATTTTTTAAAATATATTAGAAATTCTAATGCCTGTCTTTCTTTTGCATCATTTAAAGCTAATGTAGTTCGACCCATGAATCATGGGCCGCCATGTTTTAGAATATGTACTCAATTTTTTTATCGTATAGGTAATCTATGGCCAAATTAAGATGTTCCACCGACATAATGTTAACTATACATCTATGATCCAGTTGCAGCAGTAAATTTTAGAATGCAACAATGTGTTAATGATATTTGCTTAAATAAGTTAATGTTTCAATTGCAAACTATAATTAGTGAAGAGAACCCATTCGGTCTTGCATTTAAAAACATGGCTGAAGTGGAAGATAAAAAAAATTGTTGAGCAGCTCTAGAGGGTCGCTCAGTGTCAGTTGTAAAAATGTCTTAATTTGAAGGGCATGATAAACGTTGCTATAATCCCCCTTCACATAATGAAGTTAAAGTTGTATTTGTTGTCGAAGATGTTGCACCACCTGCTTTCAGAGAAGTTGTTATTTACCCGAGAGGTCATCCTCTTAAAACTATATCAATTATGTCTGACAAATTTGATCCTATGGTTTATCCTCTATTTTTTCCAAGGGGTGATGCTGGTTGGCATAACAATTGGTTCACAACCCTGAACGTGCTACATTGGTTAGGAATCATGTTACAATAATAAACGTTCAGTTAGACATATTTTTTCTTTACTCTTTTATGTCAAAAAACTGTTTCAGAAGTATACTGTTGATGTGTATTTAAAAATTGAAGGGCAGCGTCTTGCTTGGTTACTCAAGTATTTAAACTTAAGTTAAATAACCTTCTCAATGATAACTTTAGGCACGGTGTATTAGGGATTGTTGTAACACATGTTCAGGTTATTGAATTTCAAAAGCAAGGTTTACCACATGTTTATATTTTACTTTAAATTACAAATAAGCCTGAAACAGCATAGGATATCAATAATTTAATATACGCAGAAATTCCAAATCGGATTGTTAATTTTGATCTTTATTACGTTATTAAAACTTGCATGATTCACGGTCCATATGGCATACTGAATTCAAATTCTCCCTGCAAGAAAGAACGGGTGTGCAGCAAAAATTTTTAGATTGTCGTTATGTTAGTACACCTGATGCATTATTGTGAATTTTCGAGTGTCCAATAAGTCATATGTCACACACTACTAAACGCCTTAAAGTTCATCTACCTGAAATTCAATTAATGTGCTTTAGGTAATTAGAAGAACAAAACGCTTTAGTTTGTGCAGCTCAACGTGATGCGCTCCTAACGGCATGGATTAAGTTAAATACTGAAAATAAAAGGGCACATTGCTATTCGTATGAAGACATTACTTATCACTTTATATTTGATGATAAACATTGTAAATGGAAGGTTTGACAGAGGCGTGGTAATAAGGTAATAGTAAGGATGTATAAAGTTAATCCAACTAGAGAACTGTTTTTATTAAGACTATCACTTTTGCAGGCAAGAGGAACAAGATATCGGGAAGATGTGCGTACTGTTAATGGTATTTTTCTTGAAACGTTTTGTGAAGAATGTGTTTTGAAAGGTTTGTTGCAAGACAACACTTGATGACAGATTACTCTTTATGAGGCGGTTTTAACGCATGTGTCAAAGCAAAATAGATAGTTGTTTTCAATAGTTTTGACCTTTTGTGAACCTGGCAATCCTTAACACCTCTGGGATACATACAAAGCTTTTATGATGGAGGATTTTATTTAACGCTTAATCCCACTTCTCTTAGCTGAACAGCTACTCTTTGTAAAATTGGAAAAATCATTAATCAAAGTGGCAATAAGTCTTAAATCAAAATTTCAAATATTTATAATTTTTATTATGTTATTCTACTTATAATTTTAGAGTCGTTAAAATTTGAGAGCTGTTGTGATTTTAGATTTGTTAACATTTGAGCACTACAGAAACTATTGCTCCCAACACCTAGGGCCTCTCTCAGAGAGGTCCTTCAATGGCATGTAGGATGTCATCCTTACCGCCATTACGGTATGGATGGTTCATCTATACCGTAATGGCAGTATGGATGAGCCATCCTACAAATGGAGGGCTCATCCTCACAAGCATGTTGGGAGACGCCGAAGAAAAAACAGCAACCCAATGGTTGTAAATGTCCTCTATCAGTGAAGATTTTTATAACTTTTTTGTTGATGGTTTTCCTTCGGTGATTTTTTAAATTTTTTTTATTTTTTTAATTTTTTTTTTTTTAATTTGTAATTTTTTTTTTAATAAAATATTTTGTTGTATATTTGATTTGTTATGGTCTTTTTTAATTAAAATTTTATTTGTTTCTTCACCAATTAAACTTAAATATAGTTATATTGATTCTTTATCCGATTATCATAATGTAATGGTTCTACATTCTTTTGTTAAAAATAATTAATTGGTAGTTTAATTTATTGAACTCACTGCTTTTTAAATTTACTATAAGCTAAGACAATTTATTTAGCTACATAAACGCAGTTTATTTATACCTCAATTTAATTTTTTGTCTTTAATGTTTATAGTTTGGCTCCTTGAAGTATTTATTATTTTGCTTTTTAATTAAAATATTATATATCTATTTTGATGTCTTTCAAATTAAGGTAGAGTTTGCTAAAAGCCAACATGAAATAACGTCATTAAGCAACACCGACAAACTGCATGATGACAGCAAATGAAGTATGAAAACAGGTTACCAAAAGCAGGTAAATTGTTTTCCAGTTGTTTTATTTTTCTTGTTTTACATGTCTACTTATCTGTTGCAATTTTTATTTTAGGTTTGTCATATGACGCATTAATGCAATATAAAAGATCAAAGTTTACATATCTTTTTAAATTTGTTATACACATGTTTGATTGTAAATTATTTTTTTTTTGTTTGAAACGTATTTGCACTCAATTGCTTAGTTATTTATGATAAACTTAGTTATTTTTAATAAATTTATTAAGTTGTTTGCATTTAAAGTTTTTAAGATAACAATTTTCTTTTTAAAAGGAAAATCAACCAAGGGGGTACCAAATTATTAATAACTCCTGCATGATATAAGTTAACTTCAGTTTAATCTTTAGAACAAATCAAAGCTCACGTTATATAAAATATTACAAGAGTTTAGTTTCAGCTTTTCGTCAATTTAAAGCATGATGAAGTGTTATTTATTTGTGTCAATAACTATAAACGTATTGTGTTGTACTTAGGAATGTCGAGTAAAATGGTTCTGCCTTACACTTATATGACCTGTGTCAGTTGTAAATTACTCAAATAATGTTAAATAATAAATGGTAAATTATTTTACTTCCTCATGTTTTTTATGTTAATTTTACAGATAGATTAATTTTTTCAACTTGAAGGGATTTTTCTAAAACGGTCTTAGTTAAGGTTTTGCAACTTTAAGTTGTCGAAAACAGCCACTATAAATTAGACCAACCATAACCCGTACTACGGGTTGCTTTCTATTACGGATTGCTAGTTATATAAACGGAAAAGTGTTTTTGCAATTTATACCCGAGAAATGGTCTTTATATATATAATATATTTAATATAAAGGATACTGTTGTTTTTATAGGATATATATGTTTTCTTTATGATTAATGTTATTAAATAAGAAATAAATATGAATGGAACTATCCACTTCATTCTTGTGATCACTAAGACTGCAAATTTGTTTTGTAGTTTACCGATAAATTTATTCAAGCTCCATAAGTTTAGTATGTAGAATGAGGTTATTAAACAATCTTGTGTCATATCCTGTGTCAAAGGTTCTTTTTAAATAAAACTCCGAAAAACATTTTATGCTTATTTTTGCTCTATTTTTTTTCATTGAGTGACAGTTTTGGCAAATTTAACAAAAGTTTAACTGATTATCTTACTTTAAGGAAGAGAGTAAAAATTGTTTTTGCATTATTAAATGATAATTTATTAGTTTTAAACCATAGGCTTAAACTTTTTAGCCAGTTTTTATTGTTTTGAGTGTTAATTTTTGCATCGGAGTCATCGTTGAACGAACATGTAACGTCAGCATACTAATTGACGATATTTCTTGAAATGCTTTGTTTGTATTACAAATATATATCAAAAAGAGTAATGGTTCCAGAAATGATATCTGTAGGATACATAAAGTAAGGAGTTCCAGACTTCTCCAGTACAACATACTGTTGAAAAGATAATTTTAAACTCTCTTATATATTAGGCCTTCAATGACATAATGCTTTAACTTTGAAATTAAATCTCGCAATCGATAATATCGAAAGCTTTTGAGAGATGGGTAAATACTCCTACTTAAATTCTTGGTCAACTTATGAAAAAAAATTCAAATTGATTTTTGTGTAAAAGCGTATTTAATGCTAAGCAACCATAAATTCTATAACAAATCGCCCATTTCAATATTCTTGAAAATATAGAAATATAATGATATAGGATAATAGTTAAAATCAGAATAACTAATCACCTTTTTTGAAAAATGGGTGATTTTAGCTAATTTTATTTTATCAGGAAACATACTATTTTCAAATAAAGATAACATTAAATAAATCGAAGGTTCATTAATTCTATTAATAGCATATGTAGCTATATTACTGGTTATATCGTTGTATCCGCATGACATGAAACGCCTGAGTTCAAATGCTATGTTAAACTTGTGTTTATTTATGTCCTTCAAAAATTTAGTTTTATCTTTTTTTATAAATATATCTAAACCTGTCTAAAGATCCTTGTTTGCCGATGTATACATAGGGGAAGGGAAATATATTAAGGAAGCCTCTATGAACACTAATCCCACCACGTATACAATGGGCCTGAGTATGGCACGTTCATTTCAGGCACCCCTATTTTTGAGACCGCAAAAAACAGCTTTTAGGTTTTGTTTTCAATATTACTCATTTCACGTAAAACTCGTTATTTGATGAACTAACAAAATATGGTGCCTTAAGTAAAGTTATTCAATTTAATTATTAAAAAAATACTGTAGATGTGTGCATCAACTAAAATAATAATTTTTTTTTTAAAAAAAAGTGACTTTACTGCAAATCGATCACAAAGACTGCGCGTATTTGCCTCTCGGCCAAAATAACTTACAGTTCAACTTCTAAATTAAATTTATTAATTTTTTTTTGATATATATGCTCGTGAATATATATATTCACATATTTCATTTTTATATATATGTTTGAAAACATATATATAGTTCTTATTGGAGGCCGGTGCGAAGGAAGGAAGGGGGAAGGGGTTAAGACAACCCTCCTTTAATAAGTATTTATATCAATAGTCAGAAGATTAGAACGGATTTTTACCTTCAGTCCACAAACTTGAACCTTTTTTTAGATATAATCGGCAAAGTGGGACTTAGACTATTTATCCCTAGTCGATTTTGTCCCAAAAGCAAAAACACCTGATACACTTGACACCTACTTCGTAGTCCACGTGACAACAACTCGCTGGCCTTATACTTGATTGCAAGTGATTATGTATTAGGATTACTCTATAATCATAAAGTATAATCACGTGGATATGATTATCTAAATATTAATACGCTAATGAATAGTGCGCATAGTTACGCCTAATGTTAGTGTTGTTAATGACGGTTCTGTATTCTGTAAAATACACCATTTCTTAGTTTTTAGGTAGTTTCTAGACTTTTTTTTATGCGCGGTTACATTTTCCATGCGGTCTTTCGAGTGAAGTTAGCTGTCGAATTAGAGATGATATACTCAATGATATTCTCAAGAAGAGTTGGTGTTGTTCATTGTTTAAAACAAAAATTTAAATAATCGTTTGTTTGTTGTTGGTTGTTTTTATTATTCTAATTTTTATAGCCTGTTTTCATTTTTTAGAAGAAGTTAAAAATAAAATGTCTGGTAAAATAGTTTTTTAAATACAATCTAAACATGAATGCTGCAATTTATCTAATCTTCTTAATATGAATACTGTAATTCAATAGTGTTAGTGTCGTTTCATTTTCTTTTTTAATAAAGAACTTTCTAGGCTTTTCTAAAAGCGTTTTTTTACTCCACGCGGTCTTTCAAGCAAGGTCTTCCAGCCGATTAGAGCTGATAAATTTTTAGTTTCAAGTGGAGCTGATGTTGTTCATTGTTTAAAAACTAAAATTTGTTTGTTGTTCGTTGTTTTTATTTTTCTGTTTTTTTTTTAGAAGAAGTTAAAACTAAAATGACTGGTAAAAAAATTTTTTTTAGTACAATGTTTCTCTTTTAGTAAAGTGTTTCAGTTTTGTCTTCAGTCATTTTAGATCATTCTAAGCAAGTATTGTTTCATTTTTTTAGAGCAGTTAGAAGGAGCTGAAGGCCTTTTTGGTAAGTATATAGTGTATAGTAGTTTATTTATAGTTTATATTAGTTCAAGTTTATTTATTGTTTATATTAGTAAGTTTATTTATAGATTTTAGATTAGAATATATGAGAATACAAATTTTTTTTTAGACAGGCTAGCTGAAAGCGACTTAAGTAAGTTTTATCATTTAGATTTTATTTAAGTACAAATGTAGCATTAGCAATTTTATTGTATATAATTTTATCTCAATTTTTATTTTTAGACAGACAGGTAGAACTCAGTAAGGACGTAGATTTTGTAGATTTAAAAACTTCTTTTGAATATTCTTTTAAAGCATTGAATATGTTTTAAATATTTTAATAAATTTTGTCATTTAGGTGTGGTAGCATCATCAGTTGGTGCAAATAGTAATGTCTTTTATTTTATTTTACAGCAAATAGTAATGTCTTTTAATTTATTTTAAAAAGAATCTATAAATATTGTTTATTTAAACATAATCATCAGGATAAAATAGATAAGGTAGATAAAATAGCTTTTTTATTTAATATTTTTTTATTTAGTTATAACTTCAGTTGCGCCAGCCACAACAGGTAACTTCGTACATTTATTTTAATATACTTGAATTACATTTGTTATTTAACTTTTCAAGCAATACATATTGTTTATTTTAACATTATCGTCAAGATTATATAAATAAACTTTTTGATTGATAAATTACTTTAGTTGCTTCTGGATCAACTTTAAACACATTACTTCATATTTTACTATAGATAAATGTAGATAAAAAAATGTTGGAATATTTTTTTAGATTTAAAAGCAGTAAGCTTTTTTCTAAAGGTTTTATCTATTTTTGAATTAAATCCACTATCACTACATTTGTTCTATGTTTATATAATGTACTTTAATAATTTTGTCATTTGAAAAAATATATCTATGTTAAATTAAACCAGGTTGTAGAAAATAGTTATAGTTTAATGATAATGTTGTAGACCTTTAGAGCAGATTATAGATCTTTGATCTATTTAATCTATTTAATAACCTACTACCAAAGGGAAAATTTACTATCAGTTGTTTGTTTGTTTTTCTGTTTAGTTGACAGCAATGAAGAGAGAGGTAGTATGTTTAAAAGGATTTTTATTTTTTTATAAAGTAACTAAAATGTTTTTTAAAATATTGTTGTTGACTTGAAAGTAAAACAGTAGGTTTTTATAATTTTATACAATAAGCCCAAGAACTTAGGTAATACTTAAAATTATTTTGTCAATAATAGAGAAGAAATTTAAAATTCTCAGTAAGACAGCTTCTTATTATTTTACATTAAGTTGGTTTAATTAAAATTTATTTTTTTTAGTTGATCAAAAGAGAGCTAATAAAGGTATTAGTTATATTAGTTTAGTGAATTTATTTTTAAAACATAAGGTAAATATTTTAACGTCTATACATTTAAGTAGTTTTATTGTTTAGACACAGAATTGAAGACCGATATAAGTCAGTGTTTTTCCTATTGGATAATTGTTAATAAGAATTTGTTTATTTGTACTGTAACTGGAATTTTAAAACTTCAAGTACTAAAGCTTTATTTTCTTTTTTCTTTTAGGAAAGTTGGAAAAAAAACTAAGTATAAATTATGTGATTAGTATAGTTAAATTAAGCATTTATATTTTGTACACTCAGTAGTCCAAGTCAGTTGTCACATTTTAGAAATTGTCCAGGAGAGAGTAAATAGTAAAATAATTAGTCTTTATTGGCTTTTTTATTCTTGATGGTTAAATTTATGTTTTATTTAATTTGTCTTATTTAATTTGTCTTGAGGCACATAATATATAATTTTGACAAAAATAAAAAGTTAAATAAAAAAAGTGAAAAGTCATTTCTGAACTACAGACGTTTTTCCTTTGAACATTGTGGAGACACCAGACCCTTTATATTGACCAAACTTTGTTTCACATTGTTGCAGGAAAACAGTCTTTATACCTATGTAGATACTGAAAAACTCAAAAGGTCTCATACATAATTCATTTTCACAAAAAAACTGGATAACCGACCTTTGTCTTCTGAGGTACAGATAATAAAATTTAAACTTTATTTTAGTTTTTTGGTTTAGTTTATAGTTAATTTTAATTTAGTTTTTATTACTTTTAGCTTCAGTTATCTTTTTTCTTACTTTAGACAATTTTATGGAAGAAATAAGGGAAATACGTAAAAAAAATTATAGTTAAATATTTATTTATATGTAAATATAATTCTATCAATTATTCTGAGGTATATTTTTTGTCTTTAGTGTCTGGTAGAAGCACAACTGGTAAGCTAATACTGTGTTTTAAATTTTATTTATTTTTTACGGAGAAATATGTGCAATAGGTGAAAGAAATTTTTAATATAAATATGACATTTTTAAACTGTTTGCATTTTACTCATATTTTTATTAAAATTAAATTTCTCACAAGTTTAATTTTTCTTAATTTACTTTTTTTTAATTTATTTTTAGCATCCTCTTCATCCTGTGAAAATGGTGAGGTTATGCTTTATATTTTGATTACAAAAAATTGGAAATATTTTTAAATTTTATTATATCCTTCTATTTGCAATTTTAGAGTCGTTAACATTTGAGGAATACAAAATATATCGCTCCCAACACCCAGGACCTCTCTCGGAGAGGTCCTTCAATAAGTAGCAAAGTAATGGCGGTATGGATGAGCCGTCCTTCAAATGGAGGGCTCATCCATACCGGGGTGTTGGGAGGCACCGAAGAAAAAACAGCAACCAAATGGTTGTAAATGTCTTCTATCAGTGAAGATATTTATAACTTTTTTGTTGCTGTTTTTTCTTCGGGGTGACTTTTTTTTATTTTTTTTGCCTTTATAATTTTTTTTTTAATTCGTAATTTTTTATAATATACTATTGTTTGTATTTGGTTTGTTTTTGGTTTTTTTAATTGAAATTTTATTCGATTTTCACCAATTAAACTTAAATATAGTTAAATTGATTCACTACCCAATCATCATAATATGATGCTACATTCTATTTGTTAAAAATAATTAATTGGTAGTTTAATTATTTGAAAACACTGCTTTTAATATTTACTATAAGCCAAGACTATTTAGCTATATAAATGCAATTTATTTATATCTATTTGATTTTTTATCGTTAATGTTTTTAGTTTGGCTCCTTGAAGCATTTTTTTTCTTTTTAATTAAAACATTTAAATCTATTGCAATGTCTTTTAAATATAGCTAAAGTTTACTAAAAGCCAACGTGAAATAACGTCATAAAACAACACCGACAAGTTGCATCATGACAGCAGTTTAACTATGACAACAGGCTACCGAAAAGCAGGTAAATTCAACTCCAGTTGTTTTTTTTTGTTTTGTTTTGTTTTTCTTTTATGTCTACTTATCTTTTACAATTTTTATTTTAGGTTTGTCATATGACGCATTAATGAAATATAAAAGATCAAAGTTTACATTTTTTTTACAATTTGTTGTACACATGTTTGATTGTAAATCAACTTTTTTTTGTTTGAAACGTATTTGTACTCAATTGCTTAGTTATTTATAATAAATTTATTTAGTTGTGTGCATTTATCGTTTTAAAGACAATTTCCTTTTTTAAAGAAACATGTATCAAGGGGATACCAAAAAATTAATAACTCATAAATAATTTACGCTCACTTAATATCAATCTTATTATTAAAGTTCATGTTATAAAAAATACAACAAGAATTTAGCTTTAATCTTTAGTCAATTTAAGGCATGATGAAGTGTTATCATTTTGTGTCAGTAACTAAAAACGTATTGTGTTGAACTTAGTAATGTCTAGGAAAATGGTTCTGCCATACACTGATATCACCTATGTCAGTTGTATATTACTCAAATAACGTTAAATAATTGTTAAATTAATTTATTTTAATTTTACAGATAGTTTAATTTTTTAATTTGAAGGCGTTTTTCTTACAGGGTATTAGTTAAGGTTTCGCAACTTTAAATTGTGGAAAACAGTCACTATAAATTAAGTAACAGACCGGCCGTAACCCGTATTACCAACAAAAACGTATATCATCAGGATTTATAAAATATATATCTACATATAACTAGCATCTGTTTATCACTATACCAGTTCTTTTCAGTTTTACTAAATTGTATTTACAAATAAAGCTCAAAAGGAGAGACAAAACAAATAACATTTTATTCTGTTCGTCAATTACTTTTATTTTTGTGGACATTTAAAACGATTGTATTTTGTATAACTAATTTTTGCTAAATATGTTATTCAGTTTGAATAGCTTAGACCAAAAATACAGGGCAATTTAACTTTATTTGCAAAGTATATATATCAAAAACTTGATATTTGTACTCTTTGTACAACTTTATAATTTGATATTTGCACCACTTTGTACAACGTACAATTTGATATTTGCACCACTTTGTACAACTTTGTAGAATTAAATAGCTCAGAAAACTGATTCACATCAGAGATTCCGAAGTGTATTGAAGTTGAATAGAATACTTTAAATTATAAAAGTACAATCGGTTTATGACTTATCTCAATGAACTACATTCTTCCTAATTATTTTTTACTTTAAAAATCACGTTTAAAAAATTACTTACCTAGAGTTTCACAAGTTAAAATGGACAGTATAAAAAACCAAAAGTTGATATATGCATAAAAAGAATTAAATTTTTTTGTTTTTATATATTCCATTTATTGTTTAAAGCTAAATACTTTTAATAACCTTGCTTCACCTTTCTTACGGTTTGTCTTTTAATTATATAATGAACAAAATGCGGGTTTATAAATTATTTATTTATATTACGAAATACTTTAAACTGTGGTAATCTATCGTTATTTCGTGTTAAAACATAACCATAGTAGCGATTTTGATTAATCTGAATTTTTAAACATGAATAATTAAAATAATAATATTCGTAATAAAACATATTATTCTAAAATTAATTCTTAGAATTTTTATCTGTGCAATATATACTTACATTTGAATATCTTAAGAAATAAAATATACATTAAAACATATACTTACATTTAAATAACATAAGAAACAAAAATACAAATATAAAATTTTTTTTATTATTAATAATTAAACCATCATGCAAAATAAAGAATACAACTTTTTAGTTTACAAATATAGTACACGAGAGTCAAATAACTAAAAGTTGTTAACATTCTAGCTTCGGCTATGCTTTCAGGATATTGAATTTGCGTATAGTTCCGCAAGCTTGCTTGTAACTTAGTTCGTGAACTTTAAATTTGGAATGCCTTTTTTTATTTGCTCTTTGCTATATTTAGTGACAAATTTTCTCTTGTAGTTTCAAGACTTTGTTGTTAATAATTGATTGATTAAATAAATTTTAATTGATTTTAATTGACAAGAGGATAGGGGAATTAATATTAACTTTCCAATCACAGCGCATTTCTATTTAATTTCAATAAGTGGCAAAATTAAGTATGTCCTGAATAATTTCGGAATCAAAATTAGAGTAAAAAAACAATACTTTGATTTTTTGAAAGTTTTCTGCATTTAAATTTTTTAAATTTTTTACGGAAATAAATAATATAATTTTAAAGACAATTTCAAAGTTTCTGTATGTGGAAGATTATTTTTGTGAATCAATTATCATTAGGTCATCTTGGAGCACCCTAATAACAGAAAATTTTCTTTTTTTTAATTTTATCAATTGTTTTGAATTTTATTTAATTTAATAATACTTTGTTATACAAAGCTCTTATATCATAAGATGTTTCTGGCTTAGCATAGGAACAGCCTCAAATAACATAAAAAACAAATCCAAAGTAGCTTCCGTTATTGACTAACACTTTGCGTACTGAAGAAGGGTAACCTGGGGCAAAGCGAGACATTTAGGTTTTCTAGCTTTGTACAGAACTTATTTGAAACGATGCAGTAGTTTTGTTTTAATATATTAAAAATTTTTATGTTTTAAAATAGTTTCCATCATCTTTTCCCTATATTATGACGTAGAAAAGGGGGTTCGAAGCTCGCGAGTTGCATCAATTAAATTAAAAATTCAAAATTAATTTTTTTTGCTTTGTGGAAAAAATTCACGTACGCTGCTGCCATTTTTTACCTCAAAACAAACATAATATTGAGTTTGTTATCTATTAGCTGCCATTCTTCTGTTTATGTCAGATTATATTGTTTCAAAGATATTTAAGAATATTTAACTTCAAATTTACGGGGAAAGTGCGACAACGCTTCTTACTGAAAAATATCTTTAAAGTAAACGTTTAGGGTAGCAAGTTTATAAACTTGCTATCATCATTTTATGAATGATTTTTATGTAAAAGTAAAACATAATACTATTAGAAACTTTAAAGGAATATAAAATAACTTGTTTGTCATTTAGTAAGCAAATATTTTTAAATGAGAAACTACAAGAAAAACACTAATCAAGCTAACTGGAACGAAGATGACATAAAAAATGCAATTACATCAGTAAAGTTGAAGCAGATGTCTTTAAGAAAAGCTTGTAGAAACTTTAGTGTGCCAAAAGATTCCCTACATCGGCGTGTTAAAAAGGCTTCCCTTTAAGTAGTTCATATACTAATTTACTTGAAAGATTTAGAAAAGTTCTTTCTGATAACCAAGAACAAGATCTAAATAAGTACATTAAAGATATGGACAATTCATTTTATGGTCTCTCAATGAGGGGTATTAGATTGATAGTATTTGAGTTTTGGAAAAAAATTTATTTCCAAATCATTTTAACAAAGATAGTAAACTAGCAGGAGAAGACTTTGTCTGAGGCTTTTAATAGCACCATCCTGGTTTGTCACTAAGAAAACCAGAAGCAATTTCTATAAACAGAGAATTTGGTTCGAACGAAGATAACATTAAAATCTGTTTTACTAATTTAGAGAACTTGTTTGATAAATATCACTTTGAGCCACCTCAAGTTTTTAATTGTAATGAGTCTGGGTTGTCATGCCTGTCATGCTAATAAAAGTTATCTCATCTATAGGAAAACGGTGTGTTTCATCAGTTTCAAATGGGGAAAAAGGAGTCAAAACAACAGTTTTGTGTACATGTAATTCTGTTGGTCATTATGTACCACCTATAATGATATTTAAGCGGGAAAAAAAAACCCTATTACTCACAGATAATGCTCCAGTTAGAACTATTCAAGGATGCTCAGAAAATGACTGGGTTAATACTGAATTATTTCTTGAATATATACAACATTTTGTTAAACATGTACGATGCACCTTGATCAACAAAATTTTACTTAATTTTGACGGTCATCTTTCTCAGATGACCGTCAAAAGCCACAGTTGACTACATTAGAATTAATGAGTTTTGATAAGTTGATAAAGTCATTTGATAGCTTTTCAGAGAAGACTGTTATTTCATCAAGTTCTTTTGAAGTCTATTTCAAATTCCAAAACTTTATCCTCTAAAAAGAAAATTAGCTGAAAAATCTCAGATTATAATTAGTTCTCCATATAGGAAAAACGTTTTACTTAAAAAGAGAAATGAGAAATGAGAAAAAAATAATAGGAAAAAAAAACAAAAACAATAAGAAATAAAAATTGCTCGAAATGAACAATGACAATAAATTAAGCCAAAAAAAAAAAAAAAAAATTAAAAAGAACAAAAAAGAAAACACAATTAAAGAAATGCTCGATTGAAAAAGATGTAAACAATGAAGAGGAAAGATTTTGTCTAGTTTGTCAAGGGAAATGGTGCAACAATACCCAAATTGACTGGATAGCTTTTTGTGCATGTACTGTTTGAGTACTCGAAGATTGCACATTAAACGATGCTTTCTTTTTATGTGAATAGATTTTATTCAAATTTTTTGACTAACATGAAACTTTGCATATGCATTTTTTTATTGAATATCATTAGACACACAATGTGCTAGTGGCCTGCAAATGTTTCTCGTTGTGAAACGCCATTCTTCTCAAGTTATGAACATTCTCCCTGAAAGTTTCTCGCTTTGCCCCAATTTACCTAACTACTCATGTGCTGAATTGTCAGTGACTGGATTTTAACTATCAAAGCACAGCAGTCTGGGTTTTAAGAATTTGTTTGATGCTCTTACCAATTGAACTATTTAGATAAAACATAAAGTTTTTAAAACACTAATTTTTTTAAATATATTAATATATAGGCCTAAAAACTTCTTGAACCTTATGGGACTTTCTAGAATTTTCTGGACAGTTCTGGATGTTTTTAAATATCTCTAAAACTTTCTAGAATCTTCTGAAGTCTTCTAGAAACGTGTGGAACTTAGCAAGATATATTTTAGGTGCCTGATTAAGCAACGCTAATAATTAGGGAAGAGTTGCCTTACTTGGAACAGCATCTAAATTAAAACGCTTGCACTTATTTTTGAAAAAAAAAGATTTATAGCTATAATTTGTACTTTTCTAGTAAAACGTCTTATTTCCTACGTTTTGACAGATTTTGAAAGTAATCCCTAACAAAAATTGCGTGTGTACAATTGAACTATTTTGGGTCTTTTTTTTTCGGTGATCTAATTTTCTGTTTACACTATATTGGTTGGGCTAGAGTAAATTATACTGGTATAGATTATACGGTTTTTGGGTTTAATGCCATTGAATTTAAAATGCAAATTAAAATATAAACTTATCTTAAAGTTGCTGGGAGCATAATATTGCAGTGATATAACAAAATAGTCCAAAGTTTCTTCTTGATTCGAAATATAAAATTTTCCTTACTTAAACAGTAATAAAATCTAAGGTTTGTCAAAATAATTTGGGAGCAATTTAAAAATAGTTAGTAACAATCATAAACCTTAGAAATAAAACTTTTTTTTGTGATTTTTAATCAACAAATTAAGAGAACGTCATAACAGTTAAAGTTTTTTAACAAGTTCTTGTTTATAGAATTTCATATTGCTAAGGTAATATTAACCCTATTTTTTATTTTTTTTTAATGAGTAAACTGTTTGAATTTTAATTGTGAAATTAAAAATTATTTTAATCTACTTTTGTTGATTATACTGGATTTTTTTTAAAAGAAACAACCTGTTGTGATTAAGGAACCAAGGTGTTCCATTTAAGGGAGCCAGTTGCCTTGATTCTAACAAAATATTAGTTTTGAAAAAACAAACTTATTTCCAATAACAGCGCAATCAATTAGGTCAAATTATTTTTAAAAGTATAGCAGTGTTATATGTTTGTTTAAATCAAAATACAAATGTTTTAATTGTTATGCCATCTTTGGTTAATAAGTAATTATCCCTTAGACGTTCCATTTAAGGCATCTCTACCCTATTAATTTATATATATACATATATATATATATATATATATATATATATATATATATATATATATATATATATATATATATATATATATATATATATATATATATACACACATATATATAAATTACGTTAGTGTATTCTACAAACAGAGTCCTCAATGTTCTTAGAGAACAGAGCTATAATAAATGATTAAAAACACTTATCTAATTTTTTCTTTTTTCCACACAGTGTTTCTCCATCAGTAGGTTCATCAGGAAGAAATCCTGATGAACCTTCTTATGGAGAAACACTGTGTGGAAGAAAGAAAAAATTAGATAAGTGTTTTTACTAATTTATATATATGTATATATATATATATATATATATATATATATATATATATATATATATATATTTATATATATATATATATATATATATATATATATATATATATATATATATATATATATATATATATATATATATATATATATATATATATATATAGAGTGTTTTGCTTAGAGGTATAAAACTTTAAATTGCAATAAAACAACCATGGATTATTCGATTGACAAGAATTTTTTTTTATTAGAAAGAAAATCTTGTGGCATTACATTTTAAATTAAATTTCTGGCATATGACCGCCACGGCTGGCTCGGATGTAGTCCAATCTGGACGTCCAATTTTCGATTACTTTTTCCAACATTTGTGGCCGTATATCGCCAATAACACGGCGAATGTTGTCTTCCAAATGGTCAAGCGTTTGTGGCTTATCCGCATAGACCAATGACTTTACATAGCCCCGCAGAAAGTAGTCTAGCGGTGTTAAATCACAAGATCTTGGAGGCCAATTCACAGATCCAAAACGTGAAATTAGGCGGTCACCAAACGTGTCTTTCAATAAATCGATTGTGGAACGAGCTGTGTGACATATTGCGCCGTCTTGTTGAAACCACAGCTCCTGGACACCATGGTAGTTCAATTCAGGAATGAAAAAGTTTGTAATCATGGCTCTATACCTATCACCATTGACTGTAACGTTCTGGCCATCATCATTTTTGAAGAAGTACGGACCAATGATTCCTTCAGCCCATAAAGCGCACCAAACAGTCATTTTTTCTGGATGTAACGTTGTTTTGACATACACTTGAGGATTATCTTCACTCCAAATGCGGCAGTTATGTTTGTTGACGTAACCATTTAACCAGAAGTGCGCTTCATTGCTAAAGAAAACTCGCTTATAAAAATCGGGAACAGCGGCAATCTCGTTTTGGGCCTTGATGATCGTTTGGCTTCAATTCTTGCACGAGTTGGATTTTGTAAGCACGCATACCAAGATCCTTCCGCAAAATCTTCCATACAGTGGATGGACACAAATCAAATTCCTGTGCTCGATGGCGGATAGACTCATTCGCGTCTTCCGCAATGCTACGCTCTACAGTAGCAATAGCTTCTTCTGTACGCACCGTACGGCGTCTCTGGGGATGCGAGTAATCAATAAGAGTAAACGTGGTGCGAAAACGTTCCATGGTTAATCGAATTAATTGCTTTGATGGATGATTTTGTCGAGGATAAAATGGAGGATAAAATGGAATAAGTCACCTGTTAAATCGGTCGCCATCTTGAACAGTAACGCCAACTTAAATTTCTATACCTCTAAAAAAAACACCCTTTGTATATATATATATATATATATATATATATATATATATATATATATATATATATATATATATATATATATATATATATATATACATATATATATATATATATATATATATATATATATATATATATATATATATATATATATATATATAAATATATATATATAAATTAGTAAAAACACTTGTCTAATTTTTTCTTTCTTCATATTAATTTGTGTTTGCCAGATGGCAGTTATATAATATAGAAATACTTTTAGAAGGCAACAATAATAAATAAAAGAAGTACTTATCTTTATTATTATTGCCTTTTAAAAATATATTCAAGTATTATTTGAAATGAAAATGTCGGATAAGAAAATTGCTTCCTCGACCGAAAGAAACAAGACAATCTTGTTACAGAATCTCAAAGATTTTTAAGACTCAGAAATAGAAAAGATAAAACTAGAAGAACAGCAGGGTACAAAAAGCAGGGTACCATTCAAAATCTATATTGTTGGTTGCTATCTGTTTTTGGAAAAATTAATCATAGGGAGACAAGAACGCATAAAGAAAATTGACAAAGAAGTAACAAGTTTTTGGCAAAGAACTTAACTTTTTCTTATTTATGAATTAAATTTATGCAGCAAAAACTTGATTAAGTGATAAAGACGTACAATATATATTTAAAACAAAAAGAATACAATCCATTGAATGACGTTATTGACATCATAAAAAAACATAATGAATGGCTTTACAGTGAAAACAAAAGGTTGCATTATCTTCAGACTGAAAGCAAAACACAGGTCGGGCATACAAATGGAAAGGCTGCTCATTGAAAAACTATCCATCCATCCAAAAGTAGAAAATTTTAACAACTGCAACAACATCAAATACTGGATCCGAGTCTGAGGAACAATATTAAAAGTCTGAAGATTCAGAAAAACAGTCCACATGTACAAGCAAGAAAACAGCAAAATAAAAGCTGCAACAAAATTAGTATCATTTTCAACTATTCAATCAGCAAAGCAGCAACCATTTGTAGATATTAATTTCATGAAGACATCGACATTTAGTCAACATTAAATGTTGCAGATTAAACAAAGAGAAGTTAAGTTTCAAGTACTAAATCTACTAGACAAAAAAACAGATGCTGTTGTTAAAAGCATAACTGCTATTTTCAATGAATACAGCCTATGAAAGAATATAAAGATAACCATGACGGACCCTACGAATATAAACACTGGAAGAAAGAATAGTATTGCCAGTCAGTTAGATAGACGTTTTACTATAACCACAAATCATTAGTTGTCAAAATATGTTCTTGACAGAGCCCTTCGCGCAGTAATAAATAAAGACTTTCGAGGAAACAAAATGTCAACCAATATCGAAAATCTGTCTGTACCCGAGTTTGTAAATAACTACACACAGCTCAGGAAGACCTTCCAAAATGGTAAAGAAGGGATTAATAAACAGCATGATAGTGTGATGATATGATATTCATATGTTTCATTAAACACAAATTAATCAAGGCGAGGTGAAATTCACCAGCAATACTAGCTCTTTGGGCCAATATTCTTCTACTAGAGAGAAAAGACTCACTAGTCAACATTTGAAAACTCATCTCTTGCATAGGGGAGGGCCATTAGTTTATGACCAAATATACAATGCAGGTGATTATTGGAAGCTATAGAGCAGCATGCACCGTCGCGAAAAAGCATTAAACTCAGTGAACAAAGCATCAGAATTTTATTAAGCGTAATATATCACGCTTTATATAACCTGAGTACTACAAAAAATTTTTTACGATATATAGAGTAGCTTTTAAATGATACTTTAAAATATTTATTTTTTGTATTATATTTTGTATTACTTTTTTTAAATAGAGTTTTGTAAATATAAATTAAAAATAATAGAAAAAGCGGTACAGCCAATGCATAAATGTATGTATTTAATAATGCTTTCTCGCATGTCGTCTCAAATTATTTAATCGAGTTTTAAATATCTTTAAAACTCTATTGAATAATTAGACTATAAAAGGTTTTAGACAGATACACTAGACAAATCTGTTGAATAAAACTATAGAAATATTGCGTATGCTCATTCGTAATTAATGAAACAATTTATATTATTGGTTTAATTTTTAAATCTTTAATGAAAAGAAAAAAAAAAGTTTTAACTAATTAATAATCACACAACATGTTTTGGTTTTTTCTATATCTTTTTTAAACAAGTACTATATAGATTTTTAAAAATTTTCTAGTTTATATATTATTACTTAAAAGTAATACATTTTTGATACAAAAGTAAAAAATTTACACAACAATATATTTGGCAAAATCAGTTTTTTGATGAAACTGTTCTAACATTTATTAATCTATTTACAAATATTCAGTAAAACAAAATACTGTACACCTAAACTTCTTGCTGAGGTTAATATCAATACTTAAATTTGATATAAATTAAATATTTGAAATTGATTTTGGATTAATTTTTATTTATTTATATATAAAATGAACTTTTATCTATTATATTTGAATTGTTCAGATAAAATTTAACGATGAAACTTGTTTTAAGCTTTTTCTCTTATATAGATTTGAGTTTATAATTAAAAAAAGTAAATTTCCAGTTTTTTTATTAAAAATTCATAACGTAATTATAACTTTAAATTTATTTACGTAATTATAAGCAATGTTTATTACAAAGCAAATGTTTCTTTATCTACGTTATTATAAAAATCATAGCATAAAGAAAGAAACTTTGCTCAAATTTCTTCTGGAAGCATTGATTCTTTTAAGTTATATTATCAAATAATTCTATGGTTGAAAGCTACCATCAATTCGTAATGTTCCTTGTGTGTGTTTTTTAGAGCGTCATATTGAAAAGAAAAAAACAATTTATGAAACTTCAACTGAAAATTTAATTCAATATATATATAAATATATAGATATATATATATATATATATATATATATATATATATATATATATATATATATATATATATATCTGTGTGTGTGTGTGTGTGTGTGTGTGTGTGTGTGAGTGTGTGTGTGTGTGTGTATATGTTTTATTCATCACAAAGTTCAATATTTGTACACGAAAATTAATAAATTAATCAAAGTATTAAAAAAAGTTGATTTCCTTCTGGATAAAACAAGTGCAACTCGACAAAATGTTGACCAAGCTGTATTTCGCTATCAATATTTCGTGGTGAATCATTTGTTGTCGATCTTAGCCTTACATCATCGAGGCATAGATTCGATCAGGTGATCAATGAAACTTTGTGGAATCGCTGCCCAGGCCATTTGGATTTGTTCAAACAGTTGATCCTTATTACGAACACCTTCACGATTAATTCTGCGGTTGACACATCTCCCACAGGTTCTCGACAGGGTTGAGATACGAAGATTGAGGCGGCCAATCCATCACCGATAGGTGGTTGTCTTGAAACCACTGCTTGACTACTTTTGCAGTGTGTTTCGGATCGTTGTCTTGCTGAAAAACCCATTTTATTGGCATATTCCATTCAGCATGAGGTAACATAACATCTTTCAGGATATTTTTATACATGAAACGGTCCATTATTTTATCGTTTTGATGTATTGGACCTAGACCATTAGCAGAAAAACACCTCTATACCATTACATTGCCTCCACCATGCTTTAGGTCTTATGGTAGTAACGAAAATTGAGGCGTTTTCCGGCCGGTCGACGTACACGGCAAGTATCATCGCTCTTAATGATGTTCAACTTTAATTCATCACTGAACAGGACAGTTCGCCATTTCTGCACATTCCAGCTAATATGAGATGTAGCAAACAGCAGTCTTTTCTTCTGGTTTTTTAGTGAAATCAGCGGTTTCTTTGCAGGGCGTCGAGAAAACAATTCGGCTTCAACAGCACGTCGTCTGATTGTTCGGTCCGATACAGGCAGCTCTAATTGCTTTTGTATCTCGACTGATGATATCCAGGGATCCTTTTTGACAGATCTGACGATCAAAGAATCCTCTCTAGAAGTGGTGGAACGCGGTCTTTCACCTTTGTTATCTGCTGCCAGCTTCTCCGTAGAAAGATATTTGAAACATAGTCTTGATACGGTCCATTTTTTCACGCGATATTTATCACAAATGCTTTTTTGTGACATTCCACTTACGTAATCGCCAATAATTTTCTTTCCTAGTTCCAATCCAAGACTGTCGGGAGCCATTTTTGCACTTGAAGTCATAAAAATAATAAAAATAAATAATCACGCTTCTCAAAGCTTACCGTGTTACATTTACCTGTACTGGAAGATTCTAGATGCTTCTTTTCGATACTTTTGGAAGCTTCTGGATGCGTCTGAATGCTTCTGAATATTTCTGGATATTTCTGGGTGCTATTGGATGCTTCCAAATGCTTCTTTTGGAAACTTCTGGAAGCTTCTGCATGCTTCTGGAAACTTTTGGAAACTTCTGGATACTTTAATTTTTAAAAAACTTCCGTGACGTTGGCAGGGACCAGACTTAAGAAAATGAAACACATCAAAAAAGTTGCACTGTGCTGTCACTTGTCAGCTGATTGCTCATGTCATGGTATGCTATGACTCCAGACTCCTGAACTGTTTGCTGTGGTAGTATAGTTAGTTTCGTTTTTAAGGCTTGTAAAATTAGGAACACTTTTTAGCATTTTTCGATATTAATTGCAAATGCTTTGTTTAATACTGTTTATATATATATGTAACATAAATCTCTTTTCAATTTAAAAAATCTAGTAAATATTTTCTGTTAGAACTAAGAGTCCCCAGTCAAGAATCGTATTGATATCATATTGATATTACAATAATATCTAACTATGATATATATTATATCATGATGTGAGACGTATGTAGCATTATTTACAACAAGCTTAAAAACATTGGTGCCGGTGACGCGAAATAGATTAACTCCCCAAAAAGTTAACTCCCGGTTACAACATTTTAACTCCCCTGTTAATCTATTTCGAAATAAATTAACCCCGGGAGTTAAATTATTTTAAAATATAGCGAAATGGATTAACCGGGGGCTTAAGTATTTCTAACCCCCACTGAAATAAATTAACCCCCTATAATACGCGTTTTAAATAATTTAACTTATAATTATAACTACAAAATTGTGTAAGTATTCTATTTTAAAATTTTTTATAAATATATCTAGTATTATATATATTAAAATATATAATATATAAATATTTATTGAGCGTTGAATAAAACTACTTTATAACTGTTTATTTTTGACAAGCCTTTATATTATATATAAAAAAGAGATCAAAACAATAGTTTTTGTAGAATAATAGTATTTATAGAAGTTCGTGCAATACTATAACTATTGTTTTGATCTACTATTACTATTGTTTTGATACTAATACTTCAAAACCATTCTCTTTTGCTAATAATGTCTAAGGTTATAGAGTTTATATCTATACTATAGTATAGTAACTATACTATACTCTCTCTCTCTCTCTCTCACTCTTTCTCTCTCTCTCTCTCTCTCTCTCTCTCTCTCTCTCTCTATATATATATATATATATATATATATATATATATATATATATATATATATATATATATATATATACATATATATTTGTGCGTGTGTGTGTGTGTGTGTGTGTGTGTGTATGTGTGTATTAATATATACTTGTTAGCTATATGAGCTCTATTATACATATATATATGTATATATGTATATATATATGTATATATGTATATATATATATATATATAAAAGTATATATATATATATATATATATATATATATATATATATATATATATATATATATATATATATATATATATATATATATATATATATATATATATTTGTATATATATATATATATGTATATATATATATATATATGTATATATATATATATATATATATGTATATATATATATATATATGTATATTTATACATACATACATATATATATATATATATATATATATATATATATATATTATATATATATATATATATATATGTATATATATATATATATGTATATATATATATATGTATATATATATATATGTATATATGTATATTTATACATACATACATATATATATATATATATATATATATATATATATATATATATATATATATATATATATATATATATATATATATATATATATATATATATATATATATGTATGTATGTATAAATATACATATATATATATATATATATATATATATATATATATATATATATATATATATATATATATATATATATATATACATATACGTATATAGATACATATTGTATATTTATATATTGCTATTATATTTTTTCTTTGGTAGAAAAAAAATTATTATTTTGTGCATACAGTTACATAATATGGTAAGAAAATACAAACGTCTAACTCATTGACAATCCTGGGTAAAAAAATTCAATGATAGCAGCTATTGAACCAGTAATAAAGAAGGAAATGGGGTATAAGAAGGCATCGTTAATGTTTTGTATCCCAACAACGACACTGCAAGACAGAATAAAAAGACTTCAGCAAGGGAGTTTAGAACTAAGTAGTTGTTCAGTAAAAAAACTTGGGAATTTTAAATCAGTTTTTAACCTTGAACAAGAGTAAGAGTTAGCTAAACATCTAATTTTTCTAGAGAGTTGCTTGTTTCCAGTTACAATAAAAGATTTGAGAGAATTGGCATTTCAGCTAGCTGAAAAGAACAAGATGTCACATAGCTTTAACAAAAAATCAGGAATGGCAGGCTACCAGTGGGGAGAAAGCTTTTTAAAACACAATCCTGTTATTTGTTTGGGTATACCAGAGGGAACTTCTGGAGCTAGACCAATGGGATTTAACCGACCTGCTGTGAATAAAATTTTGAACTATTGACTAAAAGTATAGATGAAAATAACATAACTCCAAATAATATATATAATGTTAACGAGACAGGAATTTCTTCAGTACCAAAAAAAGTGTCAAAAGTAATTGCTAAGATGGGTAAAAAACAAGTTGGAACTCTAACATCAGCTGAACGAGGGAAAATCATAACAATCAAAATGTGTATGAGTGCCTCTGGTATATACGTGCCCCCTTGATTATTTTCCCCCATGTCAGAGCTCCCAAGAATGTTAATATTATCGAAAAAGCTCCTCCGGGTACTATTGCATCATATCACCCTAGTGGTTGGATGCAAACAGATATATTTTTAAAGGGTTTGACCATTTTCTGTCTTTTTTAATGCCATCCAAAAAAAGACCTGTACTGCTATTATTAGATGTTCATGCAACACATACAAAAAATATAGAGTTCATAATGAAAGCACGTGAAAATCGTGTTACTGTTATTTACTTTCCACCACATTGTTCACACCATCTGCAGCCGCTAGATGTCTCCTTAATGGCACCATTTAGTAGCAACTATTCGAACGAAGTTTTTATTTGGCTGCGTACACATTATACTAGAGTTGTGACCGGATATCAGATTCCAGAACTATTTGGAATAGCTTATATGAAATCTGCAAACATGTTGACAGCTGTAAATTGTTTCAGAAAGACTGGAATAAGTCCACTTAATCCTGAAGTTTTTGATGATTGGGTGTTTGAACCTTCAGAAACAACCAACAGGTCATTTCCTGAGATGGATTCAGCAACACCAAATCTAACTACCAAGTCTCAAACACCAACTATTTCACTGCAAGAATTATCCCTGACATCTTGCTCTGAATCAGAAACTTGTACCACGAAAAGTATACTCCCAGCGATTTTTGCGATTTGTGTTTAATAACATTTTCAAAAACTGTTGCATTTTTTTCTAAATTGCTAAAATTAAAAGCTTTTTTTGTTGTTGTTGTTTGTTGAAATACACTAATAAAAAAACACAGGTCGTTTTTATTTTCATATTTCATTAATCTAAACCTTACGGGGGCTGTTATGACCCCACTTCCCTTTATATATATATATATATATATATATATATTATATATTTAAACAACTTTAAAAAGTATTCTACACAATAGAATGCTCAATGTTCTTAAAAGAACAGAGCAATTATATATTAGTAGAAAATAACTTAACAAAATTTTTTCCATTTAACACTGTGTTTCATCAACAAAGATTCATCAGAAATGATTCATTTCTGATGAATCTTTGTTGATGAAACACAGTGTTAAATGGAAAAAATTTTTGTTAAGTGAATTTCTACTAATATATATATATATATATATATATATATATATATATATATACATATATGTATATACATATATATATATATATATATATATATATATATATATATATATATATATATATATATATATATATATTTTAGGGTGCGGTTGTGCCTCTATAAGGGCACAACCGCTTTTTTTGATAAGTTTAATTTTTGTGTTATAACATTTTAAAAAACCGTTTGTTTTTTTCTTAATTGCAGCAATTTAAAGCTTAATGATGTGTTTATCGAATTACACTGTTAAAAAAGCGTATGCCGTTTTTATTTTCATACTCCATTAATCTAAACGTTACGGGGGCTGTTATGCCCCCACTTCCCCTATATATATATATATATATATATATATATATATATATATATATATATATATATATATATATATATATATATATATATATATATATATATATATATATATATATATATATATATATATATATATTGCCACTATTAACATATGATATTATAATCGTAGAAATATAATTTAAATCCATATCAATAACTAATTAACAGATTTAAAAACAACACTTTTGGAAAACATCAAGTTAAAACTTTTTTTGTAATTCGTATAAGTTGTTCCAAGGGAGTTAATATATTATGGGGAGTTAATTTGTTTCGCCGACAGGGGTTAATTTATTATAGGGGTTAATTTATTTCATGACACCGGTAAAAAAAACTTTAAAATAGATCTCTTCATATTCAAGAAACAGAAGGGTTTTAGTTGTTATTGGGAGTTATGCATCAAAAGGAAGAGTATTAAAGTTCGGTGTTGATTAAGAAAGATGTTTGGGTCCATTACTTTTCAAAATTTATATTTGTGACCTACGAGTTGCAACAGAATTAGACACTATCTTTATTGGTGATGATACAACATGGAGTGCGAAGGCCGACTCAGTGAACAGTTACAGGAAACATGTTGCAGGGAATTAGAAAAAAGTAGTAATTGATTTTGAGCAAATGGACTATTACTTTATCCTGAAAAAACAAAAGTTATGATATTTGGTAGCGCAAAATATATAGAAATAATGTTACAAGGGCTTTTGGTTACCCAATGTGAAGAAAATTATAATGAAAAAAGTTTAGCATTCTTGGTATTCTTAGGAACGACAAAATTAAATTAAGTCACCATATTATACAAACATCAAAAATGATAGGTAAAGGCATTTACCTACTTAGAAAGTTCAATAAAATAATGCCTAGTAAATCTAAAGTTGTTTTATACTATGCTTCATTTAGAAGCCATTTAATTACGCATTACGCATAGAAAAAAAAAGTGAATATAATTATTAACTATTTTATTCAAAAAAAAAAGAGCTAGCAAATAGTCAGGTAAAACCATAAAAAAAAATACAGATGTAGAGATGATAGATATATATTCAAAGAGGTAGAGGCTCAGCTATAGCATCACTTTAACTTTGTTATTGGGTTTCCAACAGATAGACAGATTTGATTTAAAAGTCAATTTTTAAATAAATTTAATCATCTTTTAATAACAATGGTGCAAGCTGAACTGAATAAACAAAATTGTTAGCCACCAAAATGTAAACCATTGCTTAAATATCAACAAAATAAAAAAGATTTTTATCTTTTTATGAAATTTGTCTTATACTAATTTAAGTAACATTAAGCGCCATTGCTTGGCAATACAAATTTCAGTTAAAAAGATAAAAAACCTAAAAAAAACTACATTGACATTATACCTAAGACTTTTTCAAAAGCGTTTTATTTATTTTAAGGAACATAAGTAAACAGGTAATAAATTAGTTTGCCCAGACAGTAATCAAAGAGGAAGCAGCCCTTCTTTCCAGGTAAAAAATAATATTTTGGTACAACCAAGGTTCACACATTGAATTGTGTCGAGAGGAAACTGCTGCGCCATTTCAACTTTGAGTGACTCTTAGACACTGATATCCTTGTGATAATTTTTCTGATTTTTCTCTTTAAATGTTTAGCAGTGTGTATCGATATGTTTAGCAGTGTGTAGCGATTTACGATATCATCATTTGACCATCATAGGTTTCTTCCACCTTGCAACAATTGCATTCATAACGTCCATTATAGTCATTAAATTAGAGCTTATCCTGGCGCATCGGAAATAAACGATTTTACCTTTTATTTTTATAATTTTTCCATTATTATAAATAATGTCATTTGCTATAAGGGGTCTTCCATAAAGTACTTATGCTGGTATGAGGGGATGGGGTGATCCGAAAACATTTGTATTCGCATATATAACATATATTATTCATAATAATATTTTAAATATGTTATTTAGTTTTAAATTTATAAATATAGTTAAATTAAAGCAGCTGGTGCTGTTTGATTTTTTGCACAATCAATTACTAAAAATAATGAAACTTATAAACGTTCTCTTGAATATGGATATCTTTTTTTAAAAGAGAACTAAAACTTAAACCGTGTAAAGACTAAAAAATAAATCTAGGGTAAGTAGAGTGCGTTTAAACAAGAGCAGGAAGTGTAGCAAATTATTAACAAATTCTGCAACATATTGGTATTAAAAATGAATCATCAAAAACACTTTTTTTTATTTTCTTAATTTTATTACTTTAACCCTTTCGTGCCGGAATTTTATTTTGACTACTTAAAAAACGCGATAATATGGCACGTTAACAATTAGATACATTAGCCTCCTTACAAAACAAGTTTTACAAAGCACATATCATTGGAAAAGCAGATAAAATTTGGAATCCAAAAATTAAAATGAAAAAGAAAAAAAAGCAACTGGTGACGTCTGCATTATTTCGTATTTATAGATAAGTTTTGCTAACTTTAAATATTTGCTCATTAAGCTTTTTAGATAGCAAGCTAAACCATAAGCCATTTTTACACCGTACCTTCGTGATTTTTTCTTTGTTAACTAACTGGTTCGCGCATGGGATTGTTTTGGATTTTTATCGAGCAATCCTATTTAAAGTCCCTATACTTTCCTTTTAGACCCCGTTTTCTTCATTATTTAAAGTTGTGTTTAGCAAAATCGACTGTATTTTTTGGTTAAAAATTGGCGTATTTTTTATTAGTTTAAGGGCAATAAAATGTATTGAACACGTGATTATTGATAATTTTAATTTTAATGAATAAATTTGAAAAACAGGCTTAAATTACAAAATATATTTACTCGACAAAAAGCAATTGTTATAAAATGATTTGATTCATAACCATTCGAAAATGGTACTTTTCTGCGATTTATATGCAATCGTCAATATGAGTCGTTATAATTTCTGCTTCAATTTTATCATACTATTAAAATATTTAAGATTGAACATATAACATTTAACATTATTAACATATATTTAAAACATTTTAATTGAAACCTGAACATAATGTTCTTCATTATTGACAATATCCAGATGAAATCTGTTTACCTAACTGCAACACAAACTTGTCAGCAAGGGAGCAGAAAAAAATTTAGTTTACTAGCTGTGTCTGGTAAGTATAAGGTGTCAGGGAGCACTTAAAATATTAAGGGACTTATAAACTACATTGAGAAAAAAATTCATCAAATCTGAATACATAAGACAATTGTGCAAATTTAGACATACATGAATATATGTGTGTATGTGTAAGTATATATATTTACATGTTTGCATGTTTAAATGTGAGTAAATAATCATATATATTTATGGATGAATATTTATATATGTATTATTAAGCAGTTATTTTTTTATTTAAAATCTGTTTAGGCAGTTCTGAATGACAAGATCTTATGATCTTCTGCGAGTATCCGTGCTCTTACTATAAAGTTAACAAAATTTGTAATTCTTATTGTATATATTTATATCAACATATAAACAGCACTGTTAAATCCTGCTACTACCATGTTCATGCTCTTCGCCACATTTGTCAATGTCTCACCAAAGAAGCAGCTAACACAATTGCTTGTGGCATTATTAATTTTCAACTTGACTATTGTAACAGTCTTTTATCAGGTTCTTTCAAAAAAATCTTAAAAAACTCTAACATACTCAAAAAGCTTGTCTCTCATTCTCCTTTTTATTCAAAATCAAAAAAATTGATAAAATCTCTTCATTGGCTACCAATCAATCAACGAATTTTTTATAAAACATTAGTTATTACATATAAAACTTTAAATACCAAATCTACTGCTTATCTATTCGAACTTTTAGAAACCCAAATTTCAAAACAAGGCACAAGATCATCTAACAGCTGTCAACTTACTCGTCGCCTATCAAAAACTTCCCTAAAATCAATGTCTTTTTCCATGAATGCAACTTGAATATGGAATGACTTGTCTATAAACACACGTAACTCAGCCACTTTAGAAACATTCAAAAAAAGACAAAAATACGAACTTTTTGTAGACACTTTCAAGAACTCATAGTAAACTTTCTCGGTGCTTCTGAATTACTTCATCACTATTGTGATTGTTGTAAATGATGGCACTTTAATTTCTAATTATTATTATTATTGTTATTATTTTTATTGCTTTTATTATTATTGTTGTTTTTATTATTGTTGTTTTTATTATTATTGTTGTTATTATTGTTATTGTTAGTATTATTATTTTTATTTAATAAGTAATCAACAGTCTTTTCTTCAAAATATTGTTATGTGCCTTTTATGAACACCAAAATACTGTTCCAAAAAAAAACATAAACACAAGGCGCGCATTATTTATATATATATATGTATATATATATATATATATATATATACATATATATATTTTTTTTTTTTTTTTTTTTTTGAGCAGTATTTTGTATAAATAAAGTATTTAGTGTTATCATACATTTATGTGCCTAATTCAGTATATAAACAATCAAAATTATTGATTACCTGCACTAAAACCAACAGTTAAAGTTACATATAAAAGTAAAATATATATATATATATATATATATATATATATATATATTTTTAAGGAAAATGTCAAATAAAATTAAGAATATCAAAACTCGCAATGAAAGCAAAACGTATTTTGATTTGCTGAGCGTCTTATTAGTGATCTTCCAACTTTTAGGCAAGTCCTCCAATATTCCTACTTTTTAAAAAAAATGTAAACAGTGCAATAAATATGAGTTCTACAAAAATTGTTTTAAAAGTATCCAATGACCTAATCAATCTTTGGTGTAAAGTAAGTCCTAAGTCTCCTCTGATACACAAGAAGTCTGTAGCCAAAAAATATTTTTAGACTTTTTACAAGCGTTTTTTTACGAGAGTATCTGGCAAAGGCCAATTCAAAAATGCAAATAAAAGCAGAGAGTACTTTAATTTCAATTTTGACCATTTATTTGAATGTCATCATGTAATTGTGACCTTCTAGTTCTAGATTGCAATAATAGTTAAGGAAGAATGCTTATTTGTTTTAATAAATTTTGTTTTTTTTAACATAAAATATGTTAAATTTATCATTTATCTTATTTTATGTTAAATGATAAATTAAATTTTTACATAATTTAATTTATCATTTATCATAACATAAAATAGCTAGAGGTTGTGCAGTTATACTTTCCATTTAATTTTCTTGAAACGATTAAAAAATTATTTTCAAAACATTAATAGATTTATAGATTTGTGAAATGCAGAAATCCTTCAGGCTTCTTCGCCGTATAATTAGCTTGTCTCTGTGAAAGATAACAAAAATATATATAAGCTAAAATTAGAAACATTACACATATTTAGTTTCAATTTATACTGTGTTGAAATAGATTATACCATGTTGTCGTAATTAAAATCGAAAGCATTTGAAAAAGAAATAAATATTGCTTTTTTTTTTTGGGGTCATTTTTTCCAAGAAATTATTTTGTTACAGTACAATTTTATAATTAGGAAACAAAACAGTTTACTTGAATATGAAATTTCTTTTTTGTTAGACATAAAATATAGTTTTCACGTTTTACAGTTTTATTTTATTTATATATTTTTTTAATCCTAATTTTTGAATATTTTTAATGAAGTGTGGATTGTAAAGTAAATTTCTCGTAATATTTTATGTCACTAAGTTGCTAAGTAATGTCAGATTCTGATTTTCTAACATATTCTGATTTTATGACTAACCAACATAATTTCTAAGAACAATTTAAACAATTTAAATGTATTTCTTACTGTACGATATTTTGTTTATAAGTTTACAAATTTATAGGTATCGCTATCTGATAGAGAATATTTGAAAGATCCAAAATTAAAAATTGAAACTTTTGGAATATTTCAAATTGGTACAATTGATAAAAAAGCAGTTTCAAAAAAAATAAAGGAAGAAAGAGAATTTAATCTCATTTTAATATGGATGGTGAATTTGATATTAAAAATAAATTAGAAACTGATTCAAACTTTTCTATAGCTGTGCCAGTTAAAAGAAATCAAACTTATTTAACGTTATTACTTTGACTCTAAGAATAATGATGCTATATGTTAAAACAAAGGAGTCATCTCTTGAATTATTTGCAGTAACTAAGTATGTTGTGCAATATCATTGTGTAATGTGGTTTGATATAAAACGTTCTGGTCAATACAAAGTTCCTTGTCTACTCCAATATAAAACCAACCAGTTAGTCATGCTTTTGGATAGCAGGATTCGAAATAATGTTTTTATTAGTCTCCAAGGAAAATCATAAGTTGATTCAGAAAAAAAAAAATTTTAATGTTGCAGGATGAAAATATTTAAATAAGAAATCGAACCCTCAACCAAGTTTTTAAGATAAGAGTAGTAAGAGAAGACTTTAAAGCAGCTTGAGCCAAAATCAGGCGAAAGTCAATTTTGATGTAACTTTTTGGGATTTTTTTGTTTTCATTGGTGAGATTTAGATTGAGCCCCAACCAATATTTAGCTTAACTACATAAAAAAAAAAGAGAGGCATTTGAATCTGGCTAAAAGCTTTGTCTTATAGATTTTCCCAACTATTTTCAGGCTGTTGAAAGAGTAGTAAATTTAACATCTTAGTCGAAAAGAAAGAAAGATAAATACAAATAAGTGTGATTATCGTAAAAAGTCTAACTTTGTAACTTTTTGAAGCAACATTTTTCCCAGCGACTTAGAAAAGGAAACATTACTCATTAAATCCTTAAATTTTTAATGAATATAATTATTCCATAAAAATAACAAGAGTAAAAGTAACACAAATAAACGAAGCTAAGATCAACTTCAAAATGGCTAAATAGGTAAATAAAAGGC
Organism: Hydra vulgaris; assembly: GCF_038396675.1. Classification (NCBI taxonomy): domain Eukaryota; kingdom Metazoa; phylum Cnidaria; class Hydrozoa; order Anthoathecata; family Hydridae; genus Hydra; species Hydra vulgaris. The sequence continues at coordinate 16,672,564 of NC_088932.1, read as the reverse complement.
GCATATAATTGTTGAACTAAATAACTAAAGCTTTTCAAAGAAAATAACTCTAGTAAGTCTTTCAGTTACGTAAATAAAAATCTACACAACCTTAAAAAATATATACACTCAAAAACCAATTACAGCTTTACTACTACCAATGTTGAAATTGCTGAAGTGTTTAACAAACACTTTGGAATTATTTTTACGGTAGGTGACGGAAATTTGTCTAAAACAAATATTATTGTTAGTTTAGATATTACGATGGATTTTGTAGATTTTTTAGCAAATTAAATTAATAGATTTTAGATTCATTAGTTTATTAAAAACTAAATAATCTAAAATATAGCAAATCATTTGGACCTGACGGTATACTAAATATACTTCTAAAACAGTTACCATATATAGTATATATATTCCGCTTTTGTATATATTCGAATCATGTTTTACTTCAAGCTTGTTTCCAAAACATTGTCTTTCAGTTTTGGTTTCCCCTATTTTTAAAAAAAGATGTGATTCAGATGCTAACAATGATAGATCTATCTCCCTTTTATGTACTAGCTGTCGTGTCGTGGAAAGTATTATTAGTTCAAATATCGTTGATCATCTTAATACAAATAATCTAATAACACGGCTTTTTATCCAAAAGATATACGCTCAAAATTTTTCTTGTGTCAAGTAATAACTAGAATAGAACTTAAAATATTAATTTAGTTACTGATGTCGTGTACACTTGTGTAAAAATGTGATGTAAACTTTTAAAAAAACTTGAAATGTACGCTGTAATAGATAAACTCATTCATTTGATATAAGCATTTCTTTTCAACAGATATTAAAGGGTTCTGATCGGAAACCCACAATCCAATGTGACCAGCATACTTATCAAAGCTTCACAGGGTAGCGTTTTGGGTCCAATATTGTTCATGTTATATAATAGGCCACTGCCAGGAGTAAGATTTAATAAGAGTCACCCTGGAAAATGTTTTTATGCTATAAATAAAAAAATTCCAATAAATAAAAGTTTAAAAAAATTAATGATTATTTAGGGATTCGAGTTCAAATTAATATTGAACCATCTGTTTTAGAAATAAGGGGCGCTTGGAATTTTGGTAAACAAAAAGTATCATAATTAGAATTCCGAATTCATAATTAAAACACTTTAAGCTGGAGTTTTTGTTTTTACAGTATTTATGTTTTCATTTTACACTATTTCTAATGTAATAATAAACATATATATATATATATATATATATATATATATATATATATATATATATATATATATATATATATATATATATATATATATATATATATATGTATATATATATATATATATATATGTATATATATATATATATATATATATATATATATATATATAAATATATAAATTTATATATATATATATATATATATATAAATATATATATATATATATATATATATATATCATATGCGGTAGTGATGTAGTGGTAAAGCGCTCGCTTCATAAGCGAGAGATTCCGAGTTCGATCCCCACCACGTCCCTGGTAGTACCGCACTCAACTTGTTTCTCTGCGCAGCGGCCTTGTTCCTCAAGGTTCGTGTTTCGGAGTTATAGAGTTGAGAGAGGGTTATAACCACTATTAAGTAGCCTCCTCATCTGTAGTGGACTTCTCGGCCTTGAGGAGGTAAATTACAAACAAACAAAAATATATATATATATATATATATTCAAAAGTGACAAATGATTTGATCAGTCTGTGGAGTAGAGTAAATCCTTAGCTACCTTTGATCCACGATTTGTCAGTAGCCAAAAAAATTTCTAGACTTCTTAAGAGAGTTTTATCTGCTGAAGGAAAATGCAAAAATGCAAACAAAAACAAGCAATATCTTGATAACAACTTTGAGTATTTTTTTGATTTGACTTCTTGAGGTTGTAGACTTCCAGTAGTAGCTTGCAATACTTGGTTAGGAAAATTGTTAATTTCATTTTTATTTGCAATACTTATTTTTAGCTTGTGCTAAAATTTATACAAACAATTGTTTATAACTTGATATGATATTTTTTTATAAGATAAATGCTAAAGTTAAAAAGGTTTTATTAGATAATTATACATAATTTTATAATTTTTATATATTTTTGCTTTCAGTTTTTCTGTAATGCTTTTTTATAAAAATGATATTAAAATTATCCTAATAGATTTTAAATATTTTTATAATGCATGCAATATTTTTAAGCATAGATCTGTTAAGTGTAAGAATCCTTTGGATTGCAAAACAACACACTTTGCTTGCCTCTGTGAAAGCGGCAAAAAGGTAAATAATTTTAATTTTAAAAATTAGACTTTATTTAACTCTTTAATCAGTAATAATTTGGAGAGCTATGAATCTGGTAGTAACAATCAAAAACATGTCAGAGTGAAAAAATAGTGTACTTTTTTTCCATTTTGTCAGCAAAATACTTTATTTTGTTTTATTATTAATAATAAAAAAGCCTAAGAGATGGTTTAAACTGTAATTTTTTAAGTGTTTAGGATATTGTAAAATATATTAGAGACAATTTTATTGTATTTATTCTATTCTAAAGTTAATTTAACAAGTTTATTATTGAACGGAGTAAACACCTTGTTAAAAAAGTTTAAAATTGTTTTAGGTACCACCATTGGATAGAGAGTATTTAAAAGATCAAAAATCCAAAATTGCAATAACAGGAAAATTTTAAATTGGTACAGTAGATAAAAAAACAGCTGCCAGAGAAAAAAGAAAGCAAGAGAGAGAAACTAACGAGCAGATAAAAAGATGTATTAAGTTGCCTGCTGCGGAAATTCAATGTGACTCCAATCTGGATACTGAGTTATTTGATAACAATATTAAATTTGAATCCAGACTTTTCTATAACCGTGCCAGTTGAAAAAAGTTATACTCATTTAACAAATTTGGCAAAAGCTGCTTTACGGTTTGAAATAAGCGATGCTGCAACAGCTGCATTGGCTACAGCTGTATTAATAGATTATGGTATAGTAAAAAAATTTAATAAATTACGAATAATAACTGAAAAAAAGATTTTGAGAGAAAAAAAAGAATCAGCATTATCATAAGTTTAAAAAAATAAGCTGATGTGAAAGAATTAAAGGTTATTGGAATTGATGGAAAAATTGACAAGTCTATATTAGTAGATTCTGTCAGATATAACACTGATGAAGATCTTATTATTGTTGCTTCAACCAAAGAAGAACATCATCTTACATATACAACAGAATATGGATCAACAGCAAAAAATTAATTGACTCAAGTAGTTATACCTAATGGAACTGGCGCTACCATGGCAAACGCTACTGCATATGTTTTAACAGAATATAATAGCGTTCAGAGCTTAATCACTGTTATTGTAGATAAAATAACTTCTACAGGTACAGATAACGGTTTGGTTATAAAACTTGAAAAAATTCTTAAAAGAAGTTTGCACCTTTTAGGATGTTTGCTTCATCAAGTTGAACTTCCACTGCGACACATTATATGTGAATTAGATGGAAACATAAATGATCCTAAGTCTTATAAAGGGCCTTTTGGAGATGCTGCATCTAATCAAACTCTTTATGAACAGCAATTGGTTGAGTTTGTTCCCATATATTTGGAAATAGAGTTGTTTGTTAGCAGTGAGGTTATAAGCGATCTTAGTGCAGACCAGCGAAAGCTTTGGTTTATGTTAGGGCTGATAAACCATCTCCTGAGTTATTAGTAATAACTAATATGTTTTTCAAGTCTATTGTGTAATGTGGTTTGTTATTAGGCGCTTCGGAAAATACAAAGATGCTTGTCAACTTCTGTACAAAACCATTTAATTAGTCAAGCTTCAAGACAGCAGGATTCAGAGCATTTTTTTTAAGAACTTACAAGGAAATTCGTATTGTTGTTTGCAAGAAAATTTCTTGTACTGCATGCTGCTGGATGAAAATCTGAATATAAGAAATCAAGCCCTCAACCAAATCCTTAAAATAAGAGCATTGAAAGAAGACTTTACTTTTAAACCAAAGCTTAAGCCGAAATCCATAATGAAAATGAATTTTGATGCTAAGTCTTGGGATTATCTTATTTCTGTTGATGATATTCAGGTTGAGCCCCCAACGACTCTTTGCATAACGTCAGAAAATCTGAGAGAGGCTATTAAATTAAACTTTAAACTTTGTGTAATAGATATGCCTAACAATTCTCAATCTGTGGAGAGAGCAGTCACATTAACCTCAGAGGCATCTAAACAGGTTAATGGTTACGAAAAGAGACACAAATTCATTTTGACTAAAACCCAGAGTTGAAGAGAGAGTAAAAGAAACGTAAAAAAGTGTGACTAATTTATAAAATTAATGTCTAGTATGTTAGTTATACTTTTTGTTTATTTGTTTTTTCTTTAACTGCTGAATGAAATATTTACTTTAGTCAATAATCTAAGTATAGTTCTATTGATATTAAATTACTTATTACATAGACTTCCAGAGCCATTCTTCTTGGGAGAGGAGCAGTTAGTGAAATAGACACAGGCTCTACAATTTAGGGGCCCCCAAACACTAATTAGCTTCCTATTAAAACTTTTTTTTTTTAATTAATTTAACAACTATTCAAAATAACTAAAAATACGCATAAAATTATTATAATTATAAAAATTTGGTTTAATCTCAGTTTTCAATCGTTTTTCTGTTTCTATCTTTTTTTTTCAACCAACTGCAAAAATTCAAGAAGCCTGTTAGTATAAAATTAAATTTATATCTGTGGGCCCCTAATATTATTATTGCACCCGGGAACCAGAACCAGAAGTAGAAAACTGAGCTTTTAGACCGCTAAAAATAGGCTATAAAATATATCAAAATGACTGAAAAGTATGATTATAAAATCCAATTTCCCGAAGGTAAAATAACTTTAAAAAAGTAAATGTTATTGTTTTGTGTTATTAACATTGCAATAAACAAATGCCAGGGTGACTCTTTATGATTTAAAAAAAAAACAGCTAGTAGGCACTGGCCTACTATATATTTATGATGTACCCTCTATAATAACTAGTAAATCCTAATTACTCTCTAATGTTATACGCCAACAATATCAAGCCATATAGTTTATGTTCGGATGCAATTTACAGTCACGATTTTGCTGTTACCATTTATATAGTCTCTGGTCAAAAAAACAGTAGTTATTTAACCACTGCATGTTCAGTGGAACATTTTTTTGAAACCAAACTGTTTTTAATACAAAATAAGGTTTTCTGATTAATAACTAAACAGCCTGTTGTACCTTATTCTTTCAAGCAATTTTGAGAAACACGGTAATATAGATATAGGTCTATAATTAGGAATTATAGAGTCATCGCCAGTCTTAAAAACCGGTGTGATTCGTAATATAATAATTACGGAATTACTGTTTACGGAAGGATAAAGTAAGAGTTTTTTAATCATTTATTGAATATTTTAATGCTGTAAACAAGGGGTCATTTTACTTTGAATAAAACAGACATTTTTGAAATTTAAATACTTTACACATTTGTTTCAGCTGTTTTTATGATGCTGCCCCGTCGCGTTTTATGTATTTTAGAGGTAGTTTTTTTTGCTTGATGCTTTTGTTAAGAAAAGTTAAAAAAAATTAAATAAATTAAAAAAGAAAAACTTTTTTTATAAATTCTTTTATAAAAAAAATATAAAACAGTAATAGTCAAAAATAAGCGGAAAACACAAAAAATTTAAATTAAAAAATGTAAATATTTGTTTTTAAGAAATGCAAATTGTTCGAATTTCTCCTTAACTACGCTGCGAGCTTAAACATACTAGTATACTGTTGTAAATCGGGTGACATAATTTATGGGCGACCCCTTACGGTCGTCCAATATTTGATAATTTCAGACCCCACTCACCCCCCTCCCTCCCTTCTTATAAAAAATTGTCACGTATAACTGACCTTTCTCTTCCCTAAATTATGCAATAAATTTGTTTCCCCCATCTCTTCATACCATCTAAAAATTATTTTTGTATGCTTTAAATACGGTAACATTAATAACTTTCTTAACTTTTTATATTTATGTAATGAATCCATTTAAGTAAATATTAAATTTAGTTATTAGGACTTAGTTTTAAAAATAAAAACCCACAAAACGCTAATGCAAAATAAGGTTTACATATTTAATTATCTTAATATATTGGCGCAGAGCCGTGAATGATCAATGTATTTTGAGGTGCAGCTAACAACAGTATAGAGTACGACATTCTTTAAGGATGTTTACTTTTTGATGTTGATCTTTGATTTTAATGTTCTTTGCATTTTAAGAGGACGTTTTTGTTGTATTTGTGTTTTGATGTGTTTGAAAGTTTTTTTTGTGTTAATTTTTGTTTAATTATAACTATATTTCTTTATTATTTACATTTTTTCAAGTTTTACATAATAATAGTTTTACATAATAATACTCAATGCGTACATAAATTGACTAATATAGATAAAGTCCCAGTGTAGTTACGTAGATCAACTGACTTAAATAGGTGTGGAGAAAGTAGAATGTACATTTTTTTGACTTCTGTAGTTTGATATACATGTAAAGTTGCACAAGTTATGTAAAGTTGCATAAGTTAACAGTGACTAAACGGACAAATCTCCGATGATATATTTAATTTTTGATAAATATATTATTTGTTTTATTTATTTTTATTTATATACACTTTTTGCCAATAAAAAAAAATTTACAGTCGTAAAATCGAAAAATAAATACATGACTGGGGCAAGAAGAAGACAAGTTAAGCTTTATGATTATGTCCCAAAAAATGCGTAATTACTTAATAAATTATAGTTTAACAATAAAATATAGTTTCAATGTATATATCTCTGATTTAATATTGCAAAAGAAAATGTAAATATATAACATGGCTTTTAAAACTTATAGTTTTTCAAAGAATAAGATATAAGAATTGTTTTGTAAAATAAAAGAAACAAATTTAATAAAATATTAAAATGACAAAAATAATATTTAAGAATTGGTTTGAAAATAAGAAGATATGATTTTATATAATACACATTTTATTGTTAGAGCAATATTTAGTTTAGATTATTTAATTAAACTAATGTTTTATTAAATTCAATTCTTTTGATTGCCAATTTAGTAAAAGCAAATAAATAGTAAAAAATAAAAGTAAAAGATTATCAAATAACCCAAAAACAAAAATAAATTTTTCAAAAAATAGATTATTTATTAAGATAATATCATTTAAAATAAAAATATATGTACATAGTTGGTTAATTATGTATTAATAATGTAAAGTAATTAACTAATTAACTATTAATTATTGATTTCTAACTTAATGAAGCTTTGTTAGAAGAAATTCCATTCATTTTCAATTAACAAAAGTAATTGCTTTTTGTTTTGAATTGGTATAGCGAATAATTAGTTTTCAGTTCATTATTTGATATTATATTCCATAACTTTTATTTATTATATTATTTAAAAAACTTCTTTAGCAACAACATAGTGTCGTGGTGCAGGTTATATTAGCATTATATTATTTTATACTTGTGCGAATTAACTGTTATTGTTGTTTACTAGTTATTATATTATAATTTTTATTTAATAATTATATTACTATTAGTTATTTTTATTCGATGATATATTGAGCCACTGCTCAATATATTATCGATTAACACAGGACCTTTTTTGGAAAACTGCAAAGAGTCAGCCTGGAATTTGTTTACTCCAATGTTATTAATTCCAAATATTAACAACCCTGAGTGAGAAAGAGTATTTACGGACATCGAGTTTACACTTTAGTTTGCGTAATTTGAATTTGTGACCGCGAGTGTTTGTTCACTGCAATGATATTAACTCCAAATATTAACAACCCTGAGTGAGAAAGAGTATTTTCGGACATCGAGTTTACACCTAAGTTTGCGTAATTTAAATTTGTGACCGCGACTGTAAATATAATCGTTTATTAAAAAAAAATTTGATATATTTAGGTAACCAAAATTTTTCGGAATTTTGTAACATGTATCCTTAATTGCTAAAGGCGATGAATTTCTTGTAGTTCCAAACCAAGACTCGTAAGTCTTATAAAATTTGAAAAGTTAATATAGGTTAGCTTTTCCCTTGGTAAAACGTAGCTGCCCTCTTTCTACTGCTTTGTTCAATCTAGTGCGGTTTGACGACCAAATTGAAGAGCAATATTCTAAATTCGGTCTTATGTAGATGTGTAGGCTCTTACGATAACACGTCGATAACTGTTTTTAAATACTTATGTAATAAATATCATTAAATGTTTGATGCACGGATAATTTTTTGAGTATGTTTATTGAAATTCAAGTAAGAATCCATAGTCACACCAAGATATTTTATGGTTTTAGACCAGGTTAAGTTATGATCTCCTTATTGATATTTGTAAGTTAAATCTCCACAAAATGAAGTAGGTGCTATTCTATGAGTAAAACACTTAATAGTTAATCAAATGACAAACGCATTATTTACTAACTACTTTATATTAGGAGTTTTCATTGATCTGTCAAAGGCTTTTGATACTGTAAACCATAACATACTAATAAAAAAACTTAAATATTATGGAGTAAAAAATAATAACTTACTTTGGTCAAAAGCTATTTGACCAATAGTAAGCAATTCATTCGATATGACCAAAAACAAACCATTTCATATGCTGTAACTTGTGATGCCCCCCAGGGCTCTAATTTAGGACCCTTATTATTCCTAGTATATATAAATGATTAAAATTTAGCAACAGACTTTATAAATTGTATTATTTTTTCAGATGATTTCAATTTTTTGATCTTAAGCAGAACTTGCTTACTGGAACTTTAGTCAACAGATAGAACAGCTAGTGAATTGTAGAACTTTACTTTTTAAGATAATACACAATATTATTGTTATTAATTACAAGAAATAGATTAATAGATAATATTGTAATGTAATTAGGTGAATAAATAATCTACATTTGTTATATTTATTGGACATCCAATAAATATGTAATTAAAGTATATGAAATGAAAATATTAAGGGGATCAAAGTTTATTTTATTATAATTTTTTGTCAAAAAATCCAAAAACATTTTTTTGAAAAAAACTTTTAAAAATATAACTATTAAAGCCCTTTAACTTTTAATTACATTTTCAAAATTTGTACAGCCCTATGTGAAAACAGCCTTACTATAAAAGGTAATCATTTGTTCTGCTTTTTACTTTTATAGTATGCTGTGAAAACATTAATTGCAGTATTTATATAACCTAGTCACACCTTTAAGTGAATCACCATAAATTCTTAGCCTTTTCACAAACATTTAAAAATTACTTACACTTTATGGAGTTTTAATAAGACTGATATAAAAAATCTAAAAACAACCCAACCAAATAACTCAAAATAAATAAACATTCTAATGGAAAATTGTAGCTATAATTCCAAACTTATATACAACTCAAACTACACAGGAAGTACTTGAATAAATACAATTATTATTCGTTTCTTTATGAAACTCGTAATAATTAATTTATTATTAATTAATAATAAACATTAGTTTATAATATGTATTGTTAATAACAACAATATCATTAAGATAGTTTAGCAGCGACGATAAAGTAAAGCTAGTGTAACATAATAATTTTCTCTGGGGAACAATAGACATTTTTTTGCTATTGAAGTTATAAGAAAAGCAAAAAACTGATCAGAGAGCTGACTAACTCTTAAAATATTGAGCAAAGATGATTCACATGGGTAAGTGTAAAAACTCTCTTTAAGTCCAAAAACACGTGCAATTATCTTAATATCGTTAGCATTAATTATGTTTTCAATGAGGACAACTTTGCCACTTTCAAGCAAATTACAGTTGTTGGAATTTCCACATAAAAAAGTAAATCCAGCATACTCAACTCTATTATATTGGTTGACTTCATATTCTAATGTAGGGCCATTTTTATGCATTTTTTTTAGATTCGGAATCAGCTGCATATAGCGACTGATAGCATAGGTGTTATTGTCATCTCTTTTGGACAAGCATCTACACAGCTGCAGTAGAGGCATGCGCCCACTTCTCAACAATCGCTTCATAATACCTAAAGCATTTTAAAATGGAAATGCACTGAACTCATTAAGTGAACCATACTGTCTAAAATCATCAGAAATGTGACAAAGACTGTGCATAGTATAGTTAAATGAACTGTTGCCAAATGTTTCTGGCATTTATTCAACATATATACATAGAAACCTTTCTTCATAATCAATATGCGTTCAACACATATTTGAATTAGCAAGAATACCATTTGCTGTGTGCAAAAGCATAAAATGATTGTAAACACTATTGGCCTGTTAAAATGATGACATAAAATGATTGTAAACACTACGGCCTGTGGTGTTGCAAAACAACACCACAGGCTGTAGGTAACATAAAAATAGCCGAAATTTGGTGGCTTTTACCTACTAATATTTTTTAGTGACCTTGGTTTAAGCCCGAATTCGACAGTAATGTTTGAAGCCATATTTTTCAAGTCAATTAAAATTGTATCTGCCATTTGCATGCTTATTTTTACTGCACACTTTCCACGAAGCTAATGCAGCAGTAACCGGTGCGTTGCACAAAGACAAATTAGATGCATGTATTCTAATAGAAATTGAGAGACATGGCTAATACTGAGCTCTAAAAGTGGTGACAATGTATCTGGTTTGTGATGTTAAACTTGTTGGAATGAAGCAAATGAGAGATCTGACCTTTTTTTGTGCATTTAAATCAAGAAACACGGTTTTATTATTGACCCTAATTCCCTTTTGAATGGATTGCTTGTAACATAATCCCCATTATGTCCTTTCATACACTTGACAAATGCACGTGCAGATGCATCACACACTTCATTTAAAATTTCTCAATTACATGTTGTGTTTCTTAATTCCATATTGAGGCTTCTAAATTACATCTTGTATTTCTCAATTACATCTTACTTTTCTTAATTAAAACTTTTAAGTTAAGTTCTCAAATATATCTTGAAAAGGTGTTGTTATTTATATTAAAGTTAAATAAGATTTGCTTTCCACGAGCGAGGACCAAAGCAAGAATCTCATGACCAAGCACGTGCTAAATAGTGTACATAGCAGAAATAAAACATATGCGACTAATAAAAGTTAGTTGATGCTAAGCGAAATTAGGTATCCATAGCAACTAAAATAAAATTTATTCACTTTTTTAAAAAGCGCGACCCTCATATTGGTATTAATGTAAAATTTGGTGAACATAGCACTCGTAAAAATATCTGCCTATACCAAAACTAGATTTTTGCTATCCAAAATTTGATATCCATAGCAACGAATTAAAAAAACATTCTGGCCCATTGTGAAATTGACGGTTTCCGTAAACACCACATCAGAACACGCGCAGATTTTTCTGGTATTTCTCTTAAACTTAAGCTATAATTATATATACAGTTATATATACAATTATATATAATATTATTATATAGTATACAATATTATATACTATATTATATACATATATACATATACATATATATATATATATATATATATATATATATGTATATATATATATATATATATATATATATATATATATATATATATATATATATATATATATATATATATATATATATATTATATATAGTTACAAGTTAAAAAAAAAAAAGTATTGTAAACTACGAAAAATGTACGTGTTCATGTAATTTTCGTAATCTAGGTAAAGATTTTTTGAAAAATTATACTAGCTAGAATTCGGAACCAAAGTAAGTTAAAAAAATCCGACGAGAAATAAGCTTTATTTAGATGCTAAATCAATTACAAAATTCCTAAATTCCTGCAAAACTTCCTAAATTAATTACGAAAAGTATTTATTGCCATGCTCTAATATAAGACATTGAAATGAAATAACGAATAACGAAGAAATTTAAAATTAAAAGATTTGTTTTTATCATTAAACGAGTGAAACAAATAAAAGTTGTATTAAATATTTTCTCTCACGCTTTTAAAAAGGCTATTGTAGTGAAACCATGATTTTTAATAAAACAGAGATACGCAAACAAAAAAAATTAATAATAGATTATTGCTTTTTTTTAAAATAACGGCTGATTGAAAAACCTGCAAAATAAATTTTAAACATTGATTTAACAATGCTAAGCATTAAATATTTTAAACATATACAGAAAACAAACACTCGCGTAAACTCTGAATCTAATAAGTAATAATAATAATAATAATAAATAATAATAATATATTTATTGCCATGCTCTAATATGAGACATTGAAATGAAATAACGAATAACGAAGAAATTTAAAATTAAATGATTTGTTTTTATCATTAAACGAGTGAAACAAATAAAAGTTATATTAAATATTTTCTCTTACGCTTTTAAAAAGACAATTGTAGTGAAACCACGATTTTTAATAAAACAGAGATACGCAAACAAAAAAAATTAATAATAGATTATTGCTTTTTTTAAAATAACGGCTGATTGAAAAACCTGCAAAATAAATTTTAAACATTGATTTAACAATGCTAAGCATATAATTTTTTAAACATATACAGAAAACAAAACACTCGCGTAAACTCTGAATCTAATAAGTGAGTGTAAAAAGTGCATTAGGCATCAACAAACCATTTAGTTAAAAGTAAGCAGTTGTTGATTGTATATTATGTCTTTTTTTGTTGTTGTTGTTTATTTATTTTTTTTATTGTTGTTTTGTTTTTATTTCTTTATTTTATTTTTTATCATTATTTTTTTTAATAAAGGTTGTGCAACCAACTTATATACACAGATCCCTAAAGGGACCAAAACGGGCTTGGATATGGGAACCATACGGGTATTCCAGCCGGATTGCAGAGCAAGTTGTCGATGGGCTCCATATAGTAGCCATTAGGCCTACTTGCTGGGATGCCCATCTGGGTCCCAAATGTTTTCCGTTTTCGCCCTTAGAGTTTTCATGTTTGGTCCTAATGGTTCCCATATATATTTTGCTAGGCTTTTTGCTCAAACGCCCGTTTTAATCCAATAAGTCTCCGATTGTCTTATTTTCTAATATACGGTATATCCAAAATATGTACCTTAATATTTATTAATTTGAATATTCTAGATGCAAATTAACGAAAAGTTATAGAAATTGATGCTTTTTATCGTTTATGTACATGTAATGCACATATTAATAATTCTTATGGCGCAATTACCGATACAAAAAATTAGAAAACTATTTTTTACATAAACTACAACTATTTTTGCTGAATTTTTTAAACTTGTTTATATTAAAAAATAATAAACAATATTACTTCATCTTAAAAGACATTAAAGGATATTGAATGTCTATCAATCCCTGAATTAAAAATTGTTTTGGTAATTTTCGTGATTGCATATCATTGACCGTCGGTACAACGATGTAAAAATTATCAAAATTTATAATTTTTTCACCTTTAATGTCAGAATTGAAGACCTTTCTAATGATGCATAAGAACTGTTATGTTACCGTTGGTACAACAATCTCAAGGTTCGATTTCAATAACCATTTTGTAGAAACGTCAGATAAGAAATTTTTAATTCTTATCAAAATACATGCAACTTGGTATCAAAAGAAAGGTCTATCATATATTTTATATACAAATAACCCTACAAAGGGCAATATGTATGTAACAATGTTATACAAAAGGCGCTAGAGGGGCGTCTAAAAAACGTTTTTACTCATTCGCTTTTTTACGCGAGCGGGTAAGGAAAGTAAAAAGTAATCGTGTAAGCATGCGCAGTATAAGTTTTAATTTGACAAACAAAAATTACGCAAGCTAAAGGTGGATTTCCACTTACAGGAAATTTACCGCGGAACGGAAATGAAAAGAATATTATCCAATCAGGCAACATAAAAATTGTGCATCTTTAACTTTTTTGTTACATGATTGGATGGTTTTCTTTTCCTCTCCTTTTCCCCAGAAAGTTTCCTGTAAGTGGAAATCCCGTTCCCGTAGAAAAATGTATTCGTGGAAATTTGTAAATGTATACTAATATTTTTAAAGAAAATATTAGTGTTTTATTGAAATTTAAAGTTCTTATTTGTATTTTTTATCACTTTAAAAAGAGGGTTTTTAAAGAGATTATTTTAAAGCTCTTCACGCCTCACAACTCGGGTAGGGTGGGTTAAAACTCAAATATTATTTTTTTGTAATAGTAAAGAATATTTATGTTGAAAAAAATTTTTACATGCAAAAAACAAACTCTTTACTATATACAAAAACTTAATATATAAAAAGACTATATACAAATATCAAATTTATAAATGTATATATACACACTAAACATACACATATCAATAGGTGTATATAGATTCGCCTATACGTGTGTATTATATATATCTATATGGTTTCTCGTACATACACTTATTAAAAAGTATAAATATGGTTTTTGATAATTTCACCATTCCTGATTCTTCTGCCGTTTGTTCTACCACGAGGAGATTTGTATTTAAAAATAGGCAGATCTTACCGCATATAGAGAAGACCACCAAACCATGAAATCACTCCTAGACAAGTCTAAATTTTTTAAAAAACAAAAAATTTATGTGCTTCAAAAAAATGAAAATAAAAAAATAAGTTTTAAAAATTAAACACAGTTAAAAAAATGAAAGAAACCAAGTAGGCCTTGGTTTCCACTCTGGGCGCCAGGTAGTGTTGTGGTAGTGCTGTAGAGGTAGAGCGCTCGCTTCATAAGCAAGAGGTTCTGAGATTAATCCCATTACGTCCCTTGTAGTACCTCGCTCAACTTGTTTCTGCGCGCATCAGCCTTGTTCGTCAAGGTTCGTGATTTCGAAATATAGAGTTGAGAGAGGGTTATAAACACAATTAAGTAGCCTCCTTATCTGTAGTGGCCTTCTCGGTCTTGGGGAGGTGAATTAGCAAACAAAAAACAAAAAAAAAGATGATAATGATAAAATTGATGAAACTGTTAAATTTGAAATAAGTTGAATAAAAATCATTAAAAAAATTAGTTTTAACCTGTTTATAAATGCTTTTTTAAACAAATAAAACAACAAATAAAACAACAAATAAAACAACAAATAAAACAACAAATAAAAAACCGTTATGCAGTAAATGCTCTCCAGCAGCTAAATTAATAAAAAGTATATCTTAATTTTAGCTAAAGAAACAATTTATTGTTCAAATTAATGAATCATTTATTACAACAATAAAAATCCTACTAAGAATTTTCTATTAGCTAAATATAAATTTTTATGAAACCATTTTCCTGTAGTAGAAAGCCATATAAAAAATTTACAACATCATTAAAATATATTTTCCAAGTTTCTTCCTTTTGTGAACTAAAAAATATAAACTTAAATTTTTAGCAATATTACAGTTTTAAGTTAAAAACTAATTAGTTAACTTTAAAATTAAAATGAAATATTTCTACCAACCTGCTGCTTCGTATTTTTACAAATTGCTATTAGAATAAAAGTAAATTAAACTTAGTTGAAAATTGCTATCATTACTATTTTAGAAAAAATGAAGCATATCAAAGACCAATGCATTTTTTAAGTTCCATTTCTTTTTTGCTAAATATAAATAAACTATTTTAATATACTTTATATTTATCTTTAGATGTTAAGTTAATTTATTATTAATCTGTAGATGTTAAATTAATGGTATTAATGCGGACACTTTCTTGTGTATTAGCATTAAACCCAAGAGTAAGATTGTTATTATGCTTAGACCACTCTGCTGCTTGCAAATCTGAAATACTGCCAAGTTCACAAGCCATTTGCTTAACAGTAATTCGATGAGGAACATTAATAAAAATAACACCCATTTATTGCCCTATTTTTCTAATAAGATTCAGAATGTTACTTGTTGGTACGTTAAACAACAGCATATTATAAATAAAGATGTGCCGTAACCAGTTTATTTCAAGTCCCTGATTCCGTGTACCCGGAAAAATATACCAGGTCCAAGTTAGGCACCGGGTCCATTTTAAAATCTTTGAAAAAAAAAATATATATATGTATATATATATATATATATATATATATATATATATATATATATATATATATATATATATATATATATATATATATATATATATATATATACATATATATAACAACAAATAGGAGTTAAAGATATCCATTCTTTTAAACAGCCATAAATTGTTTTTAAACAAACTAATCTAAGTTTTTTTATGTTATTGTTGTAAAGCTTCGTACATTTAAAAAATTTAAATATGCCGAGAAATAAAAACCTCACATATTTATTTAAAACATTCGTTCTATTTGGTTATTGTAAACGATTATTAAGCATTTAAAAGTGAATTTCGCAACTCAAATAGATCAAGACCTCAAATTCATTCATTCAAAGTTTAATTACTAAATATACTCTTGTGAAAAAACTCTCATGCACAAAAAAAAAGAGGCTATTCAAATATCCGTATAAATCAGTTTCCTTTTTTGCAATATTTTCTGTTTATTTTGCAAAAAAATATTGTGAAAAGTATTTTAACTTAAAAACTTATATATGTAGGAGCAAGGGCTTTGTGGTTATCGACTCCATGAACACTCGTAGTATCGTACTTAAATCACTCGTACCTAAATCAAGAAGTTTATTGATTAAAGTTTAAACTAAAGTGATCCTCTTATTTTGACACAATTTAAAGTACCACTTAAATAAATAGTTGCATCACTTAACGTTGATGTTTATTAAAAATTTCTATTAAGATACCCGGTGCCGGGTACTGCAACCAAATGGCCGATTCCAGGTACCCGAGAAAACAGCCGAATTACCGGGTTCCTGGGGTCCGAACTGGGAACAATGCTCATCACTAACTATAAATTATCGTTCTTATTTATAATAAATATGTTTGTTCTTCTAGCATATATTTTCCTCCTCAACCTGAAGCAAATCATTTTCCAAACTAGCAATGTGTTGTTTGTCAAAAATGGTTTTGAGTTGCCTTTTTACTAAATTTCAAAGTCTTTTTTTTTCAGCTTAAACTACGTTCCCTGTAATATATATATATATATATATATATATATATATATATATATATTATATATATATATATATATATATATATATATATATATATTTATTTATTTATTTTCAGATTGCCTTTTTCTGCCTTTAAAGCTTTAACTGTTTTGTCTTTTTGTTATCTTAGAATACGTAATTGCATCTCGTTTACTATAATCTCAAGATGTTAATGGCTCACTAGGTAAAGGAGATGAAAACACTAATATTTGCAAAAGAAACATCTGAAGAGACTGATGATAATACAATATTAAGTAAATTCGATATATGGCCCAAAAAAAGTTTAATTCAAAACTCATCAAAATGAATTCTGTCCTCATCTCTGTAAAAATATCTAGTTTAACTCAATGATTTATTTACGAGGCTCCTAATCTGATTTTTACATGTTTTTATTTTAAAATGTTTAGTGACTTATTAAGATGTTTAGAAAAGCGAACCACTATTTTTTGTAAATAAAAAAAAATACTTCTACTCCTACAAACTGTGCTACTTTCAGTATTAGAGTTAATTCTTAATTTAAACTTACTTGCATTTTCTCATGAGACAAAGTAAAACTAGCATTTAAATACTTTTTGCATTCACCATAAAATACAAACTTTTTTTTAGCGCCATGATAGCTAGTAAAAAAATTAGATTAGGTAGTTTAATTTTTGATAAACTAAAAAAATAATAATTTACTATAATAAAGATAAATATAATGACAATGTATTATTGCTTTTTTATTTTATATTTTATTGCTTATTACATTACAGTAATTTAATACAATTATACACATACATTCTACCCCCGCTTTCTGGCCTGAGTGTTGGGATTATGAAAGAATAAAACACTTATGAAACTGAGGTAAGGTAGTAAGGTGCTTTTTTTTAATGAAACTTGGAAGGAAGTTAAAGTAAAATTTTTCGAAGGTGAAAGAGTATATTAGAAAAATGAGCAAACATTGCCTTGATATATTACTTGATGTCCAAACAATAAGCAAATTTTTTACTTAAATGGGGTAAGTTAATAATGGGTATGCTTTTGTTGATGAAATTTGGCAGGTAGTAAGAAAAAATGTTTTTAAAAGTGAGAGAATATATTGGAAAAAAGCTCCAGCATTTCTTCAATATATACTTGATGTCCAAAAAACAAGCATTTTTTTAATAACAACTAAATTCATAATCAATAAAATTTTAAATCAAAGAAATCAATGCAAACTTAAAGTTTCATAATTCTTGTATCCAAAAAAAGTCCATGTTAATACATACATTTTCTAAAAATTAACACAGCAAATCAAGTCATGCCATGCAACCTTTTAACAAACTTGAAAAAATTTGTTAAAAGGTTGTCTAGATTATATCCCACTCGTAATAGTTTTATTACATTAGTATTTTGCCAAACAACAACGTTTGGACTGCTAAACTTTCTCTCTTAACCAAAACCCTCAGTGGATAAATGTTTATTCCACAGCGTCTATCCCAATATTGGTCGTTGTGTATAGTCTCTATTGCGCCTATTTCTAATAAGCGCAATAGAGACTATGTACAACGACCAGACATTATATTAACATAATGTCTGATCTGAGTTTTTTGAAAGCTCAAAGACCTAATTTTTAGTCAAACTATCTTCTGCTTACGAAAGGATACGTAGGCCCATACAAAGAAGGACTCTGACAGCGTCCTTCTTTGTATGGCCCCCACCACAAAAATAATTACAAAAATATAAAGAAACAAATGGTTGTTCCTTTTAGAATAAACATTTGTGAATGTCAAAAGAATTGACTGTATTTTTGAATTTTAAAATATTTTTTGCATGCATTTCCAGCTTCCGAGGTCATATATCATCCATATGTCAATAAGAAAAACTGCTATTCTTGAATCTAAGCGGCAAATTTGTTTGCGTATTTTATAAATATGACCCCGGGTGCAGCTATTGTTGCCAGTTACAAAGAATATAGAATGTTTTTTATAAGCCAGTTTGTGATATATTTGATAATTAAAATATTGTTAAACAGATTCTTAATCTAATTAAAAACTTTCTTAATTAAAGTAATTATATACAAAACACCATTACAAAATTTACAAAAAATTCAACCGTTTTTCCCAAAAAAACCATTTCGAGGGATGAAAGTGCACACATTCCTGATACCAAAAGTGTAAAAACTGAATCAACGAATTAAGTCCAAGAAAAAAAATTGCGATTAAAATTTTATTCTATAACCACATGACACAGAAATGAGAGCCCACGTTTTTTTTTGCATTTTCACAGCACATTTAATTTGAAAAACTCTATAAAAATAAAGAAGTAATGCTCAATCTTCTGATTTGACTAATAAATTATTCTGAAAACATATTAAAGTAAATGAATTCTGGTCTTCTTTGGTTTTACATGTGTTTCCTATTGTAGTTTACAACGCACGTCTTCAATATGCTACCATAGTTAGGATTACTGGCGTCTCTTTTGTATCTTTTCCAGTTTTCAGTAAATAAGTGGTGAAGAGATTCTGTTGACTGCTCGCTGTAAGTTCCAAGTGCAGTGTGCTTCATTTCAATGAATTCTTTGATGTGAACGAAGACTGCATGTACCTTGGGCGTCACTGAAACACTCGACAAAGCCAGATATGAGGTTCGAAATGCATAAATTTTCACTGCATAGTGTGGATCAAGCTCCAAAGCAGTCAATCAATGTGTCCAAAGCAGTCAATGTGTCCAAAGCAGGCAGTCACAACTGCTCCAAATTTTCGAAGGGCAGAAATGATACCAATAGCTTGGAATGCACAGTCAGTTTCTGCTAGTTTTTGAAGGAGATCAACATTCTTCAAAAGATTGTGGCATTCATTGCCAGCAAATTGACATCCATGATGGGGTTGTGGTTGAATGTTTAGGAGTCTTGGCCAATCATCAGCTTTGGGCCAAATGTCTCTTAAGGTCTTAAACAAGTGATTGACAAACCCAAGCATCAGGTGTAGCTCCATGGGAGGAATGAGATCAAAAACAAGCTTTTGGTCAGGAAGATCAGTCAAAGACATATAAATGACATTTTTGTAAAACTTTGCCTTTTTCTAGTCCAATCCTGCAGATTCAAAGTCTCTAAAGCTCTTCTGATAGAGCCAAAAGTCCTAAGCTACCCAGAAAATGAAAGATGTTGACAATCAGCAGTACACCGTGTGCAGGAGTGAGTGCTGGAGTGTGCTTGTTAACCACAGGCAATATTTGCAACCTTTAAGTCACAAGAAATGAAGAAGTTTGTAGAGTTGGTTTGAATCAATAAAAACAATTGTCTTGTGTTTTCATATGTTTCTGACATTTCCTCTGCAACTGCAACCAAAAGCTGTCGTTTAACTCAACTATCTTTGGCATGTGGTGCAGTGAGCGATCGGTTGCTTGGGGGAGAGTAACTGATACCACTTGTTTCAATTATTCCCAGACTGACTTTCAGGAATCCACCTCCACCATCTATTTCAAGCTTGACAATGTTGTCAGAGAATGATTGTCGAGACTGCTGAACTTCATTCAAAAGCTTTTTCAGGCCATTGCAATGAACAACAGTTTTTGACTTTTTGGAGTTTGAAGCTTTTTCAGTTGACACATCAATGTCAGTTTGTGTGAAATGATCTGATAAATGTCTCCCAAAGGCATCAAACTTTGCATGAAAATTGTTTTCAATAACTTTTGTTCTGCTGACTTGATTGATTGTTGATGCAAGTTTTCTAACACCAAATTAGTATTCACCTGATAAATTAGTATTCACGACACAATCTGTTCTGCCAATGTTTCATCTTTTGTCACAAGGATTTGCATATTTTTTCTAAATGTTGCCTAATTTCACTCTTGGGGAAAGCCTCTGCCTTCAAGACACTCTGACCATCTTCTGTGAGTTTTTGCTGCTGATGATGGCATCGGATCAGTACTGAATGGATGCCTTTCATTCAATTTTAGCCTTCCAACTTTGCAAATAAGACAGTCACAGTTTTGTTCTCGTTTCTCTGGTCTGACTTGAATGCTCTTGTAGTTGAAGATAGGTGGCAAGATGACAGGCTGGCCAAAATCCTATTTCCTCAGTTTCACTCTGCAATTCTCACATATTCCCTTTGGGACTCGAGTAGCAGAGAAACTAATTGGTTTATCAAGTAGAGAATGAAGTTTTTCAATGATGAATGTTGTCACTTGTCTACCACACTTTTGAAAGCACAAGAAGCTGACAACCTTTCTGTTGTCTTCATGTAATCTTGCAGAATTTGGCATATTTAAAAATGTAAGTCTTTTTAAAATTCACCAAACTAAGTTTTTGAGCACTTTAATTTAAAGTAGCACTTTCCCAGAATTTTAGTTTGAGCACATTGTAGGGCTGTGTTGTTAGTATTTGAGTCAAATGTGCTTATGGTTTTAGATAGTTATAACAAGTGAATTCTTTTACATAATTTTTAACAGAAAAACATGCAAACTGGCTTTCCTAATATACTGTAAAATTATTGCCTATATTTTGTGACAATCAATTTGATGCAATGCTTTGCAATCTAATTAGGTGCTGTAATTAATTTAAAAGTCATCTTTTAGTTTTAATAATACCGTTAAAATGCAAAAATATTGTTCACTGTTATTTTAGTAAGATGTGCTAATAGAGTAAATTTCAATCGCAATTTTTTTCTCAGACTTAATTTGTTGATTTCAGTTTTTACATTTTTGGAATCAGGAATGTGTGTTTCATCCCTCCAAAGGGTTTTTTCGGGAAAAGCGGGTTAAATTTTTTTCTAAATTTAGTAACGGTGAAAAAAAAGAACTTATTCTTTGCCTTCCATCGAATTAAAGTATAATAATCTAAATAAAATAATATTCGATTTTTAAAAGAACGGTAAACAAATCCGCCCCCTCCTCCGCTGTTACCGATTATTAAAAAACAGAAATAAAGTACCAAAAGTGCAACATTTTTTAAAATACCTCCTACGTAATATTTTTTTCTGAAATTTGGCAGTTACAAAAAAAATAGATGTAAAAAACGGGCTATAAAGTTTTAAAATCAAGCTCAGCCTTAATTCGATAATATCTTAACATGAAAAAATGAACAAAACTTTCGCGAGCAAAAACAAAACAATAAAATAGTTTAGTAACTTTTTTTTTTTTTTTTTTTTTCTTTTTTTTTTTTTTTTAGGTGCCCCAAGAAGTCCTTACGGTCTTTTCACAGAACACCGCGGAAGTGCATTTAAACAGGAAGTTCACGTCTCCTTCCTTACCGTGACGCGAAAATTTGTCCAGAACTCGTTTCGAACCTAAACATACATAACTTTACATAATAAAGAACTTGACATAAAAGTCATATAAAAATCAAGCTGTGCTTTTCTTATTTTCAAATGTAATCTAATTTTGTATATGTTTCTAAAAAGAAATATAACAAAAAAACATTTGTCTGAGGCTACCTAAAAAAAGTTGAAAAAATGATGGCACAGAATTTAGAACAAAATTCGGCTTCGTAAGACGGGATTGTCACATAACTACATTTATGAACTGTAAACATATAATTATACTTATCATAAAATATAATTAAAATATTTTGAAATACTTTTCAAATAGCATACCTTGCAATGCATGTTATAAACTTTAAAAGAGCAACAAAAAAAAAATCTTTAGTAAACTAATATATTTTCAAATAAAAAAAATCAAATGCATTTTCTTGAGAATATATAAACCTCTTCAATTTACCTCATTAGTTTAGCATTTGGTCTGACATTATTTAAAAAAATCTGGAAGTATATTTAATTTTTTAATAATTTAAATAAAAGTTTATAAAAATCATTATGGGTAATAAACTTGAAACAAACAAAAAATGCATTTAATTATGCATTATTAAATTAATTTAATAATGCATAATTAAATGCATAATAATTAAAAAAATGCATAATTAAATTAATAATAGTAATTGAAATTCTTAAAAACATATAATCTAAAGAGTTTACATCATAGATCTACCAAAATAAAGGTTTTTAACCTGTTTTAATAAGAAAACCAAGTTGCATTATTTCAGCTAACTGAAATTTTATTTTGTTAGTCTTAGAAAAAAGGAAGCAAGAGCTAAAGTTGTTTTTTCCACAAAAATCGCTTCATCATAGTAAAGCATTTAGTAAACAATATTTCAAACAATATGCAAGCAACAGATAAAAATTACAACAAAAATGTGTTAACATTTATCCCAGAGAAATCCAATGGAAAAATTAAAGTTGAAAAACTAACAAATGAAAAAACAGACGCAAAAAGAACGGACTTTACAAAATGTACCAACAATCTTAATAACATAGTCGTAAATAAAGAAAAAAATGGAAAAGGTTTTGAATTTTGTTTAGCATGTTGTTGCCTATCTAACAAAGAAAACGTAACGCATAATGATTGTGAACTTTATATAAACTTGAAGTCAATTGATTCAAATGAAAGCAAAGAATGTTCAAGTAAAGATCCGATAAATTACGATGAGTTTGTTTTTACTTCTGACAAAAAGTTTGATCAATCATCAAAAGATCTGGACGTAATTGTACAGAGTTCAGTTAGACGCAATTGTCAGAGCTCAGAAATCAATGAAAAGTTCAAAATTAGCAAAGAGATCAGTTCATCAAATGTTTTAAACCCGTTTATCAAAGTAAAAAATTATTTTGTTTATAATGTAATAAAATGCAGTAAAAATATTTATAAGAAAATATTGAATTGTGGTTAAAGCCTAAGTGGGTTGGCTTACATATATAAATATTGCAAATTATTTGTTGAACACGTTTAGCATAATTGCGCTTACCTGATTATAATATTTTGTTGGTAACAGTAATACATATAATAGTAAAATTCATTAACCAGTTGTTGTTATCAATGTCAACTGACAGAAAGATGCCAAAAAAGTGTCAAATTTGTCTACTTTATTCAAACCTTATCTAAACTGTTTTTATCAAGGGTTTTACTTTTTTTCACATAGCAAAACATTGGTAACCTATAAATGGCTGTTAGGGGTATTTAGAAGCCCACCTCATAAACTTTAAATATTTTACGATTTAAAAGTTGTGTATTGTAATACAGGATCCCGAAACCCCGGGATCATGTACAAATTGTTAATTCCGAATTCCCAGGATAAGTCTCCAGAAATTTCCTACACACAAAAATTAAAGGTAGAAATTTTTAGTTAAGGTAGGATATGTGATATACCCTTAGTAAGGTATAATTTTCTACCTTATAAGGTAGAAAATTATACCTTACTAAGGGTATATCACATATCCTACCCTAAGGTAGAAATTTCTACCTTTTTTTTAGTGTGTAATAAAACATATGCATAACAATTATTGTACAATCAAAAGCAATATATGCTAGACAACCCATATGGCATTAAAAATTAAGTATAAATATATTTTGAAGAACATAATTTATTAAATATATTTTTTGTTATGCTTATTTTATAGCTGTTCATTCACTTTGCAATGTTTCCTTTTTCTCTCTCTATCTCATCAAAAACAAAAATAAATAAATTTTTTTTTCCTGCAAAACATATTCTGTAAGACATATGGAATATGTATATGGATTAAAGCAAAATAAAAAGAAGGCAACATTTGCTGATGGTGAGAGCCAATCAATTTATCAAAAAGTATAACTTTTTTGATTTCGAATTGATTTTAGGCATTTTAACTCTAAATGTGTGCGTGATTCATAAAAAGTTCTTTATCGTTGCTTTAAAAAATTTGAGCTGCCGGAACGCAGTATTAAATATACAATTTTTTTTATTATTATTTAAACTAAGAATTTAAAAAATATTATGAAAAGCTATGCTGAATTCAACAGTATAGGTCTCATATGGAGGCATTTTTTACAAGAAGCAACTGAAACAGCCGCATGCGAAGTAAGTAACTTGCAAAAAAAAAATAAAAACTGCTTGTGGTTTATAAAAGCGTCTACAGTAGTGGCCAAAAAATTAAGGAAGACTACGTTTTTTAAACTTTTTTAACTTATTGTTTATTTATGGCGTTATTTACCTTGGATGGAAAAAAATTTTTTATTATATTTTGGTTTTTGAAGATATTTTGATTTATTTTACACCGTCAGGTTGCCATAGTTGTGATATTATGGGTAAAAAGCGTGGTATTAATAACTTTGTTAAAGGTAAAATAAATGCACTATTTTTGGAGGGCTATTCTCAAAGTAGTATATCAAAACAATTAAAAATATCAAGATAGGCCGCACAAAATGCATTTACGTGTGAAAGACTATTCAAATCGCAAAAATTGTGGTAGAAAACGTGTGAGTACATTACGAGACGACGGTTTTTTAAAGAATGTTATTAATAGTGAACCCCACTCAACATCTGCAAGATTATCACAACTTCCTATGGAAAAGACAATACACCAGAATGGTGGGAACGCGTAATGTTTACGGACGAAAATACGTTTCGACAAACTAGAAGCACGGGCTATAATTATTTTAGAAGATCTGTGGGAGAACGCCTGAATCTAAAGTTTACCGTAAAAAACAGTAAAACATCCTCCTTCAGTCATGGTATGGGGAGCAATCACAGCGCAAGGCTGATGCGGGTTGCACATCTTTAAAAAAGGTGAAAAAGTCAATGCACAAAAGTATCTATGTGTATTGAAAGACAAAGTGAAACTGCACATGTAAATTACTAAAACCAGCATTTTCCAGCAAGATTCAGCACCTTGTCATACAGCTAAAACAGTTAAGAAGTGGTTTACTAATAATAAAGTTAAATTATTATCTTATTTGCCCTCAAGTTTCCCCCAATCTTAATGTTATCGAGAACTGCATGAATATAATGAAGCAGAAAGTTGCAGCACATCAGCCAAAATCTGAAGAATATCTTCAAAAAGTTCTTTAAGAACTGTGGACTAATGAAATCACTCGAGAATTTTGTAAAACATTAGTACATAGTGTGCCAAGAGGAATACAAGCCGTGCTTGGTAATAAAAAATAATTTAAAAAGGTGATCCATTTAGTTTTGGAATGAATAACCAGATGGCGCAGGTTGTTGCTTTTGATTTGTAGCGGAGTGTTGCTTGAAAGATTTGAAAAATTAAAAAAATTGCGTTGAAAAAATATTTTAAGATTTATTATTGAATTTTAATATTGACGATTCAATTAAGATGAATGAAATTGAATACAAAAACATATTTAATTTAGTAGTCTATTTGACTCCAGATAAAGCTACTGTTAAAGCACTATATTGACGAGACGCAGCTATAAGTACAGCTGATATTGCATTCGAGTTTATGTTGGCTAAAAATAAACAACAGCAATCTGAATCGGATAACTATCGTATGAGGCTTTAACTGACCGAATTGTAGAGAAATGAACCCCATGAAGTAACTTTATTATCTTCATAACAAAGTTGTAGACAACTTTGTTTGAGCTGAGCAACTTTGAAACATAAAGAAAACTCTATATTTAAGTACGTTCATATAAATGATGAATGAGGATGCTATGCAAAAAATTGCGGTGATTGGAGACTGGGAACAACAAAAACCCCAAAGCGTTAACCCCCCTCCCCCAGACACAAATAGGAGGGCAATTAGTCAAATTTGTAATTTCTTTTAATCTTAAACTTAATTTATATTTATCGACGAATTTCAAATTTGATTCAATAATCTCTTGTTGTTTGGCTTTTATGACTTTACTAACTTTATAAAGTTTACATCCCCCTCAAATCGAGGGGGCCTGTTTCTTATAAAAAGTAAGTAAAAAAATGATTTCAACGATTGATCATCATAAGTAAGTAATATCAAAAATCACTCTATATAAACCATAACCATACTTTATTTCTTCTTCTAATTCATTAGTATTTATGAAACCTTTATAAATTGAATACGCTTTCTTTGTTGCTTAACAATATCAAGCGATTTCCTTTCTATTGACCTTACTCTTCGGTTGTTATTTGAAACACAGAATCATTTGCATAAAATCCTGGAACAATACCTAAACCCTCTAAAAACCTTTAGAATTTCAGTCGAACCGTCATTAAAATTTATAACTGCAGAAGCTACACAGAGCTCAACGGTGGTTTTACAAACGAAGATATCTTTTTGACACCGTTTCCAAATCATTACATTTAGTGACTTTTTTATTTATTAGTTATTTTGAGTTTTGCCATAAAGATATTTTTTTAATAAATTGTCATCACTCAAACTTAAAAAAACAGGCTTTATTTCTTCAAGGACAACAATTAGCATTCATCCCTTATGTTTGTACGTTGCTGTGCCACTTATTTTGTCAGCCTGATATTTACACTAACAAACAGAAGTACGTAGACACATTTAATGCCTTCTATATTCTTATAATATCTTTTGCTTAAGAGCAATGGAAAAGCACTGTTCCAAATGCCTTTTTCATCACAGAGTTTTTCTA
The DNA here is from genome assembly GCF_038396675.1 of Hydra vulgaris. NCBI lineage: Eukaryota > Metazoa > Cnidaria > Hydrozoa > Anthoathecata > Hydridae > Hydra > Hydra vulgaris. The sequence goes on along the minus strand of NC_088932.1, from coordinate 16,645,230 downwards.
AACTGGTAAAACCTTTTCTAATTTTCCTCATAGCAATAACAGAACGTACATTAACCTCAAACAGAGGTCTACCACAACTACTTTTACATTTACATTCTTTACTTGAATGAAAGGTTGTACACCAACAACAACTTGAACATTGTAACAATAATGGTATAGACAAGTCTTGCTTTCTCATTACGTCAAATGTTAGACTCGTAATCTTTTTTTCAAAATCATGTTGCAAAACATGTCGGCATGTTGCAACTAAATTAATAGTTTCCATAAAAATATCCGTATAAAAAAGTAAAAAAAATGGATAATAAACAGTTGGGTTTTAAGAATTTACACAGGGTAACAAACTGGTGTCATCGGGGAATAAAGATGATGCAAAGTTTATTGGTCTGGTTTGATTATTGATTTTAGAAGATAATGATGTACCTGATGGTAAATATGATAGGTTTATTTTCTTTTCAGAAGAAGAAATAGTTGGGCTACTAGGAAGAATCTCAGCTGGTTCTTCTTGTTTTTTTTGTGTGTTGGTTACCTTTGAATGTCCGTTTAGAAAATGCTTTTAAATGGCTAGACTTTCTTTGTTACATAGCTTTACTCTTTTTTTATTATTCATTATTATCACGACTATAAAGAACTAAAAAAATAAATATATCAAAAAAGTATAATTAAACTCCATTTTTTTTCAATGCTGTTGCTCATTAATAATGAACTAATAAATAACATGAACAAAAAAAAGAAAATATAAATAAAATAACAAATAAGAACCAATTAAGTTAATTAGAGCAAGGTTTGACTACAATTTAAAAAAAATCATGTAACTAAATCAAATAAGCGATGATTAAAAACATAAACAAATATTAATACACTTGCAGCTTTTCAACTTTTAAACTATAAATCTCATGTAATACATCTATGAAATTGGTGACTTTTTGCATGAAATTTATATTACTGTAAAACATTTTAATGGCTTTAAAGCAAACCAACCATTAGTTTCAACACATATTTTGAGAGGCTTTCAGTAAATGAAAATTGGTTGCTTTGGTCGTTGCTACGGAAGTTGAGTTTAAGAGTACCTTTTTTTAAAATGGAAAGTTAGGTATCATCTAAATTTTTTTTAATGAAACAAATTACATGGGCGTTTTCTACATAGCTCAATTGGCTGAAATATATATACTTTGAAATATTCAATTTTTACTTTTTTTTCACCCAAGTACTACCTTAACGGTTATCTAAGAATTATTTATTACAAATATACTATACTCCAAAATATAGAATTAATTTCTTTGATGATAACTAACTCCGATTCACAGAACTAACTCCTTTAAACAAAGGAAATTCTTAAAGGGATTGGTCGTAATAAGATAGTTTCTTTATAGTTAAAATAATCGTTAGAACAATGTGATTTGCATTAACATTACTTTAGAACATAAGAGAAATTTCTCAACAAGTAAATCGATTTCGATTCTCAAAACGTGTGCATCCCGCGGTTTTTAGTGCTCATATAACTTCTCAGGTAATCAGGTTTTTAAATATATTTTTTAAACTTTTGAAATTGCAATTTATTAAACTAATTATGATATATATATATACATATATATATATATATATATATATATATATATATATATATATATATATATATATATATATATATATATATATATATATATATATATATATATATATATATATATATATATATATATATATATATATATATATATATATATATATATAAAGGAGTTGTCCATAAATTACGCAACGCTAAATTTCACTAACAAACAAAACAAAAAAGATCAATAGTTTTCCCTCGCAGAGCATTATGTTAAATAAAAAATAAAAATAGTTAATTAAGTTTAATGAATATCGCCGCGTAAAAATGCTTCAGAAATCTTACTTCTTTTTTAAAATACAAGAAGCGTTGCGTAATTTATGGACAATCCCTAATCGAACCTCAACAGCTTTAAAAAAAACTTCTGAATGAATACTTTGACTACTTTTTGTTTATAACATCTTATTTTAATAAACTACAACTGTTAGAAAAAAGACATGTTGAAATGTTCTTGCTACAACGTAAATTCTCCTCTACATTCAAAATGCAAATACGAAACGGGTAACTGAAAGAAAAATAAAAGCAAAAATGAGTTGTTAATGTAATAGTACCAATTGGAAATGTTGTAACGATATCTGTTTCTCAACATCAACGACGATTTGATAGCACAATATTTTATAAAACGACATTGGTTACACGACATGATCACAGAATCATTAAAAGAGAAATTTTAATGACTTCCTAAATTAAAGTTTTGAAACAAGTTACTTCATCAACTTCTAGTATTCTTTATTCAAACTATATGAACATTTTTTGAGCTATTTATAAATTTTGTGTGCATAAACTTTTATAGAAGCCTAATTTTTAATACTGCTATTAGGTTCCCTAAAAACAATTCTTTTTTTCCACTTCAAACTTACTTTTTTTCATATTTTGACACTTTCCTCGCAAAGTCTTTATTAACAAATATACCAGTATCACGTAGAGTTTTTGTATTATTCTATCATCCCTTAACTCTAAAAATTAAAACAAATGTTTGTATTAAATTAGTAAACTTTAAAAACCCCTATCAAATTGCTCTTTTAAATATAATTTTAGTATTAATTTTAATTTTAAAAATTAATAAAATCTCTTTTAAATTTTTATAGCAATCATCTTTTGTATATTCTTTTACTTGATTAAAAGAGCGTTTTGCCAAGAACAATTTTCTTAGTGGATGACTTAAATTTGTTAGATGACTTACTTTTATATTTGATTATCTTTTTTTCAATGCAGATGGCTTTTTTTTGCTTTCTGACTGTTTTTTCTTCTAAGTGAATTTAATATATATTTTTTTAAATTTAATAATGGTAACACCTATAAAACAGGGAATATTAAATGGGATATCAAAAAATACCTATTAGCTTATTAAAAAACCAAGAGGTTCCATTAATGATAAATTTAAAATCATAAAGTTTACATAATTGAGTAATTTCAGACCAATATCAGATAAGTAAATATCAAATCATAAAATTTACTCAATTGAAACCATATTTTAACCGCAGGCAAGCTAAGACAATATAAGAACGAAGATATAATTAAAGAAACGCGAAATAGAAGAAAATTAAACACGTTTAATTTTATGTTATATTTTTATAATTTAAATTTCATGCAACGCTATACCCGGAAATATAAATGACGTAAGAACAGCCCAAATAGCCATTAAGTTTAATTCTAACATTAATGGAGTTATTTATTATGATCATCGTTTAAGAAGTCGTATTTAAAAATTACTGGCTCAAAAAAGATTTACATAACTGACCATAAAATATTTATTTATTTTGTTTTATCGTGATCACGTGTTCAATAGTGCATCTTTTTTTAAACCTACTTCTTCAATTAAAAAGCACCATAAATAAAAAGGCATCTTTAACATGAAAAAATTGTTAATCAAATTATTTATATCTTTATTTCTTTTAATCAGTAATTTTACATATTTATAAACGATTCTCTAAATTATATACAAACGATACATGCATGTTGAATGCCATGCGCAAAACTGGAAGAGGTAAACAAATCAAAGTGACAGAAGCAAAAGCAGTTTTTCAATATATTTTCTTATAAAACTTAAAAATAAACGTCTGCCCAAAGTAAAATTTGAATTAATATAGCTTCTACTATTGTTGAATGTCATGCACAAAACTGAATAAATTAATAGAGTTTCATTTTTCTAATACAGAAACGTTACATTACAAACATCTATGATATAACCGTTTGACATGCTTTTTTACACAACTCACATAACCCCACATCTAATATTTTTGATTGAGGACTGTTGAAGAAGGGTCTGGAGCATTTAAGATATATGTATGATAAGCATTTGAGGCACAAGATATTTGTATGCAATTCTTTGAATTATATTCAAACAACGCATGCCTTTTAAATGCCAGGCGCAAAACTGGAACTGATAAACAAACTTTTGTCTACCTCTTTCAGTTCTTTTTTCCTATTCTAGAGTTTTTGATGTTTCAATTTTTAATTTATTGGCTCACTTGTAGTGTGTTTTCTAGACAGAGCTTTTTAAAGAGACCTTATTTCTTTAAAAGATGGTTAAGTTAAGAGTTTTGAGTTTAAACAAGTTTACACCAGTACTAGAAATAATTTTTCTAATTTGTTGATAGATTTGGTTTTTGTTGTTTTAGTTTTTGTCTGATTAATCAGGTGGTTATTTCACTGTTACAACTTTATTGGCGTCATGTATTTGTAGCATCAAACATAAGCAGGCTGTTGTTGTTAAAAGTTGAATCACAAGACTCTCATATACGGATTCAAGCGGTCCGATGTTCGATTCCGGCTCAGGCTAGATAAATGACATGGGCGAGGAAGGAGGAATAAATTTTTTCACGAAATGCTTTTACGTGGTGATTGGACCGTTTGTTCTTCTCACCTTAATAACTTAAATAAAAAAACAATATTTAATTCTGCATATTTACTTATAGTTTTTTATATAATGATAACAACTAGATTTACCTAAGTAGAGTTGAGCGTTATAATATAGCGTTATATATAGAATTGAGCGTTATATAGTAAGTGTTAAGTTTATAAATGTAAGTTTTTGTATGAGACAAATGAGTAATTTATTCTTACTAAGTAATATCATAAACTCAAAGTATTAAAAAAATAAATACCAACTTCTATATGAGATTTATTTTTACCCTTAACTGTTTTACAACTATTTAGTTGTTTTTTTTTTAAATTAAATAAAACCATACCATCTCATCGTTGTCCGCTGTTTACCAGCTAGCCAAGAGAAAATTTATTTTTTTGAGTAAAGATCCTAGTTTGTCTACATAAAAGGATGTATGGAGTAGAAGAAGGGTATAATGTTGTCTTTGCATACATATGCCATCCTATATACACAGTAGCCCTGAGTAAGGCTGGCGTGCATGTCAGACAGCCTCTATTTTTAGTTCACAAAAAATAGGTTTTAGGTTTTGTTTCCAGTATTACTCATCTCGGGTAGGATTCGCTTTTTTCGGACTCATTAAAGAAAGGAGCCTCAAACTATCTGCTCTAAGTAAAGTTAATTTTAATTTGATTTGTCATTAAAACAATTTTTTTTTAAATAAAAATTAAACTATGATTTGACTCCGATTAGATAATATTCCTTCGATGTGGAATCGTCCGTTTTAACTTTAATACGTTTGTAAATTAACTTTATTAAACCAAATATTTGTGAAAAAGAATGGAGGTATTGGGGTATTTCAAAAGCGCACTTACTTTTCGGGAGTGGTGGGGCTTAAAAATACTCATAAAAATAGGGGCTCAAATCTCTAAATTTTTGGCGTATGTACTTTCTGGATGACACCTTATTGATTTCTGCTAAAACCTTACTTTTTTTTTTTTAACAAAAGCATTGAATTTCACAAATTTAAATTACAGAGAAATTTCGAATTAACTGAAAGTTATATTGCTTTTATTGTTTTGAAAAATTTTCCGTTGGGAAAAAGGGGGTTGATTTTGTAATAGATAATGCGTATTTAAAGGGGAGAGGACTCTTAAATTAGTGTTTTTATTGCTTCCGTACTTTATAGATTTCCCCTAATTGTGCTAACTTTTTAAAAACGGAAAAGATAGATATTCAACGTTTTGTTTTGCATTCTCCAAGTAAAGTAAATTTAAACATTATTTATCCGTGGAGGTTAAAAGAGAAGATGTTGTTATAGCTCTGAATGCAAGTTTAGCAATAGAGGACAAAACAATTTTCTTTATAAAGAGCTCATTTTTCAAAATAGAAAAACGTTTAAAAGATTCAGGTGATGTTAAAAGAAAGGCAGGATCCGAAAGAAATTTAATATTTACAATAAAAAAACTGGTCAATATTATCCAAGCCCTCATTAGGAGGAACCTAATTAGGTCCATAAGAAGAATGGCCAAAAAGCTCAGTTTAAGTAATTTTACAGTTAGAAAGATTTTTAAAAACACCTTTGGTAGAACATTGGCTTAAAAAGATTTCTTTTTTCTAACTGCTTGAGAACAAAGTCTGAGGCTTGAACGTTCAAAAAAAATATTTATTGAAGTTGAAAAAAAAGTTGCCTGCTCTTCTTTTCAAAGATCATAAATATTTCACAGTAGATCACGCTAGAAAACGCCAAAATTACAGGTACGTAAATACAGCCGTGGTAGTTGATGTTTATAAGCACATCAGAATTATTTCTTGTTTAGCCTTGTTACATCTAATGGACTTAAAATCTCACCTGCCTTTTTGAAAAAAGAGTTCAAAATTGGAAGCAAAAAAGTACTTAGAAAAAGCCTGAAACTTCAAGTTCAACCCTGGGTCCAAACAAACTTAACGAACTTGTCAAACGTCTATGTTTTATGTTCAAGATAGAGCACCGTGTCACACAGCAAATGCGTTGCAGAAATGGTTGTCCGAGAATATGAATTTATGGTCAAATGAGATCTGGTTACCGAGCTCACCAGACCTTAATCTTCTAGACTAATCTATATGTTCAAGCAAACACCTGATGCCCATAAAAAGAAAATGCCAACACAGCAAATTGAAGTTTTAAAAGAAAACATTGGTGATTCCAGTACTTACATATGGTGTTGAACTTTGTGATAATAAAGACTTTAATTGAACTTTGTGATTATGAAGACTTTTTTCCGCAATGCGCACGAAAGTAAGCAGACGTGTTTTTTTACGGCTGAAAAAAGTTTAAACTTTTAGTAAATTTTTACAATAACTTATATTTATTTACAAAAAAAAATAAATATTAACAACAGGAAAGTTTGATAAATATGGCAGTTACAATTCTGAAATTTAAAAAATGCTAAAAAATGCTTCTAGAATATAAAGAAGAAACTCAGGAAATAAACTTCAGTATATAAAAATAAGAAGGCGTTTATATTTAAACAGCAAGAACAAATTGTTATCGACATTTCAAGTGCAAACACCAAGGTATTCATTGAAAGGCTAGAATAAGTTGAACAAAAAGTTAATGATAATTTAAAGGAAGTAAAGTTATTAGTTAATAATGAAGAAGATGTTAAGTTGAAAAAAAAATTGCCAGTACCAACGATTGAGAAAATGAAAAATCAAGAAAAGAAACAACATTTGGTGAAAATATTAAGGAAAAGCTCATAATATCTGAAAATAGATCCAGTAGAAAAAATCTGAGAACTGATGGGTTGTTGGAACTGAAAAAGAAAGCTGAAATAAAACAGAAGAAAAAATTCAATCGCTTTTTGCAAATAAACTAGGATTAACTGGAATTAATGTAGAGCGGGCTCATCGAACAGGATTAAAAAGAAATGGACGCTCTAGAACAATTGTTATTACTTTGCTGAGGTATAAAGACAAAATAAAAATTCTAAAAGAATCATATAAGCTTAAAGGAACTAACGTGTATTTAAACGAAGACTTTTTCCGTGAAACTGTGGATAAAAGAAAAAAGTTATCGTCGGAAGTGAAAAAACGGCGATCTAGTGGTGGTGATCCGGTGCAACATCCAATGGTGAAAATGTTTATTTTAGGCATGATAGAGAAAATACGAAACTTTTAACAAATGACTTTGATCCTGACGTGAATTATTTTAATAACTTTTCAATAGATATTGTTTATTTTAATATAAGTGATGCGTGAAGCTATTTAAACTCTTCATTATTTCATTTTTCATTATTAAATTTGAACATCAGGAGTATGAGTAAAAATTTTGAATCCCTAAAAATAACCTTGAAAAACTTAAATTACAATTTTAGTGTAATCTGTCTAACGGAAACTTGGTGTCAAAATGGCGATGAGTTAAATTCTAGTTTTTTTTTTTACCATTTTTGGTGGGGGAGTGTGTATTTTTATTCTTAATTCTTTTACTTTTAGAAAATTACTAAATCTCAGTGTCAATAACGCTAATTGTGAGTCGTTAACAATTAAAATTCTTAATCAGAAAACCAAAAATGTTTTTATAACTTCTCTTTACAGACCACCTAATGGTAATTTTGAAGCATTTGAAAAACACTTAAAAAAACATATTGTCGAAAGTCATTAAAAAACACATTTACTTAATTTGTGATTTTAACATAGATATTCAAAAATGAATAATGATTCCTACGCTTAACGGTTTGTAAATATTCTACTTAAGAACAGTTTTATACCTGTAATTAACAAACCAATGCGTGTAACACGCAATTCTTCTTCAATTATTGATAACATTATCACTAATATTGCCATGACTTGCCAAATCAAAAGTGGAATATTAAAAACTGATATCAGCGATCATTTTTCAAATTTTCTTATAAATTACTTTTTACTTCCTGAATCTAAAAATTTTTTTGCAACATATGTAAGACAAATAAACAACCAATCTATTATAAATTTTACGAGAGTTATTAACAGAAATTGATTGGAATCTTTTAACTGAGTGCAATGATACTTAAAATGCATACAACTTGATTTTAAGGTTGTTTTCTAAACAATACGAAAGATCCTTTTCAAAAATTAAAAAAACCAATAATTTCAAAAAATGTAATAATCCAGCGGGTGACAAATGTTCTTGAAAAATTTTAAAAAATAAAACTTATAACAATGAAATTAAATACAAAAAGTATAAAAATTGTTTTGAAAGATTAAAAAAGCAAATAAAAAAAAATTAAAATCCAAGCTTCTTAGAACATTCAATAGGAAATAGTAAAAATACATGGGAAGTAATTCAAGAAATTACAGGGAAAAAACAATTACAAAAAAACACCGCTATGTTAAATAGATAAAAGCTATACTTGAACAAACTAATATTTTATAAGAAAGAAATAGCTGAAAACTTCAACAAATTTTTTATAAACAGGAAAAAAATTAGCACTAGATATAACTCCTGGAAATAAAGCATTCCAATCCTATTTAAAAAAAACTCACAATGTAATGGACGAGTCAGAACTGTCTCTAATTGAACTTTTGGCAAATATAATATAAAAAAATAAATAAAAGTGCCGGGTTTGACGATATTAATGTTAATGTTTTAAAAGCTGTTTTTGATGTTTTGATATTACCTCTTTTGTTTATCTTCAATCTTTCTATAACAACTGGTATTTTTCCTTGTCAATTAAAAATAGCAAGAGTAGTCCCTGTATACAAAAATGGCGACGATTCTATACTATCTAACTACAGACCTATATCTATTCTTTCTTGTTTTTCAAAGTTGCTTGAGCGTATTTTGTATAACAGACTATATAGTTATCTTGAAAGGCATAATATCTTATTCAGCAAACAGTTTGGTTTACGGAAAGGGAACTCAACACATCATTGATTTTGCCAGTCAAATTCTGGATGGGTTTGCTAAAAAAAAGTTATACTCTCGGCTTGTTCATCAACTTGTCAAAAGTTTTTGACACTGTTGATCATGAAATTCTATTGTACAAACTAGAAACATAAGGAGTAATAAATAGCAATTTAATGACTGGTTTAAATCAAACAAACTCTCTTTGGATATTAGTAAAACTAAGTATATTTTATTTCATCATCAATCTAAGTCCAATGACTTGTCTTTGCACCTTCCTCAGCTAATGATAAATAACAATTTATTAAACAGAGTTTCATCATTTAGAATCTTAGGAATAATATTTGATGAGTATCTTAATTGGAAAAATTATATTACGGTAATTGTAAAATGACATGCTTCCAAAATCGTTTAATAACCGATTTCTAAAAATTATTCATAAATACTTAACGAGGTGCTCTATCCATAATTTTAATTCATCTAAGTTAACTCTTGAAACATCTGATTTCTCAATTTCAAATAGAGGACCTCGTCTGTTGAACATAGTTCTTAATGAAAATATGAAAAGTATAACTTCAATAGATTGTTTTAAAAATATAGGTAAACAGTATTTACTTGAATTAACAACAAAAACATATTTTTGTATATTTAAGTAAAAAAAAAAAAATCTTGTAATATTTCTTACTGTATCTATTTATTTAATTTTGGCAATTTATCGTATTCTTGTTGTAATTATTAACTTGTTTTATATAACGAGAATTTGTAAATTTATGTAATGAGAATTTTGTAAAAAGTATTTTATGCTTACGATAGGGACTTGATGACAAGACTACTGTCTTATACTTGCTCCCGTCGTTATTAATTTCTAATTAAATTTTATTGATAAAAATTGTAAAACAAGAACAATGTAAAATGTTTATAAACGACGAATAAAGAATGGCTGGAAAAAAAAACAACGTATTAATGCAAAAGCTAGATGAAGTAGGAAGGAATGCACTTAATTTACTCTTTAAAGTTTCTAAACGCAGCAAAAATTATATTCATTCTTTGTTTTACATCCAAGGTGTATTAACAATCGTACAGCAAAACATATAAAATAAATTAACTTACTTATATAATTATATTATTTATATTATTATATATAATTATATTATATTATTTATATAATTATATATATATTAACATATATGTATAAACTATTGAAGAATCATTTAACAACATTACTTTATTTAAATAATAAGTAATAACACTTTTTTGTATAACAGTTTAATGAATGCTTTCGAGTCTATTCCGTTAGCGCACATTCCGAAACGCTCCTTCCGTAAGGAACTGTTTCGCAAGTATTCTTTCGAAATGATTTATTTCGCAATTTTTTTTTCGTAAATGGTTTTACGGAATTATTATTATTTATTTTTTTCGTATAATGCATTACGGAAGGTGAATTTGCGCAAGTACAACTTCCGCAATAGCAACTTGAAATATGGAAGATAAAAAATGCGAAATTTTAGTAAGTTTTTGTTTACGGCGAACAACCCTAGTATAAATGATATATTTTTTCAAATGAGTTAACTAAAATGGGTACCATTTCATTATCTACTTTAAACATAAATATAAGAATATAATATAAATTAAGTTGAAATACGTTAAGTATTTTGAGTTTATTAAAAAGAAATTTAGTGAGCGAGAAGCGATCCATATTTTCATTAATTCTTACAGCGTGTTTTTGTTTAATTAAAAGCTTTTTATTTTTAGATACATTAGTGCTGCACCAAGCAACGTTAGCGTAATTTAGATAGCAATGAATAAAAGAAAAATAAATAAATTTAAAACAAGTTTGGATTAACAACTGTTTGGCTTTATATGAGAGGCTTATATTTTTTGAGATTTTATTATGGATTATACGTATGTGTTTTTTCCACGTTACATTTTCATCTAAAACTACAACTAGAAACAACAAAGAACGCTCTCTTTTGAGATAAGAGTTATTACCCAGACGGCACATCTGGTTTTAATCTCGGAATTAAGGTGGTAGACTGCTAAAAAACATTGAAAAAAGTAGTTTTTCAAAAGTTGATTAGTTAAAAACTTTAACTATTGCTGTTTTTAAAAACATACATACTATTTTACAAAAAAACATAAAAAGGCCTAAAAAAACAGTTTAAACTTAGTAGGGTGATTTTGCTTCCCCTAGCAACGCTCATAGCAACGTCAAAATAAGGCAATTTTAACTAAATTTTACAAAATCTAAGCACTCAAACCAAGAGCTACTTCTTTGTTTTTTGTTTTTCTATGTTTAAATGACATGGTGTGAAAGAACAACGTTGTTGAATTGGTTTATTACTATATATTAACTCGATAAAAGTGCATACTATCAACATGGGTTCTGCAGAAAGAAGAAATAAGTCTAAAAGCAAAAAACGTAAATGTTATAGATTACTTGCGAATAAAATTCACTTGACTTCTGAATATACTACTTCAAGTTCAAATAATACATCAAATAATACATCTCTAACAAATACTTCTTCAAGCAAATCAGCATCTGCTGAAAAGTTAAATTTACCTACTTCTGATACTCCAAGCATTAGTCAAGATAGTAATCCTGAATGTTACATTATATTTAATTCTGATGTCTTGAGTTCAGTTTTAAATCTTGTTGGTTCTTGTCCAAAATGCCAATCTTTAATAAAATTGAATAATGATTTATCAAGAAAGAAAGGATTTTCACATCAACTTGTTTTGTCTTGCACTGCAAAAAAATGTCAATGGCAAAATGAGTTTTTTACCTCAAAAAAAATTGAAAAAAACAGTGATAATGAAACACAAGGCATGAAATCGTTTGACATTAATATCAGAATGTGTGTAGCTTTCAGAGAAATTGGAAAAGGTTATGCTGCAATGGAAAGTTTTTGTAACATAATAAACAGTCCACCACCAATGCAAAAAAAAACATACAATAACATTGTCTATAAATTGCATTTGTCTTATATCAAAGTTGCCCAAGATTCAATGAAGCGAGCAGCTGCACAAGCACAACGTACAAGTGAGTCTACTATTGGTGACCCTGATATAAAAAATGTTACTGCAAGTGTTGATGGAACGTGGCAGCGACGCGGTTTTTCCTCGCTGAACGGTGTTGTTACAGCTATTAGTAATGGGAAGTGTGTTGACACTCAAATTCTCATAAAGGATTGTAAAAGTTGCCAATATTGGCAGAGAAACAAAGATATACCGGGATACAATGACTGGGTAGAATCACATATTTGCCCAATTAATCACAAAGGTAGTGCAGGTGCAATGGAAGCTATTGGGGCATTGCAAATATTTAAACGATCAACTGTTTTTAACAAACTGCGTTATACAAAATACTGTGGTGATGGTGACAGTAAGTCTTACCAAAATATAGAAAGTAATAATGTTTACCCAGGGTATAAAATTGAAAAAAGTGAATGTGTCAGTCATGTTCAAAAAAGAGTTGGGTCTCGTTTACGCTCTCTTAAAGTATTGTACAAGGGAATAGTTTTAAAAGATGGTAAAAGACTTACTGGAAAAGGAAGGATGACAGATAAAGTCATTAATACATTGCAAAACTATTATGGAATGAGTATACGACAAAACAAAGGGAATTTGTATGACATGAAAAAATCCATAGCAGGACTAATTCATCACTGTTCTGAAAGCAGCATCGATGAAGAACGCCATAAGTATTGTCCTCGTACTAGCGATTCGTGGTGTAAATATCAAAGGGACAAGATTAATCAAACTTTGACTTATAAAAACAGTATAAACATTCCAGAAGCTGTTTGTGAAATTATAAAACCTATTTTTTCACACAAAGATCTTGGTGCAAACAAGTTATTAAAAAGATGTCTTGATGGAGAAACACAGAATGCAAATGAATCGCTCAATAATGTAATTTGGACAAAATGCCCAAAAAATGTGTACGTGGGTAGGTCAACACTTGAAATTAGTGTTGCATCTGCTGTCATACAGTTTAATGATGGTAAAACTGGTATGATAGATGTTCTTCACAGTTTAGGAATTTTACCAGGACATTTTACTAAAAACGGTTTTCAAAATAGTGATGTGCTACGTGAAAAGCTTATGGACATAAAATCATCTGAAAAGTTTAAAAAACAAAGAAAAAGGCTTAGAGCAACAAGGAAGGGGTTTGATGATAAGCACAATGATGAAGAAGGAACATTATATGAAAAGGGGGGGGGGGGGTGTAACCTGTTTTCAAGTGTTAATAAATGTGTATTTTCAAAATATAAAGTTTTATTTGCATTTTTCTCTGTTGTAAAGTTTTTCATATTCTGGATAAGATTGCGGGAGCTGTATTTGTCCAATTGGTTTGAAATTTTGTACAGATGTTCATTTTTATGAGCTTTATGTCCTGAGATAAAGAAATTTTGGATAAAAATTAAAATTAAATTTTTTGGGCTGTTTTGGGGTCAGGAATTTGGCCTAAATTTAGACGCATAGAAAAAGCTTATGGTGCATCGAAATTGAAAAAGATTCAAATTTTTTGTTTATCTCAGGACATTTATCTACTTAAAAGGTACACAACTGTAAAATTTTGAGACTTGATATATTTTGCTTTTTGAGATATCTTTTCCAAGAACTTTGCACTTTTTAGGCCTAAAAACACTTAAATTTGCCCAAAAATTAGAAATCCTATTTATCGTATAGAATCCTATTTATCGTGTTTAAAATGAGAAAATCATTTGGAATAATGTCAGATTTTAAAATTTTTTTTTTAGCAGTCTACCACCTTAAAACCCGTATAAACACGTGTTTGTTACGATCCAGGCATAAACCAAAAACACGTGGATTTCACGGGAAGTTTAACTGGAGTTTTACACGTGTTTTCTATGGTTTCAAACACGAGTTTTTTATGTTATGAGGTTTTAAACTCGTGTTTTATGAGGTTTTAAATTCGTGTTTTCTATAGTCTAAAACGGACTTATGGCATTTAATAAAGTTTCCAAACGGAAACTTTATTTAATGCCATAAGTTAGTTCAGGCATAAGTTTTCCAAATTTATGCCTGAACTAGCAGCTGTTCAGCACGGTTTAATGATAAACCAAAAATACGTAGGTTTTGTTAGACACGTTTATAGCTTTAAACCGTTTAAACCTTTTTTTATATATACTACATTATATTTACGACATTTTTGTTGTTTTTTTTTTTTTTTTAAGGTAAATTATTTTACAATAATACTACAAAGAAAAAATAAACAAAGAAATAAAAAACCAAATCATTAAAAATAAGCTAATAAAAGACGTTTGGCACATGGTTACCATACATAATATTTAATTTCGATTGATCGCCTCTTCCGTCATTATAAAATCTAAAATCGTATAACAATACGCTTTCGCATTTTTACATACAATTCCAGTAGCATCAAATATTCTTTTTAATTTTTCTTAAAAATCGGGTCTCGAACTTTACTAATTCCTCAATTGAGGTAACCTGTTCAAATTTAATTTCATTCAAATCTTTATCTAAAAACTATTGTAGTAGCCCAAATTTCTTTTTATGTAATGGTGTGACACAATCATTTTACGCTAAAATATGGCATCATCCATGGGAGAAGTTTCGTTTGTCTGATTTTTTGGTCGATCTGTATTGGTAATGGTTTTTGATGATTCGCCTTAATCTGTTTAAAAAAAAACAAGTTTTATAATAAATAACAAAATAAATGATTATCTTAGTCTATTGTTTTGTATTGTACCTAAATAAATGCACTATAAAAAATGCTGTTTGAAAAAACAAGAGTAATGATTCGATGGAAGAGTAAAATTGATTTTTTCCTTATTAATCACGCTTGTTTGTGTCTGTACATTTAAATGGAATCGACCCTTCATTGTTCTTTTCAAATTGTTTTTTAGAGCCACCTACTTCAACCTAAATAAGAGACGCCCTTTAAGAATTTATGAAACCCATTAAGAAACATAATTCATCAAATATACTATTGTACTTTTTAAATGTTATAAACTTTTAAATTAAATGCAAATAAGCTATTACTTTGGAAAGACCCAGAAGCCCGAGTATTCACAAGTATGTTCATTAGCATTTGTACCAGGATGTAAATCCTCTCTTAATTGATTTTTGCTTATAAATATAGAAATCTTTAAAGGTTGATTCGAAACCATCTCATGTAGGTTTTGTTGCTTGTTAAAGTGCAAATATCCTGTTTTAAGATAAATTAGACTAATATACATTCAAATATAGGTAATAAATATAAATATAAGTTATACATAATATTTAAAAAAACTAAATGCACACATGCCCCCTGTTCATTAATAGTCACCTACCTTAATCAACATTAATATTATTATCTTCATTAAGTTTCTGAAGTCTTCTATAAATATATTTTCTTCATCTAGATTATGTGATAACGGTAAAACTCCTAAAAGATAAAATTTGCAAAATCAAAATTTAGAAGTTAAAGATAAATAACTAGAGTTTAAATACAAGTATTTTCATTAACAGTTGTACCACGATTAATATTTTTTCTCATTGTCTTTTTCGTTGAACATGTGAAAAACTTAGTAGTTGACTTTTAGTAGAATTAGTTAGATTATTTTAGTAGATTATAAGTAAGTAGAAGACTTATAGTAGAATCTTTTCAATTTATGTTTTGTTGCTTATTAAAACCCACATATTCTGGTTTAAAAATGTTATATATATATATATATATATATATATATATATATATATATATATATATATATATATATATATATATATATATATATATATATATATACATACACACAAACAAAACAAAAAAAGTTCAATATGTGCTAATGCATATCACTAGCCATAGTCTGCTTGATAATAGACCCTTAACTTTATCAGCAAAAAAAATATCATTTCTGCAATCAGATAGACTATGCAAGAAATTTGCTTGCTGGCTTCGACTTATGCCATATTTTTTATACTGCTGACTCATTTTTGTATCTTCTCAAACAATTAAAAATTTATTTAACATTTACATAATAATTTTCAAATATAAACAATTGATTTACAGATAAGTAAAGTTACTTACGGACAGTATTTTGCAACAAAGTATTACTAGATTTTGCTTTCAATATAGGTAGAGAAAGTTTGTTCGATGAAGCATAGGTAGTATATTGGTGCAGCCTCGCAGCTTGAAGACAAATTTAAAAATTCAGGAAATAAATTTCCAGCTAATGCTTATCAATATTTTTTCATATATTCTTTCTACTATGCTGAACTTGTTCTTTTCATTTTTGTTAAATAATTATTATTATTAGGATATCCTATAGCATTTAGTACACACACATTTATATAGGAACAACACTAGTATTTTTCAAACTTAACAATAATAACAATAGTAATAGTAATAAAAATAATACTGTTAACACAAAAAATGTATTATATATATATACATATATATATATATATATATATATATATATATATATATATATATATATATATATATATATTTTTCGCAGAAATAAACACACATATACAGATACAAATACACACAAATATACATATGCCGAAATAAACACACTTATGTGTGTATATGTGTATATATTACGTATACATAACATATACATTTATTTATAAGTGTGTATGTATGTATGTATGTATATATGTATATATATTTATATATTTATATATATATATGTATATATTTATATATATATATATATATATATATATTATATATATATATATATATATATATATATATATTTATACATACATACATAATATATAGACTTATAGATACACACATATATACATATGAATACATAAATAAACACATACATATTTTATATATGTATTATACATACATATATAAAATATACATTGTATAAATTATATAGATACACAAGTGTGTATGTATATAGATACACGTGTGCATATATATGTGTGTATATATATATATATATATATATATATATATATATATAAATATATATATATATATAAATATATATATATATATATATAAATATATATATATATATATATATGTATATAAATATATATATATATGTATATATATATATATATGTATATATATATATATATATATATATATATGTGTGTGTGCATATATATATATATATATATATATATATGTATATATTTATATGTATATATGAAGACCTCAGTGGAAAAACCGGCGTTGTCACATTTAAAAAGTATTGAGAAAGTATTTGTTGATCATTAATAAATGTCTTTATTTAAAGCAAAGAAAAAAAAAATTTTGTATAAAAAATTACAAAATGTTTTGTTTTGAATAAATTTTAAATAAAATAACTATAATATAAGTTTTTTTAAATTCTTAGTTTCATTTGCTTAAAGTAAAGACTTTTATTAATGATCAATAAATAGTTTCTTAATACTTTTTAAATGTGACAACGCCGGTTTTTCCACTGAGGTCTCCATATATATATATATATATATATATATATATATATATATATATATATATATATATATATATATATATATATATATATATATATATATATATATATATATATATATATATATATATATATATATATATATATATATATATAAGGTTTTATTTTTGAAAATTTGATAATTTCCTTTGTTATCCAAGGGCTTCAAAGGTTTTGTTCTTTTAATAATTTTGTAACTTTGGGAAATGCTTTATTATAATATTTAAGAAACTTAGCTAAAAAGATATCATAGGCTTTATTAGCATTTAAATTTAATGGAGTTTCGTCCCATTTTTTAAATGATATGATGTCATGAAAAGATTTAATGGAGGTATCGTTTATTAGTCGTTTTATCACTTTCCTTTTGTGAGAATAAGACTTATTACATTTATTTGAAATAATAAAAATCGGAAAGTGATCCAAAATATCCGTTTTAAATATTCCTGTTTTTATTTTTGATGTAAGAAATTCATTGGTAAAAATTGGATCTATTGATGTTGCATTAGTCTTAGTTACACGCGTGGGTTTATTGATTAATGGTATGTAACCAGATTGAAAAAAGAGATTGAGGAAATTATTAATGTGCTTATTAACGTCATAGTCAAAAATGTTGAGGTTAATGTCTCCGATAAAGTACACACTTTTATTTAAACTGACTTGAAGATTGTTTTTTTTTTAAGTTATTTTTTTAATGTGATTTTTAAATGCATTAATTTTTTCTGTAGGCGGTCTATATAATACATGCACAATAATAATTCTTGAGTTTTACTAACGATTTCCACGCATAATGGTTCGTAGTCATTAGTGGTTGAGCTTAAATTTTGTATAAATTTGTATGATAATGAGTTAATATTAAATATGCAGAAACCCGCACCTTCCTTGCCCCAACCTCTACCTTGGTGTACCACATTGTAATTAGGTATTTGGAAATTTGAATTTAAATCATGACACTATATTTCGTTAAAGCAAATAATATTAAAACTAATTTTGATTTTATATAAAAACTGTTTTAATGATTTAAAATTTTTTTGAATACTCCTAATATTAATATGGAGAATTGAAAATGAGTTATCGTCCATTCTTTCCGTGATATTTTTTGAGTTTGAGTTATTATATAATGGGCTAATATGTTTTTTTACTTCATCGTTATTATAAAAATTAATATCAGGATCCGAACTTTGATTTAAAAGTGTTGAGTTTTTAATTTCAAACGTTTTAAACTCAAAATCGGATCTGTCAGTTTCGTCAGTCATTTTAAATAAGAGTAATTTTAATAACAGATAAAATAAAGTAATTCAAAAATTTGATTTTTTTAAATCCTTTACAATTAATTTATCATATATAACAATACAATACTTACCGTTGTTCCTCAGTTTATTTTCAAGAATATCTATTATTTTTATTTCCGAATCATCCCAACTTTTCGACTCGTTTTCAGTAATTCCCTCGAATCTTAAGTTATTTCTTCTTTGCCGATCTTTGAGTTGTCGTATTTTTGTTTTGTCTTCGCTTGCTAAACTAGATTTTAAATAGATTTTTTTCTCTAGTTCACTAACCTTTCGTGAACAATCTTGATAAAACGATAAACTTTCTTCAATGTCCTTTTGTACTTTTTCGTAATTTAGCAACTGACTGATTGACTTTACTTGATCAGCTTTTCTCTTTTCATTTTCTTTTTTAAAGATTCGCCAGTGGCTTTAATTAATATCCTTTAGTAACTTGTCGATTCGATTATTAGTAATTTTCAAGTTACCACTTATCAATTTCAAAATATCCTTTAGCTGTTTCAGAAACATCTTTTTAAAAATTTGCTTTACTAACTGTATTGAGATTTTGGAATCTTTAAATTTATCCATTAATTGACTAATTGCGATGAAAAAAGAAATAAAAATAATTTTTTTTTTAATCTTTAAATTAACTAAAATTAACTTTATATTAACTAAAAAGTTAATTAAAAAACATAAAAAGTTTTTCTTTTGTTCCATTTTTTTTTTTTTTTCACGCAAGAAAAACATGTCCGTTCACTTCGGTGTCATTCGCAAGAAAAAAAAGACTTTTACTTATGTATACTTGTAAAATATACTTCAAACAAGCTTCTCAGACGAAATTCAACTAAAACTACGTTGAAATATTGGTTTATATATATTTGTATATAATTATACAAGCATGTTTTTATAAACAAAGAATTTTTTTAATTTTTGTTGGTTGCAACTTGCCCACGTAACATTGCATAAGTAATGTAACAATGAATTAAGCAGAAGTATATAAGCTTTAGACTTTGTGAATTTATGTATAGGCGAATTCGATATAAAATACTAGCTTATACATAATAGTTAACTTATTATAATGTTTTCTCAACATCAATTTTAGTTATTTATATAATTATTGGAACGATTTAATTTTAACTTTTATATTCAACTATAAAAGCAGGTCAAACAACACGCGTGAATGGGTAGAGAAATGGAAACGTAACAGAGCTTATTGGTTGCTACAACTCCGTAATTGCATCCGACTTGGAAGTTGTAAGACACCATCAACAAGAGGGCTCCAGAATGAGTGCCCATTACCTCTCTCCGTCGTCTCAAAATTAATTCGTCTGAGTTCATAAAAGAATGTGGTATGTCAACCGAAGTGCAATTGTTGGAGAAATCCAGGATAGTTTCTACTATGCATCTCACACTGACCAGATAACCTTTGCTATTCGTATTCTCTTCCCTGAATGAGAAACTAATTGCTGGTAAATCAAAGAACGATTCGTATGTTTTGAAGCTTTTGAGATGAAGAAAGGAGTCGATAAAGCCAAGCTTATTATTGATGTTGAAAGTTCCTTAAAAACAGATAAATAACAGAAGAGGGAAGATCTTGCTAAAAATGTTTTTTAAAAAAGAAAATGAAAATAATAGTCCCAATATTGACTTTTTGTAATTATATCTTTTAGAATGGTTTTACCTTTTAACATGTGTTTATATATTATGTCTTATAATTTTTATTTAAGGAATTGAAGCAACTCTTAGCTATGTTTTAACAAATATAAGTTTGTTAGATCTTTTTTTCTGTTTAATGTATTATAAATTTCTCCTCAACTTTGCTATTATATGTTTTACTATATATTTGATAATGATTTTAAATGAAAAATGTTTTTATTAAGTAATAGAATTAGAATAATACTTTTAATTTGCAATGAGTGATATCTTTTAAACTTTCTAATAAGCTATTTAAAGCTATATATTTATTTAAATTATTCACATAAAATAATAGAAAAAAGTTCAGGAAATAAAAGATATTTTCAAAATAAATAACTTTTTGACATGCCTTTCACTTTTAATGTTTACTATAAGATGCAAATAGGAACTTTGGAAACATTAAATACAAACACGAACATTTAAGCTAAAGTATTTTCCTCGTTGAGCAAATCAAACAATTAGGAATGAAGGATGTAGGAGATGTTTTTTAAAAATGTTTGAAACAACATCTCCTTTAATCTTCAAAATTCAAAGATAATAATTTTACTATGAATAGTTAGATATTCTAAGAGGAGCAATTTTAATAAGATTTATTGAAAAATTTCGAATATTTTGTTTGGAACTTGTTATAATAGAAATTTTACTTTTTGAGTTTTTATCGCCCTTAAAAGTTACATGTTTTACAGCTCTTTCCTTAAGTACATCTTGTACACGGCAAGTTTTTTTAAATACCTTCAATTTTACGTTGTTTTTTTTACACAAGAATGTTAGGAAAGTAAATCCAATGAAGAGGGAAAGATCATGAAACAGTCAGAAGCAACTTAAAAACTTTCCTGTTACACGTTTTCTTTTTTATCAAGTCTTTCTAATTTGGTTGTAACTTTTTTCCAGTGAGCGAACCCAGGTTTCGGTTTTTCAAAATATCCTTCCCCGATTATTTGTTATATATAGAATATCAAATTCTTTTTTTATAGTTTATAATTATAACAAATATAAATAATATTAAAACCCAGATAGCAAGCTTATATTGGCCCGACATAACTTTTAACACAGGCAAATTTATTCCCTAGGACCAACATGTAGTCAACATTTTTTAGACGTAATATTTCAATTCTACAAATCGGTTTTTTGCAAATATTGTATTACGTTGGGCCAAGATTGAGCCGATGTTTTTTTCAGCGTAATATTTCGAAATATTAGTTAACTATGGTTTTTGTTTTGTTATCAACTATTTTTTCCTATTCTGTGAGCTCTTTATTCATATTACTTAATGAAAGATTGTTTTCAAATAAACTTATTACTTTTTTTTAAGTTTTATTCCAATTTTCGTTTATCTTGTCATTCCGAAGATTATTTCTTCTAAGCATATCCTCCAGCTGCCTTAACTTTATACTTTCTCCTTCACTAATGCTGCTTTACTGTTAAACTTTCTTTGATATCTTTATTATCTTTTTCTTAGATATTCATTCGTTCACATATTATTTTAAATTTGGTTTTTAACTTTCCATTTTCGTACAATTTGCACTTTTCTTTTAAATTATTTGCTTCTTTCAATAATAAGTCAAATATGTCATTTGTTAGCTTAGGTTTCCAGATAAAAGTGTTTTTGATGCCATTCTTTTGTTTTCGAAACATTTCTTGAAAGATTTAACGAACCATATTCGCGATAACTGATTCATCTGCTTCGATATAATGGTTTTAAGAAAAAATTGACGTTTTTTTCTTGAAACCATTATTATCATTTTTAACTTATGCGGTAGTGGTGTAGTGGTAAGAGCGCTCGCTTTGTAAGCGAGAGGTTCGGAGTTCGACTCCCACCACGTCCCTGGAAGTACCGCGCTCAACTTAGTTTCTCCGCGCAGCGGCCTTGCTCGGTTGCAAGGCTCGTGTTTCGGAGTTAAAGAGTTGAGAGAGGGTTGCACCACGAATAACAACTAAAAAATAAAAATAATAAAAACACAAAAAAATGAGTAGCCTCCTCGACTGTAGTGGCCCCCTCGGGCCTTGGGGAGGTGAATAATCTAAAAAAAAAAAAAAAAAAAAACTATTGTAAATTTACTGATTTAAAATATAATATACTTTTCACTTTTATTTTTATTTTATTTTTATTTTTACCAGTATTTTATCCTATAAATAATCAATGGCAGATTGATGTTTAGTGTCTTGGGGAGGGGGCAAAGGAATGAATAGGGGTTGGTGCAACATTAAGCCCTAAAATTTTCTCATTTTGAATACCGCTCTTTAAACAAACATATATTTTGTTGATATTTTTATGTGCTTTTTAAGATAACTGTTATGTACATGACGATACCATGTTTTCCGTGAAATCTGTACAAAGAAAAGTTATAAGTTTGTGATTAAATCAACACAAAGTTCGGATGAGAAGACAAACATCATAAATAGCTACAATAAATTTTTGACTTTATGCCCAAAAATGCGAAATTTAAAAATTTGGAAGACTAACTCTCAAGAACTATAGAAATCTTCCAAAGGGTGCAAAAATCAACGCAGTATACACATTTTGATGATAATAGGGGAGGATGGGGTAAGATGACGAATGGGGCAAGATAACAACCTACCATTATCTTCAAAATTCAACTAAATATGAAAGCTTACTGTAACTGAGAGCGTTGTATATTATATCTACTAGATTTATTTATGTTTTCTTTATAAATATTATTTTCTGGATGAAAGATTAGTATTAAATAAGGTTTTTCCTATATTAGTAAAAAAAAAAAATTCACTTGCATTTGATTTTTTTCATCATTACATCACCAGCTAAAGGTAAGCGAGAATTTTTGGTTTAACTTGTTCAATTTGGAAGCCAAACGAGTAGTATTAAGCTATGATAACTTATTTATGTATAGTTCTGAATCACCTTTGAAGATTGTGTAGTCTAGGGGCAATACGAACGGGGTAAGATAACTCGTTCGTCGTTTTGCCGAAGTACATGTTTTACTATAAACTGTATGAACACTGCCTCTAGTTTTGTTTAACTTAAATCTTGTTGCCTAGATGTGTTTAACTTATAACAATAAACACAATTATAATAAATAACTTAGAATAATAATTAAAGTTACTTTAAAGTTATGCGTATATCTGTTTGTAAAATAAGCATAGCTAATATGATTATGGTTAATAACTATACTTTATGGTTATATTTAATCTGTTTTATACATACCTATACATACATATATATATATATATATATATATATATATATATATATATATATATATATATATATATATATATATATATATATATATATATATATGTATGTATGTATATATATATACACATACATATATATATATATATATATATATATATATATATATATATATATGTATATATATATATATATATATACATATGTATGTATATGTATATATACATACATATATATATGTGTGTGTGTGTGTGTATGTGTGTGTGTGTGTGTGTGTGTGTGTGTGTGTGTGTGTGTGTGTGTGTGTGTGTGTGTGTGTGTAAAGTATATTTATAATATGGTACATGCATTTGCATGTTATTTGTTTATATTGACAGTCCCATTGTATACTATTGTGTTATTTGTAGTTATTAAAATGGTTCGCAACTATATCAGAACTACAAGTAGAGGTGCGAATGGAAATTGGACAATGTAGAACATGACTCAAGCTATTGAAGCTTGTAATTCCAATGCTTGCAGCAAGAACCAAGCTGCTGTAAATTTTGGAGTTCCAGAAGCAACACTAAGGCGTTACCTTAAAAATCTTTGGATCAATTTCCAATCAGCAATGGAAGGTTTCGTCCTTTATTTTCAATGGAAATGGAAAAATTACTTGCAGAATATTTAATTGAGTTGAGCAAAAGATTTTTTGGTATGACCAAAGTACAGCTCAGAAAATTTGCATTTGAATTTCCAGAACATAATAATGTTCAACATAATTTTAACAGGGAATTGAAAATTGCTGGTCTTGACTGGTTAAGTGGAATTTTGAAACGCCACAACAATATTTCATTATGAACTCCTAAAATGACGTCTTTGGGTAGAATTCAAGGTTTTAACTCCCCACAGGTTGCAATATTTTTTGATTTACTTCGAGATCTCTTGAGAACGCATAATTCACATTCAAAAAGAATCTTCAATGCTGATGAAAGTGAGTTACCCACTGTACCAACAAAAATCCCAAAAGTATTTTCAGTCAAAGGCATTAAAAGAGTGGGCAAAGTTGTTTCTGCTGAAAGAGGAAAAATCGTAACCATAGTTTGTAGCATGAATGCTGTTGGAACTTACATACCTCAAGCTTTTATTTTTCCACGAAAAAGAATGCGGCATGATTTTCTGGACAATTCTCCAATTGATTCAGTTGGCTTTGCCTATAACTCTGGTTGGATAACGCAAGAAATTTTTGTAGATTATTTAAAGCACTTTGCTTATCACACAAAACCAACTATTGCTGATCCTTTTCTGTTAATTGTGGATAACCATAACTTACACATAAGTTTTTCAGCCATTGAATACTGCAGAAAACATTAAATTGTAATGCTAAAATTGCCACCACATGCCACCCATATGATGCAACCTCTGGATGTTACCTTCTTTTCACCATTCAAAACTTACTACAGTCAAGCTTGTGATAACTGGATGGTAAATCACCCAGGTAGACCAATCACTGAAGCACAGATTCCTGCACTCGTAAGACATGCATATGACCGATCAGCAACAACTGGCATTGCAAGAAAAGGATTTGAAGAAGCTGGAATCTGGCCCTTCAACCCGCAGATCTTTTCTTTAACCGACTTTGCACCATCATTGACCAGTGATAGCCCAATACCAAAAAATCAGATTATATCAAATAATCAATCAGGAATAAGTATGTAAATTATATATTATTTAGACAGTTCGGTTTTTTATTCGTTTCTTAAAACTAAAAGTTAAAAAATGTTTGTCTTTGTTTTTTTTATCTACAAATCTTTACCTGACAATTTATAATTTAAATAAGCTAATAACTTCAGCTTATCTATAATATTGGACAATTATGCTAAATAATAGAATATGAAATAACGTAAAATTAACCTAAATAATTTTATGATGATTTTTATGACATATGTTATATAATTTTTTCTGTAATATTTTGTTCCAGTAGTTGAAGATTGCCAGCAACAGTCAACATCAAAGGTGAAACTTAATGCAGATACATCAGCATTGACCATATCATTTAACAACAACAACTCTTTATCATTGCCAACTATTAATATTGAACCAAAATGCATTTAGTCGAATGCAGGTGCAGATGTTGATAGAACCCAAGTAGAGTTAAACGATGTGCCAAAAACTGTATCACCTGAGAACATTCGACCTTATCCTATTGCTTGTAGGGTTACAAACAGTGCTAGCCATAAACGAAAATTTAAGCAAGCAGAAGTGGCAACAATTTCCCCGTTTAAAGCTGCAGTTCAATTAGCTGCACTCGAAAAAAAAGAAAAATTGATGAATTAAAAAATAAAGAAAGCTGTTAGAGAAAAGAAGGGCCAGCTTAAAAAAACCACTGTAACTAACGATAGAAAGAAAAATGACAAAGCCAAAAAAAGAGCAAAAAAAAATCCAAGAATCAAGTTTCAAAAATAGTTAACGAAACTGAAGAAATTTCATGTTGGTATTGTGAAATTATCTATGGTGATCCTAATGATCCATTGCTTGATGATAACTGGGATATGTGTAAATCCTGTGAACACTGGTGTCATTTAACTTGTGGGCAATATGTTGAACGCAAATTTACTTGTACTGTATGCTACTCTTGTGTAGCTTAGCAATTATTACATTGTTTTATTGCGCATTAAAATATTTTGTTTGACATTTGTTTTATTTTGTTGTTTTGGAATTTACTATGAACTGATTAGCAGGTTTTTTGGCATAGCCCTATATAAATATATAAACTTAATTTTTATTAAAAATTACACCACTATTTATATTACTTATTTTATAAACTAGAATTTATGATACCGTGATATTTAAGACAGTAATGGTAACATGGAATTAAGTTATCTTAAAATCGTCATCTTGCCCCGCATACGGGGCAAGATGACGATTTGAGGTAACATCGGTTAATGAGTTTTTTTCAGACTATTTTCAATTTTTATAAGGTTTTTTTGATACATCAGTAGCACATGATAATTTTCAATCGCTTCTTGATAAAGTTTTAATTATTGGAACACTTATTGACTAAGATATAAGTGCTTTTCAAAACATTCGTCATCTTCCCCTATGTTCCCCTATTACATTTTTATTATATTACATTTTGATGGTATGAGCATAAACAAACAATGTTGTTATAATTATTATAGCATTTGCATTTTTAGCGAGTCTAAACCTTTGATTATATTGTTAAAAATATTAGAGAAAAGCAACTCTATTTTAACATGTCTATTATAACATCTTATACTAAGTTATTGTGAAATTATAACTTATTAGATAAAGATTCCGCTGTAATATTTGATGCCGCGGCAGTTGATACAAGTTTTAAAAATGGGAAAATTAAACGTTTGACAAAAGTTGTTCTAGGTTTAGTGCATCATCTTTGTCGACTTGTTCTAAATCTAATTCCTAAGCGTTTTATGAATTCGAAGTTTGATTCCTTATTAACATCACCTGATATGGTTCATCAATGAGTTGGCTAGTAACTATCATAATTTAATTAAAAAAATACACGCATTACCAGTTAGTTATTAAAAGTAAGAAATAAGGCCGTAATTATTATATGGAGCTGGATTTGTTATGTAAATTATACAAGTCTTATCAAGACACAATGAATTTACCCGCGATTTACTTTTTTTTTGGACCGGGGTCTATTTCAAATCCACAATGGAATTCAAAAGCTATCTGTTTATTTGCTTAAAATGTTTTTGACACAGATAAAAAAAAGAATCAATAACAGAGGAGTACATATTTATTGTAACGTGGTTCCAACCCCACCTCTGGTCAAGTTTTGTGACATCGGTTAGGAAGGAGGCGTGAACTTTCTATTAAATGTTCATCCGCGGTGCTTAGTGATGACTCTGAAAGGACTTCTTGAGGCACCTAAAGAAAATTGAAAAAAAAAATCTTACTTAGCTGAGCCATGCATTCTCTTGCAATATTGACGAGAATTATAGACAATATAACAAAATTAAAATTGGCATCAACAGATGCGTTAAGTGTTTAGAAAGAAACTGTGATACTTGGAATGATTTTCCATTAGACTGCGATTACACAAAACAGTGCGCAAAAAGTTACTTGGAAAAGTTAAAATATTAAAAAGAGAGTCACTAACTTAGAAGTCAAACTAACAATTTAATTTATAAATATTATTTCTTTTAAAAAACAAGAGTTTCCATTTTTTAAAAACAAGAATTTATCCTAAAAATATATCTTTGAAAAACTTTAGCATTTTAAAATAACGAGTTTGCATATAGGAATCAGTTTTTGTTAAAATTATTTTTAAAATAATTCTTAGATTATTTCTCTACCGGTAGTATATAGGCAAACTGATTTTCAAAAAAATATATAAAAAATTCTCACCCCTACTGTATTGTCACAGTAGTTTTAATAAATCAAACTATGTTTCAAATGCATTGACTGCGTTCATTTTGATTAAATGTGATATCACATTAAATCAAAATGAATACAATAATTTATATTTTTAAGATAATATATTTTATCTTAAAAATAAATGTCTTCGTTTTTTTTTGCGGGCGAATTCTTAAGACAGGCATTTAAACAATGGTTTTTATTTGCCTAGTTATTTATATCCGTTTAAAATAAACTCAGGAGTTTGTAATGAGAAACTTATATAAAGAGCAAAATTGAATGTTTTAGGGGGCGCAAAATGAATATCCTTGAGTTGTAGGCTAATTCTCCCTCCATGTTCTATGCTGAACCCTCCACAGTGAACAAGGCAGTTAAAATTAATAAATTTTTGATAATCAGATAAACATTGAATTGATTACCTAATTGAGTCATTGAACTGATTACCTAATCGTGTCCTAGTTTTAAACTGCCTTAACTAAACAAAATCACTTTTAGCTTAAAGTATAAAAAATTAAGTTTGCATATAAAACAATCGTCTTATATTTTATTATAACAAAAAATAATATTTAATCATATATAATAATTTGCATTCTGTTTCTTTGACGTTGTTTTTAACGTTCTGTGTCATTTCTCGCTAATTGGTCTTCTTTAAAATAACTTTCAACTACTATCCTGTTTTAGCGTTATCGATTGAATCCAAAACATTGCTTTGAACATGCTGTTTTCCTAAATTACCATGAGTATTTTTTTTAATCTGTTCATAATCGTATGTCTCAAACTCTATATATTTTGGTTGTACCTTATTTCCGAAAAAATTTACAAGGATTAGCTTAGAAATAAAGAAAGATAAGGGTAAACCAACAAATGAAATATACAATATACACAACGATACTTTAGGAGTTCCTATTGTACCCAAAGCGCAAAATATTGACCAAACGGGAACGATAGCTACGTTAAATATTATATAAAAGTAGTTGTATGAATCATTAAGATAATTTAAAGCCGACGGAAGTAAATACTTTTTTTTTGTTAAAAGACCATAAAGGAAAATTAACAAGCTGGATGAGCTTGAACAAAATACTACGAGGGCAGCAACACGAATACTTGCTTTAGTTTCCTCGTTTCCTTTTTTTGAAAATCCTAATATAACGCTGCCCAAAAGAGGACATAGGCTGACCAAGGCAAGAAATGCTTTTTGAAAATGTAGCATAATTGCAGTTACAGTTCTAAACATGTGCAAAACAATGTGATTAACGTACCAAAGAGTGAAGATAATAACAAATGTAGATAGAAAGGAAAGAAATTCAGGTTTCATGCCATCTAATACAGATAATAATCCGTATTTTTGAATTCTTTCTTTGGATGGAAAATTCTTTTCAGTGATGTCAAGAATCAAGATACATGCAACAATAGCAATAACAGTATCACTCATAACTTTAACTCTATCTTTTAGAATCCTCCCTTTAGAAAAGAAGAAGTAAAATTGATATTTTTCCATCTTCGAACATTTGTCGATTCGTTGTCGAATAAATAGGTGAAGGTTACGAATTGTTGGCATCAATACTAAAGCAGCAATAAATGACCAAGAAATAGCAAAATGTATGAAACAAAATAAACCACCGGCTAAAACAAGTAAAAAGCTAACAATTGGTTTTATTAAAAATATTGTTCGAACTTTGCGAAGTTCACAAATGGACCATTTTTGCATTTCTATATGAAGAATTCTTGGTGATGAGATGGCGTAGCAAATTAACACAATGTCAATTATTTGAATCAATCCTAAAATGCAACAAGTTAAAATTGTAGACGCGATTTCAAATGGGTAGTGCCCTTGAAGTGCCAATGAAAAAGGAAGTGCTGTGGTAATTAATAATTCACAGATAGCAAAGGTTAGCACAATATCATCTATACGTTTAATTACCATTACTCGTATATTAATATTCTCCCATATTGCCAAGATAACGGCGAATCCGAGGAAAAACATAATAACTTCGGTTTGAATTTTATACATGAATTCAAAAAGAGTTTGACCATTCTTCAAAGAAATTAAGTTTCGTATTGGAACAACTAAAAAAGCTGAGCAGGTTGCCATTATAACGTTAGCAAAAGCGAGCAAACGCTCAGAAGAAACGACGTCGCCATTCTGGTAGGAATCTGGTAATATTTCAGTTAAGTGCTCATCAAAGTATTCTTCGATTTTACTTTTTTTTTTAATGCGCTTTAATTTAGTATTGTTACATAAACTTCCATTACCCATGTCTGCGCTCGCCATTACAAAAAACTTTACAAAATCTACTAAAACTTTACGAAGTCACAACCAACGTAAATTTTATTTTTAAAACTTTAGTAATTGCCATTTGTTAATCTTGTTTTAATAATTCACTTTTTTATTAATTGTTTAATAAGTGACTGATCTATTATTTACCAAATCTTGGAACAGCACAACGTCATTTTAAATTGATTAAAAAATAAATTTTATTTTTAGATAAGCGTTTAAGATTTTAATATTTGTTTTGAAATAAACAAAAAGTTTTAATTATAAATTAACTATAATGGGTTTTTTATTTCAAAAGAAAAAAGAAAGATTTTAATTGGTTTAAAGGATTTTATGTAATTTCCCCGTACCCTCTAATCATTTTTTTTGTTTCAGGACGTGGAGTGACCATTCTGGAAACTTATGTTTAGTAAATCATATTACTAAGTTTTCTATATATATATATATATATATATATATATATATATATATATATATATATATATATATATATATATATATATATATATATATATATATATATATATATATATATATATATATATATATATATATATATTAATATATATATATATATAAATATATATATATATATATATATATATATATATATATATATAAATATATATATATATATATGTATATATATAAATATATATATATATATATATATATATATATATATATATGTATATATATATATAAATATATAAATATATATGTATATATATAAATATATATATATATATATATATATATATATATATATATATATATATAATATATATATATATATATATATATAAATTATGTTAGTGTATTTTACAAATAGAATGTTCAATGTTCTTAAAGAACAGAGCAATAATAAATTAGTAAAAAACACTTATCTAACTTTTATCTTCTACTTTAAGTTTCACCATTGCTGGATCATCAGGAAGAGTTCTCCTCAGAGAGAACTCTTCCTGATGATCCATGATCAGGGAAAATAAATTAGCAAACAGAAAAAAGGTTTTCTATGATTTTTGAAATTTCGCGCTAGTCAGAGAAAATAGTTTATTTCCTAGTCTCTTTCCAGAATAGTACATCCCCTGTTAGTCTTACATTTGTTACATGGGTCTTGTCATTTTTTTAAAACTTTACTTATATGAAAATTAGTTACTAACTTAAGAAAATTACAAACAAAATGACATCAATATAGTTACTCAAAATAATGACGTATTTTATAAATAAAGAGCCATTTTTTGGTTTTGATTATTTGACCATTAATTATTAGTTTATATTTAGTATAAGCTTAATTGATAGTTTTTAAAAAGTTTATCTACGATTTTTTAATAAGAAAAATTATAGTATTGATAGCATCTTAGAGTATTTATAGCATCTAAAACTTTCAATAATATTTAAATTAACATATTGAAATTAATATTGCACATTCTAACATTTTGTGCATTATCTGTCCACTTACTCTGTGCTATCTTTCTAACTCGACATCTTCTGATTTTCACTCTAATTCCTTCGTTCTTCTTAAAATCACTTACTCTTGGTCTACGAAGCGGATTATGGTGTTCTTTGATGAACTGAACTCGCTTTGCGGGCCTTGGTAATCTCGATGTACTTAAGGAAGGCTTTTTATTATTTCTTGTAGATTTAAAATTATTACTCGCTATCGCAATAGAACAAAAGAAACTATTCGAGTAATTCGGTCCATATCTGATACGCATTTTGTATCATTCAAAAGCAACGATTGCCGATACGATTTTTAATATAAAAAAAAAGAGATGAACTTATTTTTGTGAACTATTTATCAAAAGAAGGATTTTAAAATGGGATTTCCAAATAATTTCGAATCTTTTTTTTATATTTAGTGCTTTCTTCTTTATTTCGAAAATCTTTTACGAAACGTTTTTTGTAATTACTTTTAAATCTCTACGATATTTTTATGAGACCCAAGTTTCGATATTAAAAACAAAAATTTGTTTATAAAATTTGGTGAATAAAGTATTAGGGGCTTAAATTTAAATTTAAGAACTTGACCTGACTGAAAAGTAAGGAGTGCAGATTTGAAGAATAAATAGTTTAAAAAGCAGATGAAGAAGAATAAAAAAACCTGAGGACCATTTAGTTTAGCATAAATCAATTTTAGACATTTCATACTTTAACTACGGATAAAAGACATAAATAACAAGAAAGCTTATTCAAAAAATTGATTATTCTTTATTCATTTCAATCGGAATATCTGCAGAACTTTCTATTTTTTCTTAACTAACTCGGTTCGAGTATTTCAAATGATCAAGTTGAACTATATTACCGCTTATCATAATTTTTAATGGAGGTATTTTTTGAAGATTTTCAAGACATTTGATCCAACATGACGCTATATAGTGGTTGTTTTTTGTGATAGATATAGATCGAAAGTGGGTTAATTTTTTTAAAGAGTCCTTATTCTCTAAATCAAAAAGCGCTACACCAGTGTTTGTTTCGTTCCACCATTTTCCTTCTACTAAATAATCTGCTATATTCTCAAGCATCGATTGATAATCCCACGGGTATTGCTCTATCATAGTAAAATAAATGGCAAGATTTTTATATGATTGTTTAACAGAAGAATACAAATGATAGAGTTCAGATTCTTTTATTTGGAAGTCATTTTCATCATTGATCAGAATTTGTTTAGATTGGATTCTTATTATATTATTAAGAATAATATTGTCTGGATTATGATTTGAAGTGAGATTTGTAAATTCTTTAAGAGGATAGAAAAAGGCTTCTTCTTTTTTGGTATTACATGAACGCCCTGAAAATAACCTAAATTGTTCTCCAGAATGTCTAATTAAACTTTGGTAATAAATACCAAAACACTTTCTTTCGCTCATTGATTTGATGTTTCCTTCTAAGTGTATGTTTGTATAAATCGACTGTAAAAATGTTGTAATTAGTAACCTTAGTATAACAACAGGTTTTCTGAAATCATCACCTAGGTAAAGTATTTCTTGTATTTCTGACAACTGTGTAAGAAGTGTGCTTATAAAGTGGAAAAGTTGATGCTCCTGAAACTTTTTAGTTATAACTAGCAAACTCCTCCGATGATCACCTAAATTTTTAAGCTCAGAGTCAAAAGAATCAGAAATTACTTGTTGAACAATTGGTTTTACCCTCTTTTCTAAATGGAATGGAATTTCTTTCTGTAGATTTTTTATATGATTAGAAATATCATGTAATTGCTCATTAACCAATATTTTATAATCAGCCAAGTTTGAGCTATCAAAACATTCAAATGATTTGGTACACATCAAAGCTGGAAGACGCTGAATCCCATGCAGTTCTTTAACAAGAATGTTATTTAGATTTTTGTTATTTGAGGTTACTGTAAAGTGTAAATTTCTTCCAACAAATTCACTAATAATATCACTTTTAGATAAACTTTTATATAAATAGATCTTTCCACT
The DNA here is from genome assembly GCF_038396675.1 of Hydra vulgaris. Classification (NCBI taxonomy): domain Eukaryota; kingdom Metazoa; phylum Cnidaria; class Hydrozoa; order Anthoathecata; family Hydridae; genus Hydra; species Hydra vulgaris. The sequence continues at coordinate 16,611,247 of NC_088932.1, read as the reverse complement.
TTTAAAGTTATCTTTTTATAGGTTTATTTGAAATATTTTTTCAATTCTCTGTTTTAAACTCAATGTCTTACATTGAAATGAGTGTGAATACTTTTTAGCTTTTGGTGCAAATAGACTACATCCATGACATGGAAAATTTCCGCCTTTATTTTGTTCAGATTCTAACTGTGAAGCTGGATGGTCACCTTTGAAGATTCTTAAAATATCAAAAATTTCTATGTTTTTATTTACTATTAGTGGACATTTTAGAGAGATTATATCTTCAATTCACAAGTCTGAGTAGTTGAGTTGTTCGTCATTTGAAGGACACCGTGCTAGTATATATAAAAAAAGGTTTTTCTACTTTTGCTTGAATGTTGATTTTTTTTTCCATATTTTTTATAATACTCATCATTATTGAAAAAAATTGCTTTGTCATACATTACTGATATCAACACCAATATATGACCATGGCTGGATAATGAAGATCCATCATGCTAAAACATCAAATGTCTGGTATGCTCAAATTTTTTCAATATTTCTCTCAAGTGTAAAACACTTTTATTATCATAATCATTATTGAACTCATCAATTTTTTTTAAACTGTCTACTATTGTTTCCCTGCTTAGGTCTAAATACTCTTGGTCAGTTCTGAACCTCATAAAAGCCTTATGGTTCTTAAGCATATCTGCTCTGATATCATTGATAGTTAATTTTCTGCCATAAATCAAAAACTCTTCTGTAACTAAATTATTGTTTTCACAAACTATTTTTGTAAAAGTTTTTAGAACAATCAATTTTCCAATTCTATATTTTCCCTTTTCAATACCTTGCTCCAACTTATCTTTCAGTACTTTATTAGAAATCTCTATTGGTATAGAAATACTTTTGCAACCTGCTACATCTAACCTGAAATGAAAAATAGATTTAATAAACAGCGATATTTATTATCTCATTAAAATTGTAGGCTCATTCAAAAACTAAAATAAATATATATTGATCATTCAAAGTATGTTAAGCCATAGTTAATTTTTATTATATTTCTTATTTTTAAAGACAATAAAATTTCGAAAATATAATATTGGCACAAATGAAATCATAATTACTTTAACTAAAAATTAAAAATGCTTGTGAGAATAAAAAACATACCTTTTTTTTTTTCTCCGAGGCTTGAATCACAATTGCTTGCATTTTCAGTTTCATTAAAAGTAGAAATAGAAGACGAATTTAAATGGTATTTTGCTATATCAACACCATTTTCCTTCAGCAGCTCCTTTGTAACCTGACCAGCGTTTCCAGGTATTTTTTCTATTATTAGGGTTTAAGACAATACATTATAAATTATATAACAAAGATACCTAGAGATCATCAAAACCAGGAAAAAGTGTTACAATTTAAAGTTTTTTTATATATAGAACAAATTGAGAGGATCATACTAGCAACCAGAAAATCTCTAATGGACTTATTATAAAAGGACAAAAATAGACTTCGACAAAGCACTAATTGCAACAATTTTAATTACAACTATCAAAAATGAATTGTCTATAAAAAATGTTTGTCTTTCTAGACAATCATTTTAAAAACGGACACTAAATGAACAATCTCGATTTTTTAATGAGGTATAGAAGATCTATTTAATATATAATTTGGACTTATAACGAGTAATTAAATTTTCACTGCAGCATCGTTTCAAAAACTGAAAACGAGCACAAAATTAAAAAAACAATTTTTCTAACAGAAGTTCATTTTTTAATTTTTTGTCCAGCGTGTGCTGTTGATTAAAAAGTTAATGTCTATTTAAAAACCTCAAAATGGACTATTTTGTGCTCAATTGAAGTTCATTAATTACTCAGCTCAGTTGTTTTTCAATTCTCAGTGAATGTGCGTGAAAATTTATTTTTAAAATGCCCTCTCCAGTTTGGGATTACTTCAAAAAAGTTGAAGGTAAGTTTATCATTTAAAAAATTTTCCTTAGTCACTAAAATCTTTATCACCTTCAATAAAATTATTTTAAAAATATGTGATCAAGGAGTTGTCCTTTATAAAATGTGGATTAGTAAGTAGAAGATTCCAATAGGTGTTAAAATTTATTTAGGTTTGTGAATAAAACAATAGTGAAAAAGAAAAATGTTTTTTACTTTCATTTTATTGATGAATATGTACGCAAGTTTTAAACAATAATTAATCATGCGCAATGATCGTCATTTGGAGTTTTGATGTCATTTCAATATTTTTTTAATATTATAAATTTACTACATAACAATCTTCAAATAATACGGTAATGAAAGATTTCTGGTTTTATGAAATCAAGTAAATTTAGACAAAATCATAGACACCAAATAGACAAAAAATTATGCTTTGTAGACTTATGAAGTGAAAATTATTTTTTAACTGAGCAATCTTAGGACACCATCAAAAATTTGATAGACACAACAAGGACAAAAAATTAAACATTTGTTGTTTCCATTACAACATACAGAATTGTCTATGTCTGTGTTGTAAGTCTATCCATAGACTAGTCTGGTTACTAGATCATACAGTATACAAAAATTTAAAATCCACATTTTGCTAATACATATTAGTGCTCATAATTTTTTTTTAATACATCTATTTTGTAATATAAATAACAAATTATGGTATAAAAAAAAACAACTAATCTTCCTTATTACGAAGATTGTATTTAATAGCTAAACTGCTAAAATTTATATTTTCATTGTAAGGTAACATTTCAAGATCAAGTAAACATTTTTTTTTTGTTACATTTGTAACTAAATCTTGAACCAAGATGATCTTTTTTAAACTTTAAACCCTATATATTTGAAGATAAATTTATAAATAAATGCCTGCACATAAATATTATCATATTATATTAGTATTATTCCAAATACTAACAATTTATTGATATAACGATCACTAATATTAACAAGTTGTATAAATAGTGAAATCTCTATCATCATAACATAGTGCCATATATCTATAGCTCAATGTTCAGTTGAATTGTGCAAATAATGTGTGAATGCGCAATTATTTGGAAATATACAAATATAGTAAACATTGGAATGTGTAATAATGTGTTTTATAGCATTCAAGTTACCTTTTCAATGTTTTGCTTATTCATACTTGTACGAAGTATTGCATCTGATTTTGACTCAAAACCCCCATATAATCTTAATTTGTTATACTTCCTTAATGACGCAGGTACAGCAAATGATCTAAATGATTTTAAAACAAGATGATAATCAGTAAATATACCTAACAGCTTACATTACTTAAAGATAATTAAAGTTTTATTTATTATTTAGTAAAGCCTACTGCTACTACTACTACTACTACAATATATAGAACAAACAAGGAGTTGTACGCCCATCAACTGATTTAGGGAGAACACACAAGAGAGTTGATAACACATCAAAGGGTTTGAAGTGGTGCAGGTTTAGGTTAGGATAAGGTTAGATAATATGCCCTTAGGTTAGGGATCCTCGTCTATGGGTTTGGTTTAGGCCTGCAATGTTTTAATTAAAAAAATACAAATACTATTATTTTAATTTTATTCTGGTCTGGCATTTTAGCATTTACTTTCAGTCAACATAACATGGAATAAATATATACTGATGCGTAAGAATCAATTATGGTTTCTAAATATATATATATATAAATATATATATATATATATATATATATATATATATATATATATATATATATATATATATATATATATATATATATATATAGAAACACAAACAAAAACACACACACACACACACACACACACACACACACACACACACACACACACACATATATATTAAAAATAATATATTTTATAACTATAAATCTAACCTTTCTACGCATGTCTCTAGAAGTTGTTTTTCAATGTTTTTTTTCACAGATAATACCAACTTTTGTTTTGAGACTTTGACAAGTAAATTATTTTCTTTTTGTACTTTGGTATTATTTGAAAATATTTTGCCTTTATTTATTAAATACTATTGATCATTCTTGTTTATTATTTTATCTCTAAAATTGATGGTCTTTTTTAGTAATCCTCCACCTTTTTTTGCTTTGAACTTTTGCATCAACCCTTTGATAGGGTACAAACTTAATGATCTTTTCAATACCAAGTTATTTCTGCATTCTAAACAATTTACAAGTGAATGTTTTTCTTTATTGTCTTGACTAAGATTAAACAATTTTTTAACGAAAATGTCTTCATTACAATATTCTTAACTAATTTATTTTTTCCAAGAATTTTCATATGAAAAATAATTTTAGGAAAATTTTTAGAGAATATACAGTAATCTATACTAAACTGTTTAAGGTTAAAAAATGCATTATATTCATCATACTGTTGTTGTCTAATTTTATGCTTATATGAGATTATATTTTCATTTGCTCTTCTTTTCTCTGCTCTCTTTTTTGCTAAAATTAGAAAAACAATTGACTTTGCGAAGCCACAAGTAAATAGATCTAATATTGACATAATAATATACTATTGTATAAATAATATATATTTTTAACTCTTAACACAAAAAAAAAGAATCAAAATTATACTTCATTGTCATCATTTCTAAATTGCCATTCAAAAATATTCGCAGAATAAACCTAAAATATTATTTTATTAAAATAGCATAACTTATAATTAGGTTTTGCATATATAATTCGCTTCATCGGTTTATAATAAAAATAGTTGCTTTTTTCATTAAATTGTAGAATTATAATTATACTTTCGATTTGCAAAGAGTGTAATCTATTTATGTCTCAAATATACTAATTAAAGTTGATTTATAACCGAATTATTCATATGAAACAGCAAAAAACAATCTTTAAATTCAAAATATTTTTAAAATAAGCAAATTTTTGACATACCACTCTTTTCTAATATTTAATAACGTTTTCCTCATTCAGCGAAATAACGTTTCAACGAAATAACTCATAACGTTTTCCTCATTCAGCGAAATTACCAAATACAAACGTTTTAAACAACACCTCGAAGAACTTGTAATATTCAAAAATTATATTTAACTTAAATTTTTACCAGCGCAAAACAACTTAAGAGAAGCTATTTTAATAGAAGTTGTTGAAATTTTTAATATATTATGTGTGAAATTTTTAATATATTATGTGTGAAATTTTTAATATTTTATGCGTGAAATTTTTAATATATTATGTGTGGAACCTGGCAAAATAAAAGTTTTACTTGTTGACTTTTTATCGCCCTTGAAAACTGCGTATTTTACGGAGCTATCCTTAAGCATCTTCGCTTCCAACAAGGCTGCAAGCAGCCACTAATTAAAGTTGGAAGTTACTGAAAGAGAAAAGATGAAGATTGTAGAGCAAGATAACGATTGACGGACGATTTAAAAGATTGCAAATTATATGAATCAGGAAAGCAAGATGAAGGAAGCGAAATCCAAAGAACTGATGTTCGAGGAAAAAAACTAGACGAATGAGCATTTTTGGAGCACTTAGGAACAGTCACAAAAAAAGGATGACACTTAATTGAATGACGAGTAACACGAGAATGAATTTTAGTAGATGGCACAAGAGACGCTAGCTCTTTAGAGCAGTGCCCATTATGGTATTGTAGAAAAGAGAAAGAGAAGCAACATTACGACGATGTGATAATGGTTGGAGGTTGGCTGCAAGAGCAGGTCCAACTATGTTTACAATGCGTTTTTGCACCTTGTCTAAAAGAGAAAGGGCATCATTCGAAGATCCACCCCAGATATGGCAACAGTATTCCATACAAGGCCGGATTTGAGATTTATAAAGATAGAGAATAGAATTTGAAGTAAGATAGTGACGAGCTCGATAAAGAGATGCAACTTTAGCAGATGCTAATTTTGCAACTGATTTGATATATGGTTTCCAAGAAAGATTGGAAGTAAGAGTTAATCTTAGAAGATGAAGAGTAGGTGACTCATCGAGTACATCGCCGTTCATAAATATAGGAAGATCTAAATTATTGCGATAACGATTGTCTGAAAAAATTGAGTTTTATTTAAATTAAAGTTCACCAGCCACTGTGAGCCCCACTTAATAAATTCTATTGTTAAAATTTAATGTTGAATAAGGCCACGTTTTATTAATGCTAAAACTTAAGATTTTCAGGATCTTTAAAGGACCATTTTAAAAATGCAAAAAAAAAAGGTTTAAATTCATCGATAAATTTTAAGTATCATATTAGAATAGAATAATATTAAAGCGTTCAAAAATGATGATGATATGAAATTTGTAACCCCCTTAAATTGAAGGGGGCTCAAATTATTCAGTTGAGATATATTCTCCTATTGTTAGGAGTTAATAAAAACAAAGAGGAATAAAGAGGAACCTAATTTTTTAAATAACTAGATTGAAAGCTTTGCCTAAAAACTAGATTGAAAATAAACTGCAATATTAAAGCACATATTATGCAAAATGGAAAAGCGTTTTGCATGACTTCCTAACTTTCAAAAAACTAATCATTATTTTTTAGAATATTTGTGCAGATTGTACGAATAATGAATATTTTTTAGTGAAAAATTAAAAAAATGATTGAAAACAAGGAGTGTAAGTTACTGTTACTGATTTCTGTCTATGATAAACAACTGCAGAGTACCCAACCGTGTGTAGTATTGTTTGGATGGCAATACTAAGTTGCTTTAAAAATTTAACAACTTTAATCTGTTTTTCAGGATTTTAGTCCTCTGTCAAATAAATTAAAGTATCTGGAAATGAAAAAGTAGTTCATGTTTGTTTTTGAAATTCATTACGCTCAATTTATATCAAAAATATAGAGCAGTTCTCTATGAACTATAGAAATCTAAGAGATGGAGTCCCTTTAAAGGTACATTTAGTTGAGGAACATACTACCGAATTCATTAACATGAAAGGTTTAGTCTTAGTCTATTACAATTCTAAAACTTGCATAAGACTATTATAATACGACTTCATTAAATATTTATTCATTATTCATTATATATAATTGAACTTCTTTTGTACATTCGATATTCTGTAGACTTAAGCAGGGCCATGCAGAGGGTGACCCGAGCAAAATGCTCTGGGTCCCGGCCCCCAGGGGGTTTCACCAGTGGTTGATCAAAGAAAATTTACTCGCAGCAATGCAATAAAATTCTAGTTTTTTGTTTACTTTTTTTTCTCCCTTTTCCGTAGTCCTTACGTTTCAAATTAAACCAGCTACAACTTAACACACACACACACCCATTCAATAAAAAATTGTCACGTGATCAAATCTAGTGCAAAACTTTAAAAATGGCGTACTTAGAAGAGTTTTTTTACAGGCGATTCGTTGAATTGTATAACTTAATTTAATTTATAAACTAATAACGACAAATTTAATTTGTTTATTCTACTTTAACTTTTAAATTATTTTAAATTTAACCGGCATTTTGTCCTAAAGAGACATCTTATGAATGTTCAAAAGACGTTTTGAACGTCTTTTGAACGTTCAATTGACTGAGGAACTGCTTCCCATGAAACAAACTCATTCTGCTAAATTTCGACTTGTGCTCAGCTATCGGACGAAAACAAACAAGTGATTTGCCATTTTGGTGGCAATCAGCACGAAATCTTGACTTCCATGATGCGTTTGAATAGTTTTCAAAACAAAAGACATGAACAATTATATGGTAAGAAACAAAAACTGGCCTACTTATGCGCACTTTTATACCAGTAATATAGTTTAATTTAGGCAGGCATTTTTTTAGAGGAGGAAGGGGGTCAAATTAAAGGATACTAGGGGCCACCAAGTCCTGTGCACAACCGTGGGCTTAAGTAACTGGACTGAACAAGCTTCTGAATCTATTTATCTTGAGAAAAGTTAAAGAACCCAGTCCAAACTATATTGAAGCACTAAAAAACGCAGTTGTTGGTTACAAATACTTTAAAATTGCTTTCAATTTGCAATTAGTTTTAAAAAAAACAATAACCTCCTATGAACAATTGTTTAATATAAGTTTTCGATATGTTGAGTCAATTTTGATATATGATATGGTGAGTAAAGGGGTCAATTGTGGAATACCATGTAAAAATACCATGTAAAAATGCAATAAAACACGTAATATTGAATTGACCCTTTATAAGATAGTTTCTTGTGTAAGGCAATTTTAGACGGAAAAAAATTGCTGTGATTACTTTTACTAAAAAATTACCGAAAAAAACCCGCGTTCATATAAAATAAAGTTCATCTTTTCATTTTTGGTCTCCTAATGTGGAATACTTGAATTATTTAATGTGGAATAGACAGTTTTTTTATTATATTAACTTATAGTATTCAGCTTCACAGAAGAAACATTAAAACGGAATATATGAACTTATTTCAATAAGGAAGATGAATGTTAACTCAAGATTGAAAATTGGTCTTCAATGTGGAATACTCTTCATTAGCTCCCTTCCTGGTATTTCACATTAGAGCACTGCCTAGTAATAATTAGGGGCCGTTAAATTGTTAAAACACAATTTTTAACAGATAAACTAAGTATACAGCATAATAATTCAATAATCTTAAAAGTAAAATTTTTAAGATTCTTCATTACCAATAGTAGTATAAAAATTGTCCTCGATGGACAGCGCTTTTCCTCATTTCCTGTAACTTTAGGGGATCCTGAAGGTTCTATCCTTGGCCCTACCATTTTAAACTTAAATTAAAAACCTCCTAGAAATTCTTACACCTAAGGTGGCATTGTTCTCTTATGATACTACCATTTATTTTTCTTGATAAGAAGTCAACACTCTCTGATTGCTTGAAGAAGGCATTTGAGCTTGAAAAGGAACTCAATTTTGCTACAGTATGGAACTCTCAGTGGATGGTGAACTTTAACTCATATAAAACTCAACTTTTTTAACTAATTGTTATTGCAACAATCTAAATCTTCCTATAATTATGAACGGTATGTATTATATGCAATTCGGAAAAAAAAAGATTTGCTTGGCAAAGATACTAAAATATACCTAAAGCGAAAACGTAATAACAAAGATTTTAACAATGTCCGATAATGCTAGTTTATATAATGGAAATTATATATTTGAGACACTTTATTAAGTTTGGAAAAGTTCGAATTCTTATTTATTAAGAACAGATTACAACGAGCCATCAAAAAGATCAAAAAATGTTTTAAATGGCCAACTACAGAGCAAATAATTAACCACATGGAAGATAAAGTTTTATCTCAAATTGCGCCACTATTTCCAATAAACCTAAAATCATTTTCACTGCATCTGCAAGCAACTTCGATAAAGCTTACATTATCTTGAATAGCATACTTTTTCGTAGAAAATTAGTAGAATATTTTCTGTTCAATTATATACTAGTTTTTATATAATGTTGTAAATTATTTATTATATATCTAAATATCATATATGCAAATATTATAGGCTGGGTAAATAAAAAAAAACGATTGCTTTTATTCAGCATTTTGAAAGTAAGTGCTCAGCTTTACGAAAATAAAAATTTGAGCGATTTTGCTCAAATTTTTATTTACACAACGCTCAAATTTTTATTTACACAAAGCAGTTATTTTATAAAACACTAGAGTAAAAGCAATTTCTTTTTTTTATTCACCCGGCCTAATAAAAATAACTAAAATTTAAATATTTTTATATTGATTTTCAATTTTTTGATTTTTTCAAATTGAGTTAGTTAAGATCACAGGTAAACTACTTTTTTTTTTCTGAAAATTCTAGATAAGAGGAATTTCATTAGTTTTTTTTTGTCTAGAGGGATAACGCCAAACGTTTGCAACTCCGGGTGAATCAACCTCAGCGACGCTACTGCTTTTATGAACATATTTCTAATTAATACTTGTTTAAAACTTTTTGGCTTCAGTTTTTATAGAGGTCTAAAGTTTAAATAACTTTTTTAAAAACGTTTTTTTGCATCTAACTTTTTGAGATGCCTATGTAACCACACGCAATTTTTTAAATGGAATATTAGACCCGCATTTATTATCTGGAGTAAAATCATCGAGTGGTTATTAGTGATTTCACTGGTTAACCGGATAGTCGGATATCCTGATTGCTTTTCGAATATAAAATATCGATATTCGAATAATATAATTTTTCCTAATATTTACAAATTTATACTAAAATACGAAAGATGATTCAAAAAAGAAATAAATTTAAAAATAAAAAAATAAATACTTAAACTTAAACTCTGACACAACTGCACAACTGCTGACAGCAGCTTTTGATTTTTGTTAAATTTTTACCGCAAGCCGCTGGCAGTAACTTTCGAGTGTGCTTCGCAAAAAAGGAATAATATTCTTTCTTGTAAATTTATTTTTATTCTAGACATATAATTTTTTTGTTCTTAAAGTTTAATTAATTCTCTACAAAAGTAATAACAAAGAGCAATATTGTGTGCAGAATCATCTGAAATTGCCTCATTCTCCAAATCTGGTTGCTGGGACATCTGGTGCGGGTTCAATACCTAGTGCTAACATGGGAAATAGCTTGATAACTGGTTACTTTAACACAACGACTGTGGTAATGAATCGAGAAAAAATAAAGAGTACCGCAATAAGTTGGCAATGATGTGCATTCAGGATCTGCGTCCCATTAACAGGATCTGCATCCCACAGTCTGCGCAACTGTCTAGACTGTTGCGCAGACTGTGGTAGAGGTTTTGAAACCATTTGCGGATCAGGTAACTTCCCGGAGTGGCCAGCGGTATGTTACATACTCAGCAATATATCCAGCATTATTCGGATTGCTAGATTTCTCGGATGAGGGGAATGACACGTGCGCTACTGTACAGCTAAAACAAAAGCTTGTTAGCGAAATAAACCAACGGTTTAGTTTGGTCGGCAATGACTTTCCTCGCTTTTTAGACATGGTTCCTGCCCTCCTGGATCCCCGATTCAAAAGCCTTCCATTTTTGATTGCCGAAGACAAATCCAGTTTAATCATGTATTCAAAAAAGTTGTACGCCACATTGCAGCCACAAGTTGCCAGCCCTTTACCAGTTTCTGCCAGCTATCCAAGCGAGAGAGCGTTTTCAACTGCAGGCAGTGACATAACAAAGAAAAGGTATCAACTAACGCCTGAACATGCAGAGATGCTGGTTTTTCTATACGATAATTCAGAGATGCGTTTGGGAAACTTGGTTGATGAAAATAATGATGAAGATGAAAAAATGCAAGTCAGTAACCACGTCGAACTGACGAATAACAATGACGATGATTGAACAATGTGTACATTATAAATGTATTACATTAATTTACGTTTTTTATGATCTTTTGTGCAACTTTGTAAAGTTTGACATTAACATTTTTGTTGACTTTTCATTCGTTATAAGCCAAAGTATTAAATTCATTAATTCCGAATAAGCCAAAGTATTAAAATAAAATTTGTTTGTTATATATTCTTATAACCATTTACAATTGAAATCTCGACCGAAACTTATCAAATTTTAACAATACAATTTTTAAGAAAAATTCTCCGGAATACTCTCGAACTTTAATTCGCTTAGTCGGCGTATTTTTTTAACCAATAGAATTTCTTTGTTTGTAGATTTGGAGGGTTTTTAGTGTTCGCGAATATTCTTTCCGCAACAAGATGTTTAGAAAACATTCTTGTTTAAGTATGTTTCCATATTTTTCCGCATATTTCCGTTTTTTAAATTACACGCTAAAAATTAACTTCATAATTTTAATTTTTAATTACCAAGTGCTTTTTCAAATAATCAAATAGTAGGGAATGCCTTTAAAGCATTCGCTAATATAGAAATATTTTTATATAAAAAAATTGTTTATATAAAATATAAAAATCAATATAACAACATTTGATTAGTAAATATTAAAGTTGTAAAGTTAATTTTTTAGCGTATATTTTAAAAATTAGTTGTTATGCGGGCAAATATGGAAACATACTTAAACTTGAATGTACTCAAAACATCAATGTCGCAACTAAATATTGTATGCGTGGTCAAGCCCAGTGTAATATATTATTTTCAGTTAATTTAAAAAAACAGTTTATTTATTATCAGGAGCGGATCCAGGCTGTAGCAAGTGTAGCAAATGCTTCAGTCAGTTTTTTTTTCTCTTTTTTTTTTTTTACATAAATTTTTTTTTTTCATTGCAGGAGAGAAAAATAATTTAAATAAGATATGCAGGTTACAAGTAATCAAAATGCGGCGCTTCAAAATTTATTCAAAACTGTATATGTATTTGAGCCAAGTTGACTATGTTACGGAAATATTTCATTTGGAAAAATGAAATGCTTCACTAAAAAACCCATGTTTTTAACGGGTTTTGTCTCACATGCCCATAATTTTTTAAAAGGATGTTAAACATTTCGTGGCGTATCAACTTAAATTGAACTGGGAATTAAAGAAAATGGCAAATCGACTGTAGCTACTGTAGCAAAAGTCAATTTGTCATATTTTGAAACAACTCTATACATACCCCCGATAATTTTTTATATATTGAGCCTATTTAGCTGCAATCTTTTTATTAACAAGGAGGTCTTATGTAGTGACTAAAAGTCATCAAGCGAGAACCTATAGCAAAAAAAAAATTGTGTAGCAAAGAAAAAATTCTATTAAATATCCACTCTCCGTTAATAACACTTTTTTTAATAAAGTGGGTAGGAAACATTAAATGGAGAGGTTTTATAATTATAAAGACTAAATTAAATAGCATCGTCTGTTGGTTTATTTATTTAGCCTATTATGAAAGTGGTGAAATTTGTTTATGTTTATGAAAAATGGTGAAATGTGTTTATGGTAGTGTCACAGTCATTGGCATGACTCAATTATTGGCACTTTTCATTTTTTTCAAAAAATTATATAGCTATTTCTAGTTTAAAAGTAAAAAATCATCACCGTATAAACAGAGTAACCTATGAACTACTGTTTGAGCAAAAATTTTTTGCTGGTTGTCAATTTTTTTATAAAATTTTAAGCAGGTTTAAGCAGTCTAGTGTGTAGGCCTGGACCAGCACATACTTTGCCACTATTTATAGAAGATGCATGTGAGAAGTAGCTTATTGAAATGTCAAGAAGAGGATTTCCTCTAAAAATAAATGACTTACAATTAATAATTGCAGAAATATTACATGAAAGCTCGCACCCTGCTGTATTTAAAAATGGAATTCTTTCTAAAACTTGGGCATACAGATATATAAAAAGGCACCCTAACTTGAAATCTAAAACATCAGAGCATCACTCTTTAGGTCGGTCCAGTGTCACCAGGGAAAACTTTCCTTTATTATTTAAAAGAGTTATTTAAATGTCGGTAGAGGAAAAAATACTAAAAGTTCCATTTCCAATAAATCTATAAATAAAAGAAAGAAACGTCTAGTGTATGCTCTATCTACACAATTGTATAAACAAACACTAACAAATAATCAATAGAAGATGAAAATTGGATATGTAATTTTGGCAACGCAAACTATGATGAAGAAATAAGATCAAAGTTGCGGGTGAACTGTGATACATGTGATTGTGCTGTGCACAATCACATGTATTACAGTTCACCCATAATGTGTGTATATTTGAGGAACACAAAAAGCTGGCAAACATAAAAAAACTTATTAAAAGAGAGAACTTTCCTCTTGCGAGCTTAGAATGCACTTAAATAAATAACTTTATTTCTTTAAATTCTCTTTAATGTTGTGGTTTTTATTGATAAAACACTTTTATTATATATATGTATTTAATATACGATATATTTATTAGTTCTTGTACAAACAAAAACAAAAATTTAAAACGAAAAAAAATAATCGATGTTTAGGTTCTCTAGATCTGGATTCAAATATATTTGATATTTGGCATCTATAGATGCCAATAATTGAGTCGCGCGTGCCAATAATTGAGTCAAAGTGCCAATAACTTGGGACAACGAATCAACTTACCTATAATGTGAATATAAACTAAATTTTTTGCGCAAATTAAAAATTAAATGCGTCAGGTCATTTACAAGATATTTATCTAATATTGTGCCAAATTTAAAAAAGTTTCATTCACTGGTACGATTTTTGTACAGAAATTAGTATCAAAAATAACGTTAAGGTGCCAATAACTGTGACACTACCTTATTGCTTTTCTACGAGTTATTTATCATTGAAGAAGTCAAACGATTTAAAAACGTTTTAAAAAATTTATAGATTTCCCAGAGACAAAGAGAAGAAAACACGTTGGATAGAATGTTTACCTAATGCGAGTTTTATACGTCTAGCAACACTTTATTATATGATCTGATTGATATCAAAACTTCAAAAAGGTTAAACTAAAATAACATTTTGCACAACTTTCTTCTCAGTTAGATTTTTAGTTTATTCTAAAATTGCAAGGAACCTTCTATACTTTTTTTTAATTTGGAAATTTCTACTAGGAAATTACTACTGTTATTCTCTGTAACAAGGTGTATGTTACAAAAATGTTATTGTATCAGGAAGTTGTTGTGTTTGGAAAACCAATGATATAAATTCTCTTTCAAAAATGATTTTAATATAGATATAAATCAATGTAATAAACATCTTTCCATGTTATTGACGCATTTCCGATCAAGATGGAAAGACGAGTATTTAAAGAATCTGCACGAATATCATAAATCTTCCAAAGTTAAAGGCTCAGCTCTAATTAAAAATTATGTTTTATTAGACGATTCCCATAGGAATTGTCTAATAAAACTGTATCAAAGGAGCTTTCTACAACTTTTTTTTTTAACTTCTACTTGGAACTATTGTTCCCTGTGACAAGGACCTTGTCACAGGGAACAATAGTTCCAAGTAGAAGTTACAGGGAACAATTTGTGCAGATTCTTTAAACACCTTGTCAAGGTGTATGTTACAAAAATGTTATTGTATCAGGAAGTTGCTGTTTTGGGAAAACCATTGATATAAATTCTCTTTCAAAAAGTATTTTAGATGTTATGATAACTGGTAATACAAGTTATATGTTTGATGGTCCTAAATTTCTTTTGAAAATGTTGTGAAAACCTGTAAACATATAAATTCCTAATTTTTATGTGATCAAATTCATTTAGCTTTAAAATCAGTAAGAAAGTCAAATAGCAAAGCAAAGGCAATTAAATGTGATAAAAATCTCACTTTAACAGTTAATGAAAAACCTTGGTTAACTACAGATAGAACTCTTTTGTTGTTTGACTTTAGTCCACGTTATCAAAAACATACATAATAGTGGACTCAAAAAGCAAAACCTTTTTTTTCTGATAATACTTACAATGTCCTTCTTAATCAACCTAAAACTTCTACTATCTCAAGCGTTAACAAGACTGGTGATTTTATTAAACTTGCTTTCACATAATGGAAAACTTTTAATCTAAAAAGTGCGGGCATATATTTTAGGTTCAATAATGATCAAAAAGCTTCCTCAGAGATGTAAATGATAAACAAAGAATGTTTGTTTCGGATTTTGGCAATACAGCATTATGCATGAAAAAAATCAGAAAAAAGGCATAAAATATCAACGCATGTCACAAGGCATTTTGCAAATTATTCATGTGAAGAAATTATCTAGCTGATTAAAACGCTATTAAGAGAAACACTTTTGTTATAAATATGTTATGTCAGGAAAATTTGTTACAGAACTACTTGAAACAGATTTTAGAAATTTAAGAAAAGTATTGTTAGACATATTTTTTAAGTGTTCTTTGAAACCAAAGAAGTCTTTTGTTTACATTAACATATATTTTGAAATTATGATTTGCTTAACGAATATGAAATTTTGTCAATATATTGCTTTATTATTTTAAACTTTAGTAAATATCTAAAATCATTTGAAATAGGTGGATTAAAATGTCCTTTTGACAATACTGTTCAATGGCTTTTCTTCAATTTGACTGAAAATAAAATTTGTTTGACCTCCATATTCAATACTTTTATGCTTTAATGGAGTAATTAATTGAAAATTGAGTGTTATCGTCACAATATACTTTCCTATATTCATTTATAAAAAATTGAAAGCTTTCTTCACCCTAATCAAACAAAGAACTATGTTGTTTTAAACAAAGAACGACCATATTAAGTTTGTCTTGTTAGGTTGACATTTATTCATTGACACTTGTTTTTATTATTTGCTGACATTTGTTGATTGCATTGTTGTTAATTGTAATATGCCTGGAGTTTGCTATATTTGGATTTTAAAAGCATTCCTTATTTGTTTATATATATATATATATATATATATATATATATATATATATATATATATATATATATATATATACATATATATATATATATATATATATATATATATATATATATATATATATATATATATATATATATATATATATATATATATATTTATTTGTTTATATATACATATATTTTAAAAGCATTCCTTATTTGTTTATAGCAATATATTTTTATTGAAACGTTTATTTACTATTTTTTATTTGATTTGAAACCTGTTTCTTTTTTTCATTATTTGACAAAAAGTTTATTTTAATGAAGTAATGAAGTTTATTATTATAAATATGAAAATATTTATAAATTGCTTTTTTAAATTTATATAAATCGGTAAAGTGCCTATTTTAATTTTCAGATATTTTATAAGGTAAGCCATTAAATAAAGCATGTGTTTTAAAACAAATTTTAATTTAATAAAAAAATTGAATCTTAAACAATTTTAGACTAAATTTGTCGTTTACATTTTCAAATATCAACCTCCGATTTTTTTGCAGACTAAAACATTTTAACAACCACAAATATTTTGTTGATTTAAATATATAAATAAATTTATATGAAAATGTTTTGTGTATTATTTGGCATTGACTGGCAATAGGAATACCAAGAACTAAATTTAAATACATCGACTGAGGATAAGGGTTCGGTCATGGTTCATCAGGGTTCAGTCATGATTAAAAGTCATAAAAAACAAGTAAACTATCATTTCGTTAAAAAATATTCAGTTTAACTCGATAGTTTTAACGTCGCGTAAATCAGGTAACGTTCTTCCGCTCTAAACGGACGAAAGAAGAAAGCAGTGGTAGGGGACCTTATGTATCACTATAAGTCACTGTACATCCAAGGCTGGCGCAAATGGTGTGTGATTCCCTCCCCCCACTCCCTATCAATGAATTTTATTTCATTATGTCTGAAAATTAAGCTCTTTTAAACCAGCAAATTGGTAATATGTAGATCATATATTACAGTCGGTAAACTTGGACTTTTCGTACTGTCGGCAAATGTGAAAATCGAGGACCTTTTTTTTTTTTTAAACCAAAAAAAATTTATGGCATTTTTGCTACAGTCAATAAAAATCATGGATCCGCCCCGGATTATACATTATGATTAACAACAAAGTATATAATAAAATAATTACATTATCATAATACATACAATGCATGTGTACACTATTACCAAAAAATAAGGACTTCATTCAAAAACGGATATTCGGTTAACCGTTTTTCCAAACGAATGTTTTTTTTTTTTTTTTTTTGTTATCCACCTCCCCAAGGCCGAGAGTTATAGAGTTGAGAGAGAGTGGTTATCTCTCTCTCAACTCTATAACTCCGAAACACGAACCGTGAGGAACAAGGCCGCTGCGCGGAGAAACAAGTTAAATAACCGGTGAAATCACAAGTGGTTATGTTGGTTTCAATAGTTACGGCTTCTTAAGTCTCGTACTTTTTCACAAATATTGTATTTTTAGGCTATGATTTCAATATAACGAACAAATTTTTTTGTTCTGTAATTTTTATTTCCTAGTTAAACTTGTGGCTGGCTGTAATAAATAAGTTGACCAAACTAATTAAAATAGTTAATGTTCCAGTTACAGCTTTTTAAAAAAATGACATAATGCAAAAATAAGCAAACCGAATAATTAGACCGATTTTTTAAATACCGCCATAGTCAAACGACAAATATTTAAACTAAAATATTTTGTACTTGTCATTGGATCTATCATACAAAACAAATATATAAAAAAGACTGGAATAGGTGACATTCTTTATTTATTTATTTTTCTTTAAAATTGTCTGATTCTAACAGACTCTATACTCAATATTTATATTCTAACAATACGTTCCCTTTCGAAAAAACATGAATTAAAAAATACAACCTAGAAAAAAATATGAATTTTGAGTGAAAATATTTTATTTTACTGACTTGAATTATTATACTTTATGTTTAACATAAGTTACAAACACGAATATTAGAAAGTATGGTAAGTTAAAAGATTTCCTCGTTCAGCAAAACAAACAAATGCAAACGTTTTTAACAACATCTCGTACATCCTTAAAAATGGTAGTAGTGTAGTGGTAGAGCGCTCACATTGTAATTGAGAAGTTCCAAGTTCAATCACCACTGCCACCCTTGTAGTACCGCGCTAAATTTGTTTCTCAGCGCAGAAGTCTTGTTCGCCAAAGCTCGTGTTTCAGAGTCAAAGAGTTGAGAAAAGGTTGAAACCTTTATATAGTAGCCTCCTCGACAATGGTGGCCTTCCTTGCATCGGGGAGACGAATAACATAAAAATATTCAAAGATTTTGATATTATTTAACCTTTTAACAGCAAAAAATATATTTTAAGAGGAGCTATTTTGACCAAATAAAACAACAGCAATAGCGACAAGATATTTATTGTTCTCAAAATTTACAATCATCTAGTTACAATAATATATTAATAAAAATAAGAAGAAGCACAAGAAGAAGAACAAGAAGAAGAACAAAAAGAAGAACAAGAAGAAGAACAAGAAGAAGAACAAGAAGAAGAACAAGAAGAAGAACAAGAAGAAGAACAAGAAGAAGAACAAGAGCAAGAACAAGAAGAAGAACAAGAAGAAGAACAAAATTAGGAACAAGATGAAGAACAAGAAGAAGAACAAAATTAGGAACAAGATGAAGAACAAGAAGAAGATCAAAAAGAAGAACAAGAGCAAGAAGAAGAACAAGAAGAAGAACAAGATGAAGAATAAGAAGAAGAACAAGAACAAGAGCAAGAACAAGAAGAAGAACAAGAAGAAGAACAAGAAGAAGAACAAGAAGAAGAACAAGATGAAGAACAAGAAGAAGAACAAGATGAATAATAAGAAAAAGAACAAGAACAAGACGAAGAACAAGAAGAAGAATATTTATAATATTATAAATAATAAAACCAAAATATTATTATTAAGAATAAATATTTTTAATGATTGACAAGGAAGGAGTAACTTATGCAAAAACCTGATCAAAGGAGTGAGACCAAATAATTATGTAAAAATTATCAATTTAAAAATTAATAATAACAATAATTACTTTATTCATTAATAGAGCAAAAGTAACAGCAAAATTATTAGTATTTGTTACAATTATAACAATAATAGTAATAATAAAAATATCAGTAATGAAAAAAAAGTAATAAGACAAAAACAATAAAGTTTCTATAAAAACAGAAGAAAAAGTAAAATAAGAAAAATAAAAAAAATTACTAATAATAAGAATATTAAAATAAATTTTTTTTTTGGATTTGTTTAAACTTATTTTGTTTTGAATAAAAAAATGAAGATAAATTAATTTTAAGTTTTAATTTTCAAACTCATTCACAATGCACACAAGACAATTCCATTCAGTGATGCACTGATGTGTAATTGAATAATTACCACACCTTAAATTTATTTAGGGAGGTACATTTAGTTTTCCATTATTGATGCTTCTAGTTAAATGTGAATGTATAAATCGAGTTTCAGTGAAGAAGGTTGGAAAAGAGGAAGGTAAATTTTTATTAAAGGAGTTAAAAACACAAAAGAAGATTAGCAAATCTTATTAGTGCTATTATAGTTTATTAAAATTACAGTTGCCAATTTGTCCCCAAACCTGACAACAGTAGTTGAGATGAGACTGAAAAATTGCAAAATTCAGATTCTTAAGGGTAGTTTTATCAACATAATGGCAAATTATTGAAAGCATGCCATTAGCTTCATCAAGTTTTTTACGGAGTGCATCTATATGAGAATTCCATGAAAGGTTCGAATCTTTAAAAATACCAAGATGTTTAAGAAGCTATGTTGGATATAAATGTCTATTATTAATTTTAATTTCAGTTATATCATTGTTGTATAAAATTTTTTGTCTCGGAAATGAAAAAAATATTGGTTCAGTTTTTTACAAGCTCAGAGAAATTAAGTTTGCATTTAGCCAATGAACTAAACCTTTTTGATCTAAGTTTATATTCTTACACAAGGAATGATGAGACTTATTAATATGCAAGATGTTAATATCATCAGCAAACAAATGGACTGATGAGAATTGGACAGAGTTATTTAAATCATTAATATAAATCAAAAACAGTATAGGGCCAAGAATAAAACCCGGGGGAACACCACAAACTATGTGTTTGTTATTTGATTTGTAACCATTAATGCTAACAAACTTCTTCCGATTTGAAAGGTAAGATTGAAACCAATTAAAAGCAAGCTTGACGATTAGGCAAATCAATGCCTTCTTCTTGCTCCGGCCATAAACTTAATTGTAAAATTAGGGAAACTGTTAAATTTATTAAACGGCAAAGTAAATGTTAAAAAAAAAAAAAAAACTCCTCGGATTCCGTAATGTTCAAGTTTAGAAATAAAAATGATATGATTAACAGTATTATGATATGATTAACAGCTTTTAGTATGTCGATAAAAACACCACCAACGAAATGACCAGTATCCAGTGCCTATTTTATTTTTTCGGCTATACTTATCAAAGCGTGGCTAGTAGAGTGTTTTGATCGAAATCCAAACTGAAAATCATTTAAACAGTTAAAAGAACTCAAAAATAAGTATAATCTAGAATACATTAGTTTTTCAAGGAGCTTGCTAATGTTAGATAGAATTGAAATCGGTCTATAGTTAGTACATGAGAGTTTTGAGCAATTTTTATATACTGGAATGACATATGATAATTTCAAAATGTCAGGAAAAGTTCCATTTAAGAAGGGATATTAAATAGCTTGAAGAGAATATAAGAAAATTCAGAATTAAAATCAATAAGAATGTTTGTGGGGATGCTGTTAGAACCTATTGATTTTCTAGGTTTTAATTTAGATATATTTTAGGTTTTAATTTAGATGAGATTTCAGAATGGTTTGTTGGAGATATCATACTATAAAGACTTGGATGTTTAAGATTTTATAGCTAATGTAAGATGAGTGAATTTTAGAATTAAGTTTATAAGCTACATTTGTAAAAAATTGTTAAATTCTTTGCAGATTCGAGTTGGTTTAGTTATGTATGTTTTGTTAACTTGTAAGTAATTTGGAGGTACATTATTGACATTTTTGACATATATTAGCCTTTTTATGCCTTTCCAGGTTTCAAGATAATTTTTTACAGTTTCTGAAAGGAATTTTTTGAAATGTATTTTTTACTCAGTTTTATTAGATTAACTGACCATTGATCAGGCGCCTGACCTTCGAAACTTTCAGATGACAAATAATGGTCCTGATGAGAATTTCATCTTGACTCTACATAATTGGATAATAAAACACCTATATTTGGATCATCTACCACTCAATAAACTGATGCTTGTCATTCTAAGATTTATACTAATATTTCTAGAATTTATATTGGTTGGTTTATGTCCACAGGGTTATACTTTATCCAGATTTTGTCATTAAAAAATTACTCTAACACCTATTTAACACAATAAATGTGTGAAATAACCATTGTAATGTAAATAATACATATAAGTAATTTATAGATGCTTTTGAATATATATGTTTGCCCATGGGTATGATGTGAGGGGGATCCTTCCAACGGCTATACATATAAAATTTATTTACAAATAAAATTACTAATTTCTGCCTCATTTTTGAAATGTATGTATATATGTGTACATATTTATATGTGTATATGTATATATATATGTGTGTGTGTGTGTGTATATATTTGTATGCTCTTAGTGGGTATATGTGTATATAACAAGTATACACTACCACTTCCCAGTACTACTAAAGTTTTACATAACGTGTTCAGTACTACATAATGTGTTTATACATATCAAGTTATACATAATATCCAGTGTTACTATAGTTATACATGACATTTAATACATAACTACTGTCAAGTACACTTAAAGTGCTACATCTAATATTTTTTCAATAGTCACTGCATCTTTTTACTATATATATTTATCATAGCAATAACGCAAGCCACATCACAATAACTATTTATAAAATGAATCATTCCACTCCAAATATTATTACTTCTATTGGTCAGTCAGATCAAACACTAACAATTTAGCTAACCATAAATATTACGGTTACTGACTTCCTATGTCTCCATAAATGTTTTAAAACTTTTTTATTATATACAAATCACTCAACCCCCTCCCCCCCCCCCCCCTCTTTTTTACTTTTACTAACTGATAACTAATTAATAAACGAGTAATTCTACTTAAGCTCTGTTACAAACACCATCTGACATCTACTTAAAAAACGAATAATTCTACTCCAACTCTGCTACATACATCCATACGCATCCCTTTATAATAGATACACGTGTAAGTAATAACACTTAAATTATAACTTAAATTATATTTAACTATAAATACATGTTATTGTTAATGTATTATTTTCGCACTGTTAAACAACCAGAATAATGCTGATTAAGAGTAATTAAGCTAATAAAGAATAAAAAACACAAGTTTATATTATTACTAGATACTACATTACTTATTTTTGATAACTAGTTACTAACGACTAATATTATTTTGATACTAAAAACTCACACTAAAGACACAAGTCACTATTAATATAAGTAAACACAAAATACATACAGTTTGTATAACTGACTAGGGGCTACCTACTAACTGTTTTAGAAAACGAATAATTATACTCCATTTCGGATACTCCTGGTTACATTGCAGTCACTAGACATATATACAATTATTCTTGTCACTTATACAAATACAAAACATAGTTCTGTACCACATACACTAAACTGGTAGGCTACAAAACTCTATAGGATTTTAGATTATTAGTTGTATAATATGTATACAGACTAATTGTTGTAAAATATATATACAAGTTTCTGTTGCTATATTAATATAATCCTATTAAATTTTTTAGATTATCGAGTTGTAATAGTTTGTTATTTTTAAAATTCATGTTATTGGACTTCTAGTACTCATGTCTAGCTGACGTTATAGCAATTTAAATGACTTTTAACTATTTTTGTACTGATAACTCATACTATCAATACAGGCTACTACAACAGACACACACACTGCATTGAATATTTTTATGACATACACAGCTATAAGGACTCAAAACAGTTTACAACTCTCACTAACCCATGTTATACTGCGACTAAGCACTGCACTTATCGACACTCATGTCATAAGATTACTCACAATTGTATGCAAGTTATACTGAGCCCCACCCAGAGTGGAACTTCTTTTGGGATACCAGTTTCGGGCGAAAGTTGGAGGTCTTCCTGTCTTCATACTGCACCAAAAGGCGCGAATCCATACTGTACTCGAGACGTCTATGACACACTTATGTCGATAATGTTTGTGTATCACCGTAATAATACAGACCACATGATAACTACTTATAAAACGAATAATTCTGCTCAATCACTGTTACTTTCTATACATCACACTTACGTTTGACACTAACAACAGTTAATGACTCTACTTATCTTAACTACTGTTTATTGTTCTTGTTTATTTTTACAGCATTTTACTTAGATCAGTTTTTTAGTATTTTTCTACTTTGAGGCTCTTTGTTTTCCACTGAACATCTGTCCTTTTGTTCTTTTATCTCACTCTGCTAAACTCTTTTTTAACTTATAATTCATCTCTAAGGCGTTTACTGCTCGGTGCAGGTTCACTAAAATGCATAAAATTACATTTACAAAAAGTATTTTTTATTCAGTTTTATTAGATTAATTATGGTATATTTATAGCATTCATAGATAGTTTTTAGTTTAAGTATATTCGTTGGATCTTTTATCCATAACATTTTCCCTTGATTAAGATTTCGAATTTGAATTGATTTTATTATTCCTTTAGTAATCCATGGCTTGAATTGACGATTGTAGCCATTTATACTAATTTTTTTGAGTGGCTCATGACAATCTAACAACTATATTCTTTGAGAAATAAATGCTTCAAAACTAGAGTTAACATTGTTTTTATTGGTAATGTAATTCCAATCAGCTTTTAATAATTCAGATTTAAATGATTCTTTATTATAATTTTTAAAGTTCCTGCGGTATGAATTATGATTGCGTGGTACAAATAATTTGTTGAAATTAGGACAAATAAGAAATTAAGGTAGGTGATCAAAAATTGAATTTGCAAGATTTCCTGAAATAATTTTTTTAGTGGTTACATTTGAAAAGATATTGTCAATGGTTGTTGCAGAATGGTCAGTAACTCTCGTTGGTAGCGTAATAAATCGGCGAATATTATAAGAAGTAAGTTTAAAAACTCAGAAGTTGCAAAGTCAGAGTTTGACTGAATCAGATCCATGTTAAAATTGCCAAGTAAAAAGACAGATTCATTTTTAGTAGATATTTTTTGGAGAAGGACAGATATTTTATTATTGAAGTTGTTTACATCCATGCTAGGGTGTCTATGTATGCAACCAACAATAACATTTGATTTTTCGGGAAAAATTATTTCAACAAAAGTAGGTTCTAAATAGTTTAGTGAGTATATGATCATCTCTTTTTTCATAAATTAGTTTTTTTTGATAAATATAATAAGGTTCTACCACAAGAAGATTCAGTTGGTGTGTGCTCAAAATTATAATTTTGAATAATAATTGGATTTGAGGAAGGAGATTCTTTTTTTAATCTTGTTTCTGTAATTCCAATAATACTAATTTTAAAACTAATTATATATTTAATATGTTCAGATCTTCAAAGTTGTAACAATTTTATTTGAAGAGAAGAGTAGTTCATTTCATTTCCTAATTAAATTCATTATCATATACATCAGTCAATGGAAAGACACCTTTGGCACAATTTACACACAGCCATGTTGATCGTTTTGAATGTTTTAAACTGTACCTTTAATCATAAAGCCTGCTACATTTTGAATGAATCCAAGGCAAAAATATATCACATTGAGTTGTACGACAATTTATACTAACTTTTTTTGTATATGCAGTCAATACTCCCCAAAAATTCGCAGAACAATTTGGAATACTTTTGTTCGGAATCTGGTAAAATAAAGATTTTACTTTTCAATTTTTTGAACAAATGAACGACTAAATTTTTAAAGAAAAAACGACTAAGAAAAGAAAGCAAAAACAAACATGAAAAGTTTGAAAAACAAAAGGAGAAAAAAAGTATTGGAAAAAGTGATAATAATTTTTAAATTTTAAGCTCTTAAAAAAAAAAAAAGATAACTAAAGAGCAACTTTTTTTAGACTTTTTTAAATAACCCGTTATTTATTAAATTTGTCTGTTTTTAATTTCATATTTAGTTTATTTTCAAAATTAAGGTTATTTAATGTAAATTAATTATCTTATTTTTTATATGTTTAATTTTTGTTTAATAGTAAATTTTTGCTGACAAAAAAAAAAAAGTCCTCGTTTTTTGAAATTTGCCGACTGACATTTTTAAAGGGTCTACATTTGCCGACTAAATGAACGAAAAATTCATTGATAATGGAGGGCTAACCCACCACACGCACCCCTCCCTTTGCGCCGGCCTTGCTTATATAGTTTTCATTTAGAATATAAATATTATAAATATTGATTAATCATTGTCAGTTTCTTTACAATAATTGTTTTTTTTAATCTCATAGGAGGTTGTTACTTTGTGTCAGTTTTTAACTGTTTGTAACTTTTCCTAACTGTGTATATAATATTCAGTATTTGTTTAAAATCCGTTAATTATTTATTTTTATTATAATATATTATTTTTATTATCGGTGTGGATAATTTTCCATTATTATTCTTTGTACCATTATTATTGCTGTTATTATTATTTGTGTCATTATTATTATTTAATACCATTTTCATCAGATTTTTATTTTTAATTACTTTCAAACTGATTGTAAACATCCTTGATTGTTAGACCTTAATCAGAAATATATGATTGATTGATTATACTCAAAGACATGTCACAGCAAAGAATTAGCGAAACCTGTTTCAAAAAAGAATGAAATTGAAATGAAAAAACCTGTTTCGCGTTGCTAAAGAATGAATTACAAACTGTGTGTTATACAACTAATACGATTAACGTAAACTACTTGATACCAAAATCGAATAATGTTTTCGGTTTTTAAATTCAGTTTTATTGATGGCATATGGTACCGGTTAGATATATTCTAAAATTCAATATCGTGAAGATACTCAACCGCTAGCCTTGCATATGTCAGGCTAATACTAAATGCCATTACTAAGTCGTTGTGTTTGGTGTTGTTGGTAAAATACCAGAGATTCCACTCGAAAAAACTACTTTCTAAAATCCCGGTAATGGAAAATGATTCGTAATTAAATGCACTGCTTATGCCACAAACTAATATAAAAATTAAATAAAAATAAAAAAATATATGATAATATAATCGAAAAACATGTAAATATGAAAAGATCAGGGGCAAAAATGAAATTAACAAGTTTGTTGGCGCTGTCTCTACTTAAGCCAGCGTTTAAACCGTGCAGGAGTGTATTTTTAATAAGAGTTTAAATTAAATCTAATTTATATAATTTTAACAAAAAATAATAGTTATACTTTCCCTGGTTACCGTTTTATGACCACATAAAAAGTTAATTGAAGAGTTTAGGAGGGATCTTGGAAAATTTTAAACAATTCTTGTTGGACAAAAAAGTAAAATTAATGAATTGAAATTATATTTTAAATCGGCGGTATAGTAGAAACAAGCTATTTTTTGTGAAGCAGAAAAAGAATCATTTGTCGCAAAAATTTTATTATTGGCAATATCAACACTGTATTAAAAATAAATAATAATAACATAAAAACAAAATCGTACAATTTATAAAGTACTAAAATAAAATTTAAAAAAATGCATTTCAAAATCAAAAAATTATTTAAAAACTATTAAAAACAGGTAATTTATGAAAATAGGCAAATTTTATACATGGTATCGACAAGATTATTACTACAAACACAAAACTGTGAATGAAAAGTATTCATTTATTAAAATGCAGAACTTTAACGTAGACTGTCAACCAGTTTTAAAAAACAAAGGTTCCGTAAATAGATTTACGAAAGCTTTGATAAACGCAATGGTTT
This sequence comes from Hydra vulgaris, assembly GCF_038396675.1. Classification (NCBI taxonomy): domain Eukaryota; kingdom Metazoa; phylum Cnidaria; class Hydrozoa; order Anthoathecata; family Hydridae; genus Hydra; species Hydra vulgaris. The sequence continues at coordinate 16,584,124 of NC_088932.1, read as the reverse complement.
ATCGCATCTTGGTGGGAGAGGTGGTGTTTCAGGACCTGGTGATGCAACATAAGGTACATTTTCATTTTCTATTGAAAGAAAAAATAATAATAAAAAAAAACCAACATATTGTTAAAACTAAATCTGATATGCAAAAAAAACACACACTTTAAACACTTAAAAAAATAAGAATAAAGGACTCGCATAATAATCATATGAATTAAAAAAAGTAATAACAAAATTGGTCAAGTTAAATATGTAATAGTTTAGTTAAAGTTTCACTACGATCTGATGAGTGGTTTAAAAGAAAATGCCTGAACAAATTGAAGTTCAAAAAATTACTGCGCCGAAACAAATCGATGTTAGAAAAGTTAAGCCAAATTAAATTGGGGTTCAGAAAATTATCGTGCACAAATATAACAAAAAACTTCACTTAGATCAATTGCAAAAAGAAATAAAATGGCCTTGTTTAACTATCTTGACTGTTTATAATTGATACAAGAAAAAGTGAACATCGACAGAATGCCCGGAATATATATACCTTGACGGTATATATATATACTTTATAGGGTATATATATACCTTGAAGGTTTGATTAAACTCAATAACACCTCCTTGACTAATTGCTAGCTATACTAGAATTTTGAGTGCAAATGGTTTTTGCTTGTATTAAAATACTTTTAAATCAATATTTTTAATATAAGTTTCAGTAATTTTTCTTTTTAAACTTTGAAAAAACTTGAATTAAGCTCTCTTTTACGTTTTTCTCATGTTTGAACAGTTTTGAAAGTTTAAATTAAGTCCATAAATCAATAAAAATATTTTCATACACATATTAATTTTTTTTTTGATTAAATCCTTTTTTTTATATTAAGTATAATTAGTTAACCAAATAAAACTTATTATTTCTGTTTTTTTTTTTTTTTTTAATTTGTATTTAATATTATTTTATTCTTATTTTTTATTGTTTTAAACTTTTGCAATTACAGTTTAAATAAAAATTTAAATATACATTTATATACACAACAAGAATCATAAAAATATAAAAAAAAGTACTTGGAGAGTCAATCTTTCCACTAATTCCACTCAAATAAAAGTGTTCAACAGAGAATGGATCACTTTGCGCAGATAAACTAGAAACTAGAGCTGGAGGAAAACGTATCACAGTATCTAAAATGTTGACATACTTACTACCTGAGTTATAATTGGTTGATAAATTTAATGAATTTGGTTTCCCTGCTTTATTGACTACTGATTTTCTAGGAGGTGGAAGGTCTAAAATAAATATTAAATCAGACAAAAAAAAACAAAAAAAAAACACTATAACAATAAGCTCATGTACAGCTAAATCTTTTAGATAATAAGAATAACAGTATATATATATATTTATATATATAAATAAATAAAGTTTAACTTGACAATGGAGCTCTCCATTGTCTCCAAATATATATATATATATATATATATATATATATATATACACATATATATATATATATATATATATACCTGTTACACCTGTCAAAGCATGTATATATATATATATATATATATATATGTATGTATGTATGTATGTGTGTTTCTATATATATATATATATATATATATATATATATGTATATATATATTTATATGTATATATATATATATATATATATATATATATATATATATATATATATATATATATATATATATATATACACACACACACATACATACATACATACATACATACATACATACATACATACATACATACATACATAATTAGTTATGGCCAAAAAGATCTAACTACTCATAAATATTATAAGCTTGCTTATTAATGAAAAATATGCTGGCAACACTCTTACTAATCACAAGTTGTGTGAGGAAATGTTTAAACCAATAGTTGCATTGCTATTAAATAATATGAAAATATCTTATATGCACTATATATAGTGACCATACATCCTGGTTTTCCAGGATTGTTCTGATTTTAGGTAAGTTGTTCAGGCATCCTGAAACAGGTCATTAAGACATTTTTTTAACTGTTCCAGTTTTGAAACAAATTTTTTTTTTTTTTTAAAAAAATGAGTTTTTAATTTTTATTTACTAACACATTAATTACTGTATTGGCCAGAGTTAATTTACACAAAGCTTCTGTTGAACCAGATGTAAAAAAAAATTAATCTGTAAACAAACTAGGTTATAATAAAAAATATGATTGAACCATGTGGTTCATAACAATTTATTAACATTATATAATGTATATAAAATATGTTTCAAGACTGTTTCTTTGGTATTCCTTGGCTATATATGTATCAGGGCACTAGAATTTCAATCTGATTAATAAATAAAGCTTTTTTTTTTAACTATTGCATGTTTTTAAAAAAATGTCCTCATTTTTATCAGGATTTTTAAAAAAATGTATTTTGGGCCCAGTATAGTCTCCTTTTCAGGATTTAAAAATAAAAGTATTTTGGGCCCTTGGAGATCACTGATCAACCAATTTAGATAATATCTGGTGGACATGGAAAAATCCAGTCAACTTTAAATTGAGATTTCTCTAAAACCACAAATGATTTTTATTTCTTTTATTTTTTAAATTAAACGTTACTTCCAGATTTTTCACAATTTCCTGGTTAACAATTTTACTATGAGATAAACTTGATCAATTTTAATATACTCGACAAGAAAAATTTGCATCCGAGTTCCTTGTGTGGCAAGCAGTTTGCATCTGTGCTATGCAGTCCTCTTGTTTTGTCACTAAGAAGACCTTGACTGCCGATTTCTACATCAAAGAATGTCTCTTAAAAAAGACTTTTACCATTTACGAAAAAACACAAATACCGATATCTCGTTTGGCGAGATCTTAGTGCTTTTCACTTATTATAAAATAGTTCTACAGTGGTGCAAAGATAATAATGTGAAAATTGTTTCTAAAGATGCGAATCCTCCAAATTGTCCTTAAGAGTGCAAGATTGAAGATTTTTGGGCAATAGTTTAGGAGTTCCTTAAAAGACAGGTGGAGTATCAAAACATAAAATAGGACTTCCAAAAAAAGTGGATTAATGCCACCAATAAGGTGAAAAAAGAAAAAATCTGCAAAATGATGGCATCAACCAGCTATAAAATTCGATCTCTTGCCAAACAGCCCATCAAACCCTATAAATTTAAGTTGAAATTCTTATTGATGTAGACACATTTAATAAAAAAAAGTTGAAACAAAAAGCACTTATGGTTTTAGAGAAATCTCAATTTAAAGTTGATTTTTCCGTGTCCAACAAGTTAAATTAACCTTTGCTGGATTTTTCCACTTTTTTATCATTCCTATTTCTGTGTCCCGGTTTTTTCCTTTTAAAATATGGCTAATACATAAAAAATATAATATAAACATAAAAATTTTATTTGATTTAAATAATTTAATCATTGTTATTTTTATTTAAAATTAAAATTAAAAAATTAAAAATTATTAAAAAAAGTCATTAAAAAAAAGCTCAAAGAAAATACAACTAATTCTCTTGCTTTACCAATAAAAACTAAATGTAGAAGTTCCTAAACAAAACCCAAGTATGCTAGCAAATATCAAAACACGCTAAATAGAACACAAGCTTAATAGCAAATACAAGAACACACTAAACAGAACACAAGCTTATTAGCAAATGTGAGAAAATTATAATGAAAATTGTCGTGAAAAAATGCTCAAATAATTTAATCCTCTGATTGCCTCAATGCCAGAAATAATAGAGGCCACAGATGATAGACACAGAGTTTTAAAAGTTTGAGGAGCCCATCCAAAGTACAAAAACATATTTTTACTGTGACTTTTTTATTTTTTCTATATTCATGTATGTTGTTTTTTGTATTTATTTTTTTTTGTATTGTATTTTCATTTTAAATAAATTTTCACATTAAATATTGGGTGGTCAAACACTTTTGACCATGACTGTATACATATTTATTTTTCTCTAAAAAGTCAGTCTCACACCCCAAAAAACATTTTTTATCATTATGCAATTCTATATAAAAAAATATGAAAATATTTAAAAATTATTTAGGGTTCCTTCAAGATTCTCAGATTTTCAAAGAAACTTTATAATTTATGCAAAACAATGACTAAATTTATTAAAACCAATTAATGATTATTTTTACAGTAAAAAAGTATTAATATTTCATGTCATGTGACCATGCAGTTACTAAAAATGTAAGTAAACATACTTTAGGTATTTTAATAATTTTGAAAATAATTTATCACAGCAGCTAAAAGAAATTATAAGTTTTTGCTACATTTTTAGATATAATGCACAAGTTATATATATTATTTAAATATAGATTATTAGATATATAAATTATATAATATATATAAATATATATATATATATATATATATATATATATATATATATATATATATATATATATATATATATATAATATAACTTATTATATAATCTATTATAAAATTTAAGTGACTGAGGATAATCAGTGTATGAAAAAGTATTATTAACAATAATAATGATAATAATAATAATAATAATAATAATGTAGCACACAAATACTTTTAACAACAATAGTTTTCTACAAAAGGTTTTCAATTAACTCGTATAATAATTTAGGAATCAAAGGGTACAATAGTAATTTTCCAACCAAGTTGGAAGTTCGAAGTTTAGTTTGTACAATCAACTAGAAAAGACTTAATCTAGTTGATTAAGTTTTTTTTAAGTTGATGTACATTTTTTCAAAATAATGACAGGACCAAAGTCCTTAGACTGGTTAATCATTAAAACTTATGTGCTCCATCACTGTCTAAGTAAAATAACACTATCTGACACTGCTAAAAGAGTATACAATCTGATTCTGCTATTTTGGGCTTGAATGAGGCTACCTGTTTGATAGAAACATCATGTCATAAAGATGATCAAAGATCATCATTGCAAGCAAGTTAGACTAATGAGGAATAAGTCTAGAAGTAATTACAAGGACTTACATAAATAAAAACCACAATATACTGAAGAAATTAGTAAACTGATTGGCATCAGTCATGCCAATGCATATTAGATAATATTTTTGTACGAGAAAATAAATTTTTAATGTTGCAGCAAAAACCATGAACCTTTTAACACACACAACATTGTGGTAGTACAGTAAACTGGACTAAACCAAATAAAATTCTTTTATGCAAAATAACTATACATGAAAGGATTAGGAAGCCATTGAAATACAGCGTTTACAACTCTCAAGGCCTCATGCTTTAAATGTATTAAATCCTGACAATGGTAACTTTATATATATATATATATATATATATATATATATATATATATATATATATATATATATATATATATATATATATATATATATATAAATATAAATATATATTTTCAACATCTCGTCCAACAAGCCTGCAGGCAACCACAATTAGAGTGGGAAGTTACTGGAAGAGAAAAGATGAAATTTATAGAGTATATGAATCAGGAAAAACAAAATGAAGGAAGTTAATTCCAAAGTACTGATATTCGAGGAAAAAAACTAGGCACAGTCACAGTAAAATGATAAGACTTAATTGAATGACGAGTAACACAAGAATGAAATTAGCAGATGGCACAAGAGACGCTAGCTCTTTAGAGTAGCGTTAATTATAGTGTTTATAGAAAAGAGAAAAAGAAGCAACATCTCAACGATGTGATAATGGTTGAGGTCAGCTGCAAGAGCAGGCCCAACTAAGTTTATAATGAGTTTTTGCACCTTTTCTTAAAGAGAAAGGACATTATTCGAAGATCCACCCCAGATAGAGTGATAGTATTACATACAAGGACGGATTTGAGATTTATAGATAAAGAATAGAATTCGATAAAAAGAGGCAATTTTAGCAGATTCTAATTTTGCAATCGATTTGATAAATGGTTTCCAAGTAAGATCAGAAGTTAGAGTTAATCCTAGAAGATGAAGGGTAGATGACTCATCAAGCACATTAACCTTCATAAATATAGGAAGATCTAGATTATTGTGATAACGACTAGTTAAAGAAAAAATTGAGTTTTATCTAAGTTAAAGTTCACCAGCCACTGAGAGCCACATGCTGTAGCAGAAGTGAGATCCTTTAAAGCTCAAATACACCCTCCAAGCAATCAGAGAGTGTTTACTTCTTATTAAGACAAAAATAAATGGTAGTATCATCAACGAACAATGCAACTTAAGATGTGAAAATTTCTGGAAGATCATTAATGTAAATTAAAAAGAGTATAGGGCCAAGGATAGAACCTTGAGGAATCCCTGAAGTTACAGGATATGAAGAAGAGTGTTGTCCATCAAGATCAACTTTATACTATGATTGGTCAGGAATGACTCAACAATCTTGAAGATGTTACCTGATGCACTGTAAGAAGAAAGTTTATGGAGAAGACCACATGCCAAATTTTATCAAAAGCTATAGAAATGTTGAGAGCGATAGTCTCAACCTTTCAGCATATATCTAATGCATGAAAAAACCTATCAGTTATTAGCAAAGTTTTTGAAAATAGGTATAACAGATGTCACTTTCCAGCAGGCTGGAAAACAGGACTCTGATTAGCACTTGTTAAATAGTTTTGAAAGTATAGACAACAGCTCTGAAGAACACTTCTGCCAAAAACTATAACAGATTGTCTGGACCACAAGCTGTAGAAGAGTCTGTAAAGCAGGAAATCACTTTAGATACAGAAGCTGGGGTGAAATGAATGTTATGCAACGAATCAACCTGTTTGTCGACTATATCAGATAGAATGCAACTAGTGGAATCAAGAGATGATATTGATAAAAAAACTCATAGCAAACAATTCAGCTTTGTCAAAAGGTGAGGTGACAAAATCTGCACCATACAAGAGAGGTGGAATAATAGATTTGAGGAAAACCATGGAGAAGAGTGAGACTTGACTTGAAATCAGAGAGCAAGTAAGCCAGGTGAACTTTGCAAGAGATAAGACTCAACAGAAGAAAAGTTACTTCGAAGACCACGGACATTAATAAATGATAGATTTAGAGAAATTGGTGATAACAATGGTTTTTTGTGTTTTATAGTTTTTGGTACTTTGGTTATTTTTAAATTTGTTAAAAACTTGACTCAAAGCACAGATAGTACTCAGTACACTATTTAATAGCCCAAGCAACTGCTTCATTATTATTTATAAACCCTAGGCTGTAACAAAAGGCTCCAAATGTGGCCTCAACAATGCACACCAAAAGTACAAACAGGGACACCATCTATGCGCAACATGGCACTGTTATTACTCTGATATTTTACAGCTTTTGATGGAATCAGCCTCTCTGAGAGCTACCACAGAGTATAGGAAACCTGACTACCAGGCTAGCCTCAGAACCATAAAACTGAGTTTTAGAGCTATGCCCTCATTAGGAGATAATAGAATGAGTTGCCTAGTCATAATAACATAGACACAAGCAAAACCCATGCATTGAGTCAAGAAGATCCAGCATTCAACATCCTTAACTGGAAACTATGTTTTATAAATACATCTATACTAGTCTATTAGATGAAGAAGAGGTGTGAGACTGGTCAACAGAGAGAATCTGCTTACCCCTTAATTTCTTTTACTAACTGCTTTTTCTTTTGTTCTCTGCTGTCCGACATGTTGGTGTCAGTCATATGATAAATGGACACTTAACATTTTTGATAGGATATGTATATGGCGCAATCCACCAGTGGCAGGGATTGGTCTTAAGCTTTTCATTAGGAAATATTCTGCATTTTTTACACAAACATTTGAGTTAACAATGTTATTTCACATGATTGCCATATGAAATAACATTGGATTAACAACTTTTACTATGAACTATGAGGAGAAGGTATGCAGAACAATGTTGAACTGAATATCTCCTACTAGTTCATAGTAAAAGTAATCTATTAGCAGCTGTTGTGTAGTAGTTAAAGTTCTGGCCTTAAAACTGGAGGTTCAAAGCCGGCTCTAGCATTATTTGAACTTCTAGGTTGAATGCTATTCTGTGGTGCTCTAAGATAAGATAAGATAGTAAGACATCTTGGAGCACCTAAAAAAAAATTTAAACATTGCTTTGCGAAATCAAAATTTTCAAAACTCTCCTTTTTAAATGATGCCAAGTTGTATAGGCAAGAATACAGGCTCACAGCTTGATCAGCTAGGAAGGATTTTATTAGCTCAGAACCATGTAGAAATAATGCTAAAAAATCAAAACTCATCTTGGTATGTCAGGCAACTTTATGATAATTTTTGGCAAAAATGATGATATATGTCTAGTAGCTTTGTATTTCAGTAGAGAACACTCTTTTAATTTAGTGACTACAGGAACTGAAAATTGCATTCTTTTTGAAATTTAATTTTTTTCATTACTAACAATTTTACATTTCTGTAACTTAAAAACAGCTCAAACACCAGTCACCACATTTTTCCAGTTGCATTTTTCAATTTTCAGATTTTTGCAGAGCTTTGGGGAAAATTTTTCATATGTACATTTGATATTCAATGATATTTTTTTAGAAACCTTTTTATTAAATCTTTCTATGAGGCATGACATCAGAGGATATAACTCATTATATAGAAAAAGACTTAAATTGACGGCCTTGAATTGACTGAAATTGCTAAAGAAATGGTTCTACTATGTAGTAGTATGTAGCAACTATGTAGTAGTATGTAGCAACAGATTAAAAAAAAAAAACTGACTTTGATCAGAGGATCTGTTATAGCTTCTATATACAATTTAATATTTTTTTATTATATTATGTTTCCTTATTATATAATATTAACTTTTCCAAATAAGGTTTTACATTGTTAAAAATTTCAAAAGATCTCTTTGTAACCACAGCATTCTCAACAAACTTTTTTATACAAAATTTTAAATGAAACGAAGTTTTGTAACTGTCTATTGCCACAGTTGTCCTGAAAGCAAGATTATCTTTAAACAGTCAATATAAGAAACTTACTCAATTAAAAACAGCATTTTTGTGTCCTTTGAAATACTTTATGAACTACAAGAACGCCAAATGAAGCAATGTTAATTAACTAAATATCAAATTTAGTTGAATGCCTTTTTTCTAGGGCCCCAAAATATTCCAGTTCACACTGGTCAGTCCATCCTTAGAAATTTAGATTATTGAGACAAAAACATGTCAACAAATAAGATTAAAAATAAAGAAAAAAACTCTCCCAAATATGTAGCATATACTAACAGCAACCATTAAATAACTATGTAGCATATACTAACAGCAACCATTAAATAATTATGTAGCATATAAAATGAATGATTTTTACTCTCCAATAAGCGTGAAAATATTTAAATGAATATAAAAATTATTTGTTTTGTGACTAAATACATGAAATTTCCATGAATTTTTCATAACTTTTTTCAAAAATTATTATATACCTCTGACTTTTCCAGGTTTTATAGAATTTATAGGTTTTTTCTAGCCTTTTCTTTTATAGTTTACTTGCCTGGTATTTGTTTTTTCCTTTTTTATATAAATTATTTTACTTGGCAACTTATTATGCTTCAATTGTAAAGTGTAAATAAAACCTTTAAATTTTACTATATCTCTTTTTGATTTTTTAATTTTCTTTTAAATTCTTTTTTGGCTTTCTATTATTTATGTCATAGTATAAAAACTTGACAGACAATTATATTTAATTGACAAACAATTATGGACCATCAAACTTAATAAATTAGAACCTTGAGGAATTAAAATGCTTTTTTTTTCATTTAAAAATTTATAATTAATTATTACTCATTTTATAAACAATTAATTATTATTCATTGGCAATTGTTATTTTGATAATGACATAATATCCAAATTTAGAATAATATAAAAAATTTTTTATTATTATATTGCTAATATAACTTGGTATTTTTATTTAATACTTTTTTTTATTTAATACTAATTAACTTTATTTTTTTATTTAATACTTACTTATTTTTTTATTTAATACTTACTTTAGTTAAATTTGCATCTTGGAGTACGCATTTATATAAATGAACTATATGCATACTCTAAGGTGCCAATTTGACAAAATTTAATGAAAAAATACTTACTTGGTGATTTTTCTCCTGAGTTAGTTATGTTTGGATCATCAAGCCCTGTAAAATCATATAAATTCAAATGTTTAACCATTTTGAGCTAAATTTTTATCTGAAAAAAACCAACACATTATGTATGTTGAAAAGTAAATTATATTAAAGATACCGCAGCATTTGAAATTTGAGGAAACTAGGGTCGTTTCCACACCTACCGTGAGTCGACACTTATCGTAGGTTTTAAATACTAATATAAATTTTGCAAAAAGTAGCAATTTTTTTATTTATTTATATTTTGTGTATCAACATGGTCATGCACTTCTATCACAATACATAGAAACTGCAATACATAGTTACTTATATGAACTCAGCGGGTTTATTATGTCAGCCTATGAAAATACCTTTTTTAAGTACCAGCTGTTAGAAGCATTTCAAATAAAACAAGGAAAGGTCAGGGTTAGGGTTTATCTATCAACTTTAGGTAATTTAGGGTAAATCTATCAACAACTTGTAATTTAGAAAATGTGCAAGGTATAACCGATATAGAAATGTCTGATTGCAATAACGCAGCTGTAATAGAACCAAAACCAGCTTGTTTCAGTTTAAAAATAGCAGCAGAAATCATAAACTCAATTGAAAGTGTATTAATATGGCCAAAACAGCTGGTCCAAATGTCTAAGCGCAAAGTAGAACGTTTACCATTGGTTGTGACATCTGAAAGGTGGCAGCAAATTCAGAAGACAAAAGTGCAAGAAAAGTCACAAAGAAAGGATGAAAAATTAAGAAAGAAACAATTAGCTGCAGATAAAAAGTCAAAAGTAGAGGAAGAAAGATTAAGAAAGAAACAATTGGCTATGGAGAAAAAGTTATTAAATGAAAAAACTAAAAAAGAAAGAGAAAACATAAAAATTTTGAGGAAAAAAAAAAAAAGTTGCAAAAGAAAAAGAAAGCCTTGAAACCGAGTCAGAAAATGAGTTTCATTTAAATGTTGATAATAATTATAAAATAAGACTTAGGTAGTTATGATGAAACTCTATCCTTTCCAGTTTAAGAACTTAAAGGATATGTACTAAAGTAATGGAAATGCTTTAAAATCTTTAGTTTTAATTTCTAATATTATTTTTATTACTATACAATTAATGTTTATTTAATAGTCTTTTTTTTTTATTTATACACCTAAAAACATAAAATGTTACTAATGCATTAAATTTTCATTTGAAACCGCCAGTGCATTTTAAACTAGACGCTAAAGCAGATTTTAAGATATACAATAAGTGTCGAAAATATATCTGATAAGTGTGAAACACTTACAATAAATATGAAAAATTGCACTTTGAAAGTTTGATCAAAACAAGTACATTTTTGATTTAAATTTCAGTGTGAGAATAATTTTAAACTAACCCTAATAGTATTAGATTGACGGCTGCAAAAATTCATTTCTAATGCATTTCTACTTTTTGAGTAATCTAACATATTATAATAACTTTTGTTAAACTCACTGTAAGTGTGGAAATGACCCTAGTTAAGTTTTATCATTTACCATTTGAAAAATCACACAAAAAAAAAAAAAAAAAGCAACTTTTTAGACAAGAATGTTGTGTGTTTCTTTAATTCTGAATGTTTTTATATTTAATTTTTTACTGTTTTTATTATTTTAACTATTTTTTTTATTTAACTGTTTTGTCATTTTTGTTATACCAACTTATTTATTTAAAGATTACCACAGCATAATGTATACAAATCAATTGACTTAAATAGGTATTATATATATATACATATATATATATACAAATACATATATATATATATATATATATATATATATATATATATATATATATATATATATATATATATATATATATATATATATATATATATATATATATATATATATATATATATATATTATAGGCCAGATAGTCTTCATAGGCCGTTTTTCTTAAAGGCCAAATAGTCTTCATTTTATAGGCTGTTTTTCTTATAGGCCAAATAGTCTTTATAATATACAGCACGATTTACAGACTTGATAATTTATTCAAGCGCATTTTATTCCTAAGAGTTTTAGTACACGATGTCATTGATTTATATATATATATACATATATATATATATATATATATATATATACACATATATATATATATATATATATATATATATATATATATATATATATATATATATATATATATATATATATATTTATATATATATATATATATATTTATATATATATATAAATATTTATATATATATATAAATATTTATATATATATATAAATTCAAATATATATATATATATTTATATATATATAAATTCAAACCCCTGTCAATAGTATTCGTCAAAGACCTAGAAAAGAAAATAGCAAAGAACAAAGTAGCTTTTTCTATTCAGTCACTGCAATGGATCAAACTGTTACCGTTTGCAAAACAGCGTTTCTTGCAATAAATGGGGTAAAGGAATCTAGGCTTAAGAGAAAAGTTCCTAACTTTACTGTTCCCATTGAAGATGGCCAGGGTAAACACGAAAATCACAAAACAATTGTTAAAGAAATTAGAGATCGTGTTTGTGATCACATTAAACTGTTTCCTGCACGTGAAAGCCACTACAGCCGATCAAAAAACAAACACAAAAAATACCTGGATTCATCTCTGACTGTGGCAGAAATGCATCACCGATTTTTAAAGGCAAACCCAGATCTTATACCTAATGATTGTAAATACTAGCTTTACCTTGACATATTTAACTTTGTATTTAATATTAAATTTGGATTTCCAAGGAGTGACATATGCAATAAATGTGAAAAATTCCAGGCACAAATAAAAGCAGCTGAGTCTATTAATGATGCCATTCTTGTAAATAAACTGAAATTTCAACATGAGCTTCACATAAAGGAAGCTGATATGTTTAATCAACGAAGCCACAGAAGCTGCAAAACTAAGCAAAGACACTGCAGTGATCTGTTTGGACTTTGAAAAAAATTTACCGCTTCCTCTTGTCCAATGCCAGTATCAACTGGCATTGGACAAGAGGAAGCGGTAAATTTTTTTTTTTTTTTGTGAATCCAAAGTTGACATTTAATGTTAACTTTGGATTCACAACCTGTGCATTCATGACAATGTAAATGAATCTGCTCACATGTATCTGTATGCTGAGCATTTTGCAGCTAAGGGCCCAAATGAAGTCATTTCATGTTTGGATCATTACATTTCTGATCTTACATCTACAACTACAAAGATTGTGATTTTCATAGATAACTGTTTTTCACAGAATAAAAACCGTTACATAAAGTATCCCCTTCCAGGACATAACCGAATGCCTTGTGATTGTAATTTTGGGCGCATTGAAAAAAGGAGGAAAACGAAGGACAGGGTAATTCTACCTTCACAGTGGGTATCTCTTGTAAAGAATACAGTTACCAGAAAACCATTTAATGTTGTTTACAAGGAACACCCTCTTCCAGAAACATGATCCAAGATGGAACCCCAGTTGTACTGGACTTTAAAAGGGCTTATGATCCTTTAATAAAACCAGTAACTGGAATTAGCGAGTTTAGAGGAGCAAAATTTGAACGAGGCAATGTACCACTAAGTAGAATTTCAATGACCGGAGAATGTTGTGATGTCATAAAAACTTTTAAATGTGATAAAAAAACTTTCAACTCTCCTTTCACTCAAACCTAATAGAGCATACTTAAATTTTTTGCCTGTTAAAACTGCAAAATTTCATGATATTTGTGATCTTTTAACCCATATCAATCTTCCCGAAGGAGTTACTTTTTATAGCAATATTCATGGCATAGATGGAGACACGAGTGACATTGAAGATATAGAATAGACTTATTTCTTTATTGTAATAATATGTTGAAAAATTACATTAGTTATGTGTTTTTTTTGGTGCAAAAAGTACCTAACTCTCCTAATAGGAAAAAAAGTACTTTAGTCCAAAAAATAAATTAAACATATCTTCTAAAAGATTAGGGCTTAAGGCTTTTAAATAAGCAGGTTTATTCATTGTAATAATACAAGAGTATAGGAGTTATTAGAAATTCATTAGCATGTCTTGCCTGATTTCAGGATTTGTGCTTATTTTATAAACAATTATTCTATTGAAATTGTTAA